>NC_083316.1:106783125-107125308 GCF_963455315.2 Globicephala melas
AAGTTTGGGGCACTATACCTGTGGTTCTTAATAGTTACATGATTAGTTTTTACAGTAACTGTGCTAGGAAGGTGTATTACCCCCATTTTGTTGATTAGGAAGTTGAGTAGTTTTCTTAAGTCACCAAGGAAGCAAGTTGGAAATCCAATCCAGCCTTCCTGATTTCAAAGCTAATACTCTTCATAGAAATGGTTTGAAGACTGAGTTCTGCAAAACTGCACAGTTCTGAAGTATTGTCTCGGGAATTGCCATGTTTCATGTTTTGGAGAAAAGTAAAGGGAAGTGTTAGGAGTAGAAGGTGAACTCCAGTCTCGTCACCCTAATTTTGGTGTGATCAGCTCTATTGTTTTCTGTTTAATGTATTATCATTTTCATAAAACATTTGGTTTGAAAAAGTGTCCAAGTGCAATAAGTTTAAAACTACTGTAACTTCTACTTCCAGCCATGATGAAATAGGAACTAGAAAATGAGACAAAATATATGAATCAGTGGTTTTTCACGCATTGGAAAAAAGGTAGCACATGGCAGGAATCCCTGAGAGAAAAGAAACAAATGAATAATCTGTGTATATGTCCCAGTTTATAGTCTGAGAGAGGCTATAGGCTGCAGCACTGACAGGGAACAAAAGTAGAGCCCACCATTCTTGATGAAGAGAAAGGGTTTGGGTTTGAAAGAGGCCAAGGAAGCTAGAATTTGCAGAAAAAATACAAAGCAGAAGGAGCAGTGCATAGAGAGCCCTCATAATCTACAGAGGGTTATTCTGTAGTATTTAGGTGAATACTGGTCTAATTGACATTTATAGAGCATTTCACCCTACCACCCCAGGATACACTTTATTTTTCCGGTGCATGAAGGATATAGTCCAATATAATACTTCATTCTGGGTCATAAAGGAAATCTCAATAAATTTAAGAGGAATGAAATGATACAAAGTAGGTTTTCTTTCTTTTATATTTTATTGAAGTATAGTTGATTTACAATGTTGTGTTAATTTCTGCTGTACAGCAAAGTGATTCAGTTATACATAGACATATGTGCTTTTTATATTTTTTTGCGGTATGCGGGCCTCTCACTGTTGTGGCCTCTCCTGTTGCGGAGCACAGGCTCTGGACGCGCAGGCTCAGTGGCCATGGCTCATGGGCCTAGCCGCTCCGTGGCATGTGGGATCTTCCCGGACCGGGGCACAAACCCGTGTCCCCTGCATCGGCAGGCGAACTCTCAACCACTGCGCCACCAGGGAAGCCCAGACATATGTGCTTTTTCATATTCTTTTCCATTATGGTTTATCACAGGATATTGAATATAGTTCCCTGTGGTATACAGTAGGACCTTGTTGTTTATTCATCCTATTTATACTTATATATAACTTGCATCTGCTAATCCCAAACTCCCAATCCTTCCCTCCCCCACCCCCCTCCCCCTTGACAACCACAAGTCTGTTCTTTATGTCTGTGAGTCTGTTTCTGTTTTGTAGATATGTTCATTTGTGTTATATTTTAGATTCCACATATAAGTGATACATGGTATTTGTCTTTCTCTTTCTGACTTACTTCGCTTAGCATGATAATCTCTAGGTCGATCCATGTTGCTGCAAATGGCATTATTTCATTCTTTTTTATGCTGAATAATATTCTATTGTATATATGTACCAAATCTTCTTTATCCATTCATCTGTCAGTGGACATTTAGGTTGTTTCCATGTCTTGGCTATTGTAAATAGTGTTGCTCTGGACATAGGGGTGCATGTTATCTTTTTGAATTATAGTTTTGTCTGGGTATATCCCCAGGAGTGAGATTGCTGGATCATATGGTAACTCTATTTTTATTTTTTTTGAGGTACCTCCACACTATTTTCCATAGTGGCTGCACCAATTTAAATTCCCATCAACAGTGAAAGACGGTTCCCTTTTCTCCACACCCTCTCCAACATTTATTATTTGTAGACTTTTTTAATGATGACCATTCTGACCAGTGTGAGGTACTACCTCATTGTAGTTTTGATTTGCATTTCTTTAATAATTATCAATGATGAACATCTTTTCTTGTGCCTATTTCCCATCTGTATGTCTTCTTTGGAGAAATGTCTATTTAGGTCTTCTGCCCATTTTTCTATTGGGTTATTTGATTTTTTTGGTTGTTATTGAGTTATATGAGCTGTTTGTATATTTTGGAAATTAAGCTGTTGTTAGTTATATTGTTTGCAAATATATTCTCCCAGTCTGTAGGTTTGCTTTTCATTTTGTTGATGGTTTCCTTTGCTGTGCAAAAACTTATCAGTTTGGTTAGGCCGCATTTGTTTATTTTTGCTTTTATTTTTGATGCCTTGGGAGACTGACCTAAGAAAACATTGGTACTATTTATGTCAGAGAATGTTTTGCCTATGTTCTCTTCTAGGAGTTTTATGGTGTCATGCCTTATGTTTAAGTCTTTAAGCCATTTTGAGTTTACTTTTGTGTGTGTGGATATGTTCTAAACTTCATTGATTTTCATGAGGCTGTCCAGCTTTTCCAACACCACTTGCTGAAGTGCTATCTTTTCCCCATTTTATAGTCTTGCCTCCTTTGTCGAAGATTAATTTTCCATAGGTTTTGTGGGTTTATTTCTGGGCTTTCTATTCTGTTGCACTGATGCATATGTCTGTTTTTTGTGCCAGTACCATGCTGTTTTCATTACTGTAGCTTTGTAGTATTGTCTGAAGTCTGTGAGTGTTATACCGCCTGCTTTGTTCTTTTTCCTAAGTATTGCTTTGGCAATTCTGGGTCTTTTATGGTGCCATGTAAATTTTAGGATTATTTGTTCTAGTGCCGTGAAGAATATCTTGGGTAATTTGATAGGGATCACATTAAATCTGTAGATTGCTTTGGTTAGTATGGCCATTTTAACAACATTAATTTTTCCAATCCAGTAGCATGGGCTATCTTTTCATTTCTTTGAATCATCTTCAGTTTCCTTTATTAATGTTTTGTAGTTCTCAGCATATAAATCTTTCACGTCCTTGGTCAGGTTTATTCCTAAGTATTTTTTTAATGCAATTTTAAAAGGGATGGTTTGTTTACATTCCCTTTCTACTGTTTCATTGTTAGTGTAAAGAAATGCAACCAATTTCTGTATGTTAGTATTGTATCCTGCTACATTGCTGAATTTGTTTATCTAGTTCTAGTTTTTGTGTGAAGTCTTTAGGGTTTTCTATATATAGTATCATGTCAACCGTGTATAATGACAATTTACCTCTTCTCTACCAATTTGAATATGTTTTATTTCTTTTTCTTGTCTAGTTGCTGTGGCTAGGACTTTTAATACTATGTTGAAGAGAAGTGGTGAGCATGGGCATCCTTGTCTTGTTCCAGATTTTAGTGGGAAGACTTTCAGCTTTTCACTGTTGAGTATTATATTGGCTGTGGGTTTGTCATAAATAGCTTTTATTATGTTGAGATATGTTCTTTCCATACCCACTTTGGTAAGAGTTTTTATCATGAATGGACGTTGAGTTTTATCAAATGCTTTTTCTGTATCTATTGAAATGATCATGTGGTTTTTGCCTTTTCTTTTGTTTATGTGGTGTATCACATTGATTGATTTGCATATATTGAACCATCCTTGTGACCCTAGGATAAATCCAACTTGATCATGGTGTATGGTCTTTTTTATGTGTTGTTGGATTGGGTTTGGTAATATTTTGTTGAGAATTTTTGCATCTATATTCATCAAAGATATTGCCCTGTAATTTTCTTTTTTGGTGGTGTCTTTGTCTGGTGTTGTTGGCTTCATAGAATATCTTTGGGAGTATTCCTTCATCTTCAGTCTTTTGGAAGAGTTTGAGAAGGATTGCTATAAGTTCTTCTTTGTATGTTTGGTATAATTTGCCTGTGAAGCCATCTGGCCCTGGACTTTTGTTTGTAGGGATTTTTTTTTTTTATTACAGATTCTATTTCATTTCTAGTGATCTGTGTGTTCAAGTTATCTATTTCTTCTTGACTCACTTTTGTTGGGCTGTATGTTTCTAGAAAGTTGTCCATTTCTTCTAGGTTGTTGAAGTTGTTGGCATATCATTGTTCATAGTATTCTCTTATGGTTTTTTTTCTTGTATTTCTGTGGTATCAGTTGTGATTTCTCCTCTTTCATTTCTTATTTTGAGTCTTCTCTCGTTTCTTCTTGGTGAGCCTGGGCAGAAGTTTGTCAGTTTTGTTTACCCGTTCAAAAAGCCAGCTCTTGGTTTTATTTATAGTTTTTTATTGTTTTTTAAATCTCTATTTTATTTCCTCTCTGATCTTTATTATTTCCTTCCTTCTGCTGACTTTAGGTTTTGTTTGTTCTTTTTCTAAGTTTTTTATGTGGTGGGTTAGGTTGTTTATTTGAGATTTTTCTTGTTTCTTAAAGAAGGCCTATATCACTGTGAACTTCCCTCCAAGAACTGCTTTTACTGCATCCCACAGATTTTGTATGGTTGTGTTTTCATTGCCATTTGCCTCAAGGTATTTTTTAAGTTCTTCTTTGATTTCGTCGTTGACCCACTGGTTTTTTCGTAGCATGTTGTGTCGTCTCCATATAATTGTTTTTTTTTCTCTCATTTCTTTTTCTGTGGTTGATTTCTAGTTTCATGCCATTGAGGTCAGAAAAGATGCTTGAAGATTTGTGCCCTAGTATGTGGTCACTCATAGGGAATGTTCCATGTGCACTTGAGAAGAATGTGTATTCTGCTTTTTTTGGATGTAATGTCCTGAAAATATCCATTAAGTCTAACTGTTTTATTGTATCATTTAGGATCTCTGTTGCCTTATTGATTTTCTGTCTTGAAGCTCTGTCCATTGATGTGAGTGAGGTGTTAAAAGTCTCCTGCTATTACTGTATTCCCATCAGTTTCTCCCTTTATATCTGTTAATATTTGTTTTATATATTTGAGTGCTCCTATATTGGGCGTATATATGTTGACGAGTATACTATCCTCCCTTGTGTCGATCCTTTTATCATTATACAGTATCTTTCTTTATGTTTCTTTATAGCCTTTGTTTTAAAGTCTATTTTGTCTGATATGAGTATTGCGAATCCTGCTTTCTTGTCATTTCCATTTGCATGAAGTATCTTTTTCCATCCCCTTACTTTCAATCTATGTGTGTCCTTTTCCCTAAAGTGCGTCTCTTTTAGGCAGCTTATTGTAGGCTCTTGTTTTTTTTGATCCAGGGTGCCACTCTGTGTCTTTTGATTTGAGCATTTAGTCCATTGACATCTAAGGTAATTATTAATAGGTATGTATTTATTGCCATTTTAAACCTTGTTTTCTTGTTGATTTTATATTTCCATTGTGTCCCTTTCTTTTTCTTTTTCCTTTTGTGGTTTGATGATTTTCTCTTGCTTTATGCTTATGGTCTCTTCTTTTTGGATTTTGTGAGTCTATTTATGTTTTTGATTTGTGGTTGCCCTGTTTTCCAAGTATACTAACTCCTTCCTATATCTACTTGCTTTAGACTGGTAGTCATAAAGCCTCAAACACATTCTAGAAAAAAAAAATCTACATTTTCTTACTCTCCTCCCACACATTTTATGATTTTGATGTCATGTTTTGCATCTTTATGTTCATCCTTTTGCTGTTCATTGTGGTAATAATGGCTTTCACAGGGCTTTTTTGATTTCTTTTAAAATCTGTGTACTGGCTTATTTAAGTGATTTACTTTCCATTTATGATTTTTCTCTTTCCTTTAGATTCTTCTTTTCTATTTAAAGAAGACCTCTCAATATTTCCTTTAGGTTAGGTTTAGTATTGCTGTATTCTTTTAGTTTTTGCTTGTCTGGGAAATTCTTTCTCTCTCCTTCTATTCTGAATGAATGATAATCTTGCTGGATAGAGTATCCTAGGTTGCAAATTTTTCCCTTTCAGGACTTTGAACATATCTTGCCACTCCATTCTGGCCTGCAACATTTCTGTAGAGAAACCAGCTGATAGGCTTATGGGGGTTCCCTTGTAATTAACTGTTTTTCTCTTGCTGCCTTTAGAATCCTCTCTTTATCTTTAAGTTTTGCCATTTTTATTGTAATATGTCTTGGTGTAGGTCTGTTTGGGTTTATCTTGTTTGGGACCCTCTGTGCTTCCTGTACCTGGACATCTGTTTCCTTTTTTAGGTTTGAGAAGCTTTCAGCCATAATTTCTTCAAATACATGTTCAGTATCCCCTTTTTCTCATTCTTCTCCTTCTGAGTTCCCTATTATGCATAAATTGGCACACTTTATATTATTCCATAGTTCTCTTATATTGCCTTCATTTTTTTCTCATTTGGCTTTCTGTCTGCTGTTCTCATTGGGTGATTTCCATTATTCTGTCTTCCAGATCACTTACTTATTCTTCTGTGTTATTCATCCTGCTATTCATTGGCTTTAGCTCAGCTTTCATCTTGGTGAATGAGTTCTCTAATTTTTCTTGGTTCCTTTTTATAGTTTCTAGTTCCTTTTAATAGTAATCTATATTTCTATCAATAGTCCTTCTTAATTCCTTCAGTATTTTCATTATCTCCTTTTGAACTTGACATCTATTAGATTGAAGAGGCCTGTTTCATTGTTTGTTCTTTAGGGGAATTGTCTTGATCTTTTAATTGGGAGTGGTCCCTGTGCTTCTTCATTTTACTTCTCTTGCTCTCTGAGTTTAGGAGAAACAATTATCTACTGTGGTGTTGGAGGGCTATTTTTATGTGGGAACATCCTTGTGTGGGTTTCATATTTTTTGGTGCAGGGGCTGTTTTTAGTGTGGATGCTTGCCACCTCTTTCCTCAGTGTATGGTGGCCCTTATCCCCTTGGTAGAATGTGTGACTTGTGGTGACCAGAGCCTACCCTGCATATTGAGTGTGGCCTCCTCTTTTGCTCTGTGGTTGTCACTGCTCTTTCAGGGGCCAGGACTGTTCCTTAGTTATTGGAGTAGGAGCTCCCAGATCTGTTTCTTAGCTGCATTTCTGAGCTGCATTTCTGAGCTGTGGTTTGATGGTAGGTGGAGTTGGGATTGGAGTGCGCCCACTGGGAGAACAGCCACAGAGTATTCCTCTGCCAGAGTTGTTCACTCCTGAGTGTGCTCTGTTGTGTCACCTATCACCCGTTGTGCAGACTCACAAAGTAACTGCTGTTGGCACTGCCCTTGGCCCTGTCTCAACCTTGGAAATGCCGGCAGTCAGCCCTAGTGTCCCTTAGGCGTTGTTTTCACAAGGCCACCAATGCAGATCCACTGAAGCCAAGTCCCAGAACTGCAGTAGTCGTGCACCTGGACCCACTGTGGGAGCTATGGAGGCAGCTCAGACCCTGGCCTGACCCAGCCCCTATGTGTACGTGCCCACAAAGCCCACAGCTGCTCAAGCCAGACATATCCCAGCTACGGGAGCACCTGTTGTTCACTCAGATGTCTTGCCGGTGCTGCATGTACAAAGCTGGTGGCAGAGGTGTAAATCTGCAACTTGTGCAGCCGTGGCGAGAGATTTCAGCTTTGCTTTGTATGTCACGCGGCCCCTGGGGCTCAGCTCTTGTTTCAGCCCCACCTCTGCACGTGGGCAACCTGCTGACGTCTGCTCCCGGAGCCTGCTGGGGCAGCAGCTGGGGCACAGGAGCCTGCTGAGATGGCGGCTGGGGCGTGAGAGCCTTCTGAGGCAGGAGCCCCAAGGTGGCAGCTGGGGGCACTATCCCTGAGCCCTCAGAGGCTGGGCTAGCACATGGAGAATGAGGCTGCCATGGCAGCCCCACCCCTCCCTTTGCATGCCACTTAACAATAGTGCTTCACTTCTGTGGTGGGCCCAGGCTTCCTTGAACATCCCCGGTTAAAGGGGATGTACCATACTCCAGCCCCTTCAGGCTGTCTGTGCACAGCTTCTCCCTGGGTCTGTCCTTTAAACCCTGAATTTCAACACCCAGCTCCCGCCTGTACCAGCAGATGTACATCTTAAGGTGGGCCACACAGGGTGGTGGCATGACAGTCTGTGCAGGTCTCTCTCTGTTTTGCCTACCACAGACTGGTTTTTGTACCCTTCTCTGAGCCTCTGAAGCTCCCTTTCTGTCCTGGCTGATCTCCCTGCTGACGAGGGGGCTTCCCAGGGTGCAGGAACCTTTTCTCTTTTTCAGCTCCCTACCAGGGTTGCAGTCCTGTCCCTCTTCCTCTTTTTTTTTTTTTTTTTTCCTTTCCTCCTACCTGGTTATGAGGAGATCTTTCTTGTCCTTTGAAGTGTTTGAGGTCTTCTGCTAGTGTTTAGTAGGTATTCTGTGAGAATTGTTGCATTTGTAGATGTATTTTTGATGTATTTTGGGGAGGAGGTGTGTTCCACATCCTTCTACTCTGCCATCTTGACTGGAGATTCACAAAGTAAGTTTTCTAATGCCAACAAAATTAACTTAGAACTAAGTAAGGGTTTCAAAACAATGTTGAAAAGAACAAAGTTAGAAGACAGACCATCTTACTGTTGCAGTACTGTAAAGCTTCATTAATGAAGTTAATCTGGTATTAATACAAAGTCAGATTTTGGGAACATAATAGAGAGTCCAGAAATAGATTTGCCCATATATGGCTAATTGATTTTTAATAAAGTTACCAACATATTCAATGGAGAACTTTTAATCTTTGACAAATGGTGCTAGAAAAATTAAACATCCATATGAAAATCTTGACACCTACCTCACCTTAGCCACAAACATTAACTTGAATGGATCATAAACCATTAGGAAAAAAATTAGGAAAAAAATATTTAATACTTTGATATAGGTAACTGTAACTTGAAAGAAAGCTGTAACTTGAAAGAAAAAATTTTGATAATTTAGACATCTGCAATATCAAAACCTTCTTTTCAAGTGACATGAAAGTCCCAGAGTTAAAGGAAGTGTTTGCAAAAGATATATCTGATAAAGCACTTTTTTCTAGACTATATAAAGAACTCTCTTCATTGTAAGAAGCCAAACAACACAATTAAAAATGGCTGAAGTATCTGAGCAGATGGTTCACTAAAGAAGGTACTCAAATGGAGAATAAACTCATGAAAAGTATGCTTAATATTATTAGTTTTTAAGGAAATGCACATTAATCCACAGTGAAGTACCACCGTACACCCAATAGAATGACTAAAATTCAAATAATTGACAATATTAAAAGTTGGCAAACATGTGGAACTATGAAAACTCTCATAAGCCACTGAAGTGAATGCAAAATGGTAGAATCACTTTGGAAATCATTTTATCATTTTCATATGAAGTTTAATGTACTTACCATTTCAACTAGCAATTCTACATCCAAGAAATAAAAACAAATGTCTGCATACAGGCACTCAAATTGTTCATAGTGGCTTTATTCACAAGAGCCCCTACCTGGAAAACAAAGTGTGCTATACTCATGCAGAAGAATACTACTCAGCAAAAAAAAACTACTAGTACATTCCAGAAAATAGATAAATGATGGAAACGAAACACAAAAAAACCTACTTTTGTTTAATTCTAATTCCATTTATATGAAAGTCTAGGTAAGACAAACAGAAACAAAACCCAGAAAAACCCAAAACCAAAAGCAACAGACTCTACTTTCTCATCATGCAGTCGTTCATCTATGACAACCTAACCACCTTCTGATTACTACTCATGCTTCAGAGGTAAACATCACAGTTGTCTTTAACGATTCCCTACCTTTCTGAGGGTGGTGGTCCAGGTGTAGTCTGGTGGAAGTTAGAGTGAAACTGTTACCATTCTGAACCTAGACAATGCGTTTCAGGTGTTACAGCCTCAGATTGTCTTAGCTTGTTTAGCTTACATTTCATATTGTCTTCTTTCACAGTTCTTTTAAGATTCAAAAATTAATGATTATTTATTGTAAAATATTAAAAATGCAGAATTAAGTGTATAAAGAGAGAAGCCTCAATCCCCAAGCCCCCCCAGTTCTCTAGAGGTTACTTCAGATACTGTTTGATGTTTTCATCAAGATCTTTCCTAAGGACTTATAAACACTATATATATAAATATGATGCTGGTGCTATTGAGGGCTTTCTGTCCCTTAGATGCTCAGGAAATTCCTTGAAGCCTCAGCCAGGGAGAGTCTAAGGCCCTGACTCGAGATTTCTGTTAGAGCTTGGGGTGAAGAGGAAAAAGAGTGGGCATTCTTTCTGAGCTCCCTCCCTGGATGCTTTGTCTGCTTGAGCTGCCTTTGTTTCTTCCACGTCAGCCTGCATAGAACACTCAACTGCTTCACTGTTTTCTCCAAAAATATATTCACACCAGTCATTTCAGGTTCTAGGGAATTCGGATAAGGGCTTAGGTCATTGTGGAGTAGAGATACCTTTGAGGACCGCAAGCCTTCTAGTCCCTTTTCTCCCCAATCCATCTCTGCTCTCCCTCCCTCTTTTCTTTCAGGATTGTTTCCAGATGTTCTGAACCCTTTACCCTTTGTTATATAGGACTGTTTAACTGTCCCTTTCACTCAAGAAACTTTCTGTATCAAATCTATCAAGGTACACAGAAAGAAACAAAGGGCCTTCAATCAACCAGACTCCTTTTTTAGGAGCCAACTTGAATTATCCCCTTGCCTTTTTTCTTTTGTTTCGTATTTCATATGCATAGAATAGAAGATATTTCATGTGGAATATTTTGGACGTATTTTTTTCAAAATTAAGGGAACTACCAGAAAATAGATTTCTCAGTTCCCAGTGAGCATGATGATCTAAAAAGACGTTCCATCATATCACAGATGTATTTGAAAACTTTCAGCTAAGTGCTTTAAACACTTATTTACATTGCAACAGCACTTATAACAACCAAGAACTGTTATAATTCTTGTGTTATCAGTGATGCTTCATGACATCCCTGTAACTGTCCGTTACTATCTACTCTGTCCCTTCTCAGTTACTGCCAACCTTTTATTCACATTTATGAAGGTCACACCATCACCATATGCTGTGTACCGTGGCACATTTTTCATCAATTATTTTTGTGTTGAGTTTTTCTAAATGAATGCTTATAAAAACATTATCCTTTTAGGAAAATTCCATTTTTATCATTTTTTTAGGTCTATAGATGAGGTCATAGATAAATAATATTTCTACTATTTTCATGTACTTAATTTTGCTTATATAATATAAATGGAATTACATATTACATGTCTTCTGTAACTATTTTTACTTGTTAATTGACTGGTAGGAGATATTTATTCATTTTGGGTACTAATATTTTATTAGCTATATTCATTACAAATATCTTCTCCAAGTCTGTAACCTGAAGGTGATTGTATGTCATTTGTATAAATCTACCCTTTTAAACAGCTATATAATATTCGAGCATAATTTATTTAGACTGCTGATAAACTTCTTGGTTAAGGGCAAACAGCTCTGCCATCTGTTATCTTTGTTACTTAGGGTATGATATTTAATCTCTCTGACACTCTTTCTTCACATTTAAAACAAGGAAAATATTTCCTACTTTATGTTGTAGTTGAGATCAGAGAAGTAATGCGATAAGTTCCTCCAGAGCAGGATTTCTCAACCTCATAACTAACATCATTTGGGTAAGATATTTGTTTATTGTGGAGGGCTGTTTTGTGTAATGTAGTATGTTTAACAGCGTCTTTGGCCTCTACATACTAGATACCCAGTCGTGACAGCCAAAAACATATCCATACATTGCCAAATTCTGCACCCCCACTCTCTGGAGTGGGAGGCACAGTCACACCCAACTGAGAACCGCTGCTCTAGAGAAGAGCCTGGCACATGGTATCAAGTCAGCTACATGAAGCTGGACATGTGCACAGCAAAGTTCTCTGGGATTCTCTTTACATGGATTACATTATGAGTGGCTCTTGCTGCAGTTGTGCCTGGTGGTGGCCATTAAGAAACATTCCCATATCGCTAAGCTTTGGGGTTGGTTCCATTTTTACACTAACACAAGTAACAATAATTTCACAGTATACAATCAGTTCTGTAGATCTTTGCATGCTCATGTGAGTATATCTGCCAGAGATATTCCTGGTAATATCTTTGAGGTGAGAGGAAACACAGGAATTTCAGTATGGAAATTTTAATACATTCTGCAGATCACCTTCCAAAAATGCTACACGAGTTTTACACTCTCACCAACTGTAACTAAGACTACCCTTTTCCTCATATCCTTATCTATAGTGAATATTAATATTCTTTTTATATTCAAGCATATTTTATGAATTTTTGTTTCCATAATTTGCCTTTCTTTTATAAATTACACACTCATTATCTTTGCCTATTTTTCCATTAATCTTTTAGTCATTAAAAGCTACACCTAGATCCCCAATTACAAACTATTCAAGTATATAGAGAAGCACAGAGATTAATACGGCTAACACCCACATTTCACAAATGTTGATATTGTTACCATTTTTGCTAAGGATCTTTATTTTTAGATTTTGCTCATAATGTTGAAGCCCTCATGGTATTCTCCCATCAACCAATTTCTTTTCTGAGTCTCCAGATGTAACCACTATTCTCAAATTTGTATAAATATTTTTCATCCATATTTTAATAATTTTATTAAGCAGGTATGCATCCATAAAAACATAGAATTGTTTTGTATTTTAAAAATTTGCATAACTGGAATCATACTGCACAAATCCTTCTAGGACTTGCTTTTCAAAAATTCCTATTGTATGAGATTTATCCAAGTTGACCCTTGCACTTCTAGTTCACCCTTTAAACTTCAGTATTTGTTTGAGTATAATAGTTTATTCCTGTTGATGGATGTTAATTTTTCTCCCTTTTAAAAAACTTTTTGGAATTACAAGCAATATAATAATGATCATCCTTTTGTAACTCTCAGGTGTACTTGTGCAAGAGTTTCTCTTTGATAGTTACCTATCAATAATATTCTGGCTTGTGGATATACACATCTTCATATTTATTATGTATTATCAAACTGTTCTTCATGGTGATTTTAATACTTCATCCTCTTGCCAGCTGTGTATTTTCCTATATCCATACCGACACTTTCTGGTATTGTCAGGCTATTATGTTTTCATCTAATCTTTACTTACCTCTCAGTAATTGGTAGAAAAAATAAACAGAGAAAAAATTTTTGTAATGAAAGACTGAACAATATCATCAACCTGCTAATTGACACTTCAGAAATTCTTGTATTTAATACACATAGAATAGTCATCAAGATAGGTCATAAGCAAAGGAAGATAGAGGGCATTTGTCAGTTTTTTTCTCCTTTTCCTGTAGCACCCTCCTCCTCATTCATCCCTGTCAGCAAATATGATTTAACTTACTACATGTGAAACTTGAATGAGATATGCTTTTTATATTATAATTACTAATAAAACAGAGTAAAGTATGAGGTAACCAAAACAGAATAACTTCTTTCTTAGATAACTATATATATTATCTAGTCATTTATTTTAATTCCTAAAGATTTTCAAGACTATTTTCTTCTCTTCAAAGGAATAGTTAGGCAGTGTTAAGGTGCAGAGAAAATTTTGAGTCAGGGCTTAAAAGCAAGATGATAATTTTTCAGTGTATGATGCTATTTACTAAATAAATAGCAGTGCATTTCAACATTAAAATTCAACTCTTACCATTTCAAATTTCTATAAATTAATAAAGTTGTATAAAAACTTGCCCTGTTATAAATCAATAAAATAATTTCTATTTTATGGCCTTTAAGATCTGTTTTTAAATTTAATAAAAGTGTGTTTTATAATATGTAATGTATATTTATATGTTTTTAGAATAACATAGGGCAGATCCAGCTTACCATTTTGCAGTCTTTTCTTTTAGACTTTTTTTCTTGAAGTATAGTTGATGTACAATATCATGTAAGTTACAGGTGTACAATGTAGTGACTCAAAATTTTTAAAGGTTATACTCCATTTATAATTATAATAAAATATTGGCTATATTCCCCGTATTGTACAATGTATCCTTGTAGCTTATCTTATACATGGCAGTTTGTGTTTCTTAATCTCCTACCTCTACTTTTGCCCTCCTCCCACCTCTTTTCATTGGTAACCACTGGTTTGTTCTTTATATCTTTGAGTCTGCTTCTTTTTTATTATAGTCACTAGTTTGTTGTATTTTTAGGTTCCACATATAAGTGATATCATACGGTATTTGTCTTTCTCTGTCTGACTTATTTCACTGAACATAATGCCTTCCAAGTGCATCCATGTCACTACAAATTGCAAAATTTCATTCTTTTTTTTTTTTTACTGCTGAGTAGTATTCCACTGTATATATATACCTCATCTTCTTTATCCATTCATCTGTTGTTGGACGTTTAGGTTGCTTCCATATCTTGGCAATTGTAAATAATGCTGCTATGAACATTGGGTTGCATGTATCTTTTCAAATTAGTGTTTTCATCTTTCCAGATATATACCCAGGAGTGGAATTGCTGGGTCATATGGTAGTTCTATTTTTAGTTTTTTGAAAAGCCTCCATAATGTTTTGCACAGTGGCTGAACCAATTTACATTTCCACCAACAGTGTGCAAGAGTTCCCTTTTCTCCACATCCTCACCAACATTTGTTATTTTGAATGATGTCCTGATCCACTTGTAAATGGTCAGATTTCTATTCATGGATCATAATATATATATACTAGGTAATATAATTATATATAATGCTAACTAATATAATTGGATTTTAAAGTTTTATGCTTTTCTTTTTATATAAAATAATAAATACTTTTATACTTTTTCTTGGTAGTCTTAGTGAATTAGCATACCATTTTCTGGATGAAATTTTCTCAGTTTGAAATAATTAATCTCAGTTTGTTGAAATAATCAATTTCAGTTTGTCTGTAGGAATGGTCTGTGTCCTTACTAATTAAGAGTCTAATTCAGTAAAACATGTGTCTTCAACTCTTTAAAGCAGTTTTTCCTGGCACATACTGAATTAGTGAAAACCATCATTGGTATGTATTCTTGTGGGTAGTGTTGAATTAAACCTGAAGGGATTCATACCGGTATATGGATTTGAAGTCTACATATTGGACAAGTTGAAATAATAATGTCACAGGCAAATTGTAAGACCAAAAGGAAGCATAAGGCAATGTTGTGTGGGTGGTAGGATTTTTAGCCTTTAGTTTTTGTAAGAGACCCTATTAACAGTCATAACAAAGGAAATATACCAGGCTTTTATGTTGAAATGAAAATCTTAATTATCTAGAGGTAAAGTACTTAGGACTTTGTAAGGTAGAGCATAGGAATAGTTTACTTTCTGTAGGGATTTACAGTTGTGTAAAGTGCTTTCACATATATCATTTCATTTAATGGATAGGAAATGTTATTTGTAAGATAAGAAAGGGTTGCTTTAATTTCATTCTTAATGTTGCCTTTGTCCAGACGAAGCTTTATGCAGCCACTTACATACATTTTGTCTGCCAACCATCAGCCCAGATCCTAAGGCTGAAAAGTGAACCAAATTTGGCACGAGTTTCTTTAAACTGATGAATGATGTTTAAGGAAATTAGTACAAAGTATAGAATATATTTTAAAATGTTAAAAAGCCTCAGTAGTCTGTGAAGGTCAGGCTTTAATGTTACAGCTGAGCCTGTTTAGCTTTATTGCGTGGTTTTGGTTTACTATCCAAGTCAGTAGATAACAATTTTGATGTCATTATCATTTAAGGCCAACACTTATTGACTGCCCATATGAAAAGTGAAGTGTGATTTATATACTTAATTAAACAATTTGTGGCTCTTCTCATTTTGAAGCTTATTATCATATGGAAAAAGAAACATGATATGGTAGAAATGAGAGAAAACAGTGCCTGTTGAAGGAAAGAGTTGCTCTGAAATGCTGTTTTTTTGTTTTTTCGTGGTATGCGGGCCTCTCACTGTCGTGGCCTCTCCCGCTGCGGAGCACAGGCTCTGGACGCGCAGGCTCAGCGGCCATGGCTCACGGGCCCAGCCGCTCCGCGGCATGTGGGATCTTCCCGGACTGGGGCACGAACCCATGTCCCCTGCATCGGCAGGCGAACTCTCAACCACTGCGCCACCAGGGAAGCCCTGAAATGGTGTTTTGTGTGCTGTTCCTTGTATTCCTATCCCTGATTTGGAACATGTTAGTCTATAAGATGCTTTGGGTAACTAAGGTGATCTCATCTCACAGCATGTGGTGGGATGCTCCATGAAGTGGTGATGAAGAAACCCATTTTGTTCAATATCCAATGGCCCGTGGCAGCTTCAGTTTTCAGACAAAACTACAGAGCACCTAACGCTTCATTTTTTAATTCAGTGATATCAGATCTTCCATTTTATCTTTTATGAGAACCTGATCAGGGCCATTGGCTCTTAGTTTTCTGGGTGGATGAATAATTCAGTTATAATTTCCTAAGATGGCTTATTTTTAGATTTTGTAGGAAGCATGTTTTGAGTTAGGCAAATGCTTTGGAAGTGTCCACCTTTTGTAATTAGGGCTTTGGCACTGTTCTTTAGAATAGTACATACTGTTTGTTTTGTACGTTATAGTTGATGAGAACATTTTACAGATTAAACTGTCAATTTGCAGTAGCCATGATTAACAGATCTTAGTATTCCCACACTACCAATGGGGAAAACAACGACCACTGAGGTTATATTACTTGCTTAAGCTCACACAGGTCCCACGTGATGGAGCAGATGTTGAGTTTGGTCTTCCAGTGCCATGTCCTTTGCCTTTTCCTTTATGCTTGAGGTTTCTTGTGGATAGGTTGAATTGTATGAAATTGTTAATATGAATATTTGACCTGCAATAAAAAGCAATTTCATATGCAACAACCTAACAACCCCCGCCCCCTCAAAAAAACCTCCATTTAGGAAAAGCTCATTTTACATGCAGCTAAAACTAAATAGTTTTTTTTTTTTTTAAGAGTTCAGTAGTCAGTTTGAGGGGAAAACAAAAAAACTTAGTCATTAATGTTTGAAAATGCAATGCCAGAGGAAACAAGCTTACTTTTGGAGTACTCTTGGCTCCTTTAAATTAGCAGTGTGGACTCAGGAGCCAAAGTGTGTGGTTTTGAATCCACGCTCCCCTGTACTCCCTGCTAGCTGTGTTACCTTAGACAGTTTACTTAACCTCAGAGTGCTTCGATATCTTCCTTTTAAGTTACTTAGGATGTATCTGTGTCTGTCATCATTGTAAGGACTATAAATGTGTTTGTTAAATAAAATGGAGATGGTAAATAGAGATAGAAAATGTTTTGGTCAATTCAGTAAATAATTTTCTAGATCTTTCAAAATGCTACCTATTTTGAAATTAATTAAGTGAAGGCAGAATGTTAACTTAGGTTAAAATAAGTAATAGTGTACCCATGTGCAATTTCTACATTAATTTGTTTAAGTAAGTTTGAGAGAAAATGTATAAAACTAATTACCACTTGCATTCCAGGAAATGTCTGTTGGTTGATTGAGCAGTTAAATAAAATTTTCTCACCAACATTCTTTCCCCAAAATTTCTTTCAAATTTTTAGTACAAAAATGCCATCCAGGAACTGATCTCCAAGAGGACTCTAGCACTTCCCCATTCAAGTACATAGATAAGTGACAAGATAAGTGACATAGTGACTTCCCATGGCCAAGTGATCAAAGTAACTATAAAATGCACACCCACAGAGATGATGATTTGCTTGTTTTCCTATAGGCTTCAATTTCCTCCACGGCCTTCAAAAATTTCAGAAGACTGTAGGAAATAGGAGTGAGAAGAGAACATGCATGTTCACAGTCTAGGGAGTGGGCTAAGTACTTTTACAAGGGGAGAATAAATTCATAATATTTTATGAAAGGCAAATGAAGCACTCAAATTAATATGTTGACTCTACCAAATCAACCAAAACCTTAATTAACATAATTAATTTCAAGCATATGAATGATAAATGCTGGCCAAATGGAAATGAAGTCTCAGTAGGTAGTGAGATAAGAGAACCTCTAATTTTTCAAATAAATCCATGTATTCTAGTGCTGATGTGTCATTTCAGGTTAGAAATAGAGAATTTGCGGAGTAAATACTAAATAGCTATTACTTAGCTTTTAAAAATGTATATTTTATAACCATTTTATTCTTATAGATTAATCCATACTGAGGTCATTTAGGTTGTTTTCTTATTATTATTTTTTAATGGTGAGAAACAATTTGCACTCCCAGTCTTGTACTTGCCCTTTCACTTATGCATGTGTGCAAGTATTTTCTTTTTTGTGAAACTGCTGAGGCATTAAATATGCACATTTTCATTTAAGAGATAGTACACAATTGCTCTCAAAAGGATTTATACCAATTTATACTGTCAAATAGCATTCTGTTATTGTTTCCATTTTAATTTCCTTGGTATTGGACAGGTTGATCATCTTTTTTTGTCATTGGCCACTAGGGTTTCTTCTACTAAGGATTTCCTGTCATGTAATTTGGGAATTCTTCTACTGGATTACCTTTCTATCTCAGAATTATGTGTTACTAAAGAAAATTCCTTTGTTATATATGTTACAAGTATTTTCTTCCAGTCTGCCAGGTTTGTTTATGTTTTGTCATACAATGTTTCTACTTTTTAATGTGGTCAAATTTGATAATATTGTCCAATATGATTGCTGCATTTTGGTGCTTCTTTAAGAAGGCCTCTTCTTCTCCGAAGACTTCTCCAAAGTCTCCGACTACAGAGCTGAATTTGAATAAAAAGCAAGTTGTAGAACGACGCATAAATTATGTTGCTATTTATGTTAAAAAGAACTCACTGTACTATGCATTTTCTGGTGGGTGTCTACATGTGTATGTATAAAGATATAAAAAAATCTAGAAGGAATTAGATCAAATTGATAATAGTGAATATTTTTGGAGATAAGTGAAGGGGTCTGTGATTGAGGATGATGATCAAAGAGATCTTTAAACTTATTTATAATTTTGAAAACCATTTTGGTGGAGACCTTGTGTATTGCTTGTGTAATTAAAGGTCAGTGTATGTGTGTACATATATATTTAATATACTTAAATACATATATATTTATGAGAATAGTGTAATCATAAAAATTTTTTAAAAAGAGAGACATGTTCATATTTCCACTACTTCTAAACAGTTATAATTTTAGTATACTGTTTTTATTACCAGTTTGTTACCCTATGATTTTTTGAGTTGTTTTAAAAGTTCAAATTAAAGTGTACATACATCTTTAAAGAAACAACATATTACATGCATTTTACAGTATTGCCACATAGACTTCAGTGAAGTCAAATTTAAAGAGGCTATAACATGTGTTTTCCCTGAATATACCATAATTTTGCTTATTATTTCCTTAATGGTAGACTCAAAATAACTTCCATTTATTTTACAAATTTGAATCATGAATATTATCCTATGTGGTTGCTACTTTGTGATCCTTCTTTCAGATTTTACCTACTCCAAAGTTATAATCATATCTCTTCCATATATTTTTCTTTAATATTTTTATATGGTTGATTTTAATAAAACCAAGCAAGAAGTTCTTATTTTGAGTATATCCAAAGAATAAATTACCAGAACTGCAATTGCTGAGTCCAAAGCTGTAAGTAACACAGTTCTACAAGGATTTCCCAGAGGGAACTAAGCTATGAGGCCACTAGCCAATTCTGAGCACACCAGGCTGACTATTTTAGCCAATATGAAGTATAATTTTATATGCTTATTTGTAAAACTATTATTTGAAACAGTGAAATTGTCCCTGATTGTGGCAATTTACGTTCCTTTAATTACTAGCCAGAAATGACCACCGTTCTATGCCTGTTTCTCTATTTGTTTTCTTTTTTTAAAAAATAAAATTATTTATTTGTTTATTTTTATTTTTGGCTGTGTTGGGTCTTCGTTGCTGTGCATGGGCTTTCTCTAGTTGCAGCAAGCAGGGGCTATTCTTCATTGCGGTGTGAGGGCTTCTCATTGTGGTGGTTTCGCTTGTTGCGGAGCACAGGCTCTAGGTGCGTGGGCTTCAGTAGTTGTGGCACACAGGCTCAGTAGTTGTGGTGTGTGGGCTCTAGAGCGCAGGCTCAGTAGTGGTGCACGGGCTTAGTTGCTCCTTGGCATGTGGGATCTTCCCGGACCAGGGTTTGAACCTGTGTCCCCTGCATTGGCACACGGATTCTTAACCACTGCACCACCAGGGAAGCCCTGTTTTCTTCCTTTGTGAATTGTACAGATCATTTGCTCATTTGGCTGTTAGGGTCTTAGACATTGTCATTTACAGAATTGACGTGATCATATTTATTATATTTATTATAAATGTTTTCTCAATTCATTTTGCATTTTTAGTTTAAGTTCAGCTAAAGATCTCCTTTCAGAGTCTTGAATAACTTTTTTTTCTTTTAAGTAAGATGCTTTGTAGTTATCTTTTAAAAGTAACTCTTTAATCATTTGGGATGAGAGTATTTAGGTAGATTTCTAACTATTTAAATGAAGTTATCTTAAGAGTACTAATATCAACCGGGAAAGAGGTTTCTAGGAAGCATCATGCTTCTGTATTTGACTCTGCCTATACAATAATTTTAATCAGTCTCTTAGATAACGGCATTAATATGCTTCTCATTCAATTTGGAAATTATAAGAATCTATAAGCATTTGCTAATTTGTTGGATCATGGAGTTAAAATCCCAGAGTATTTTTAATAGCTTGTCTGCATATGACAATATAAAACTTAAAAGAATAAACAAGTTCTGCCATTAGTTTAAATAAAAGTTTAGATGGAATAAAATGGCATAACTCTTACACTTTATTAGAACCGAGATAGATGACAGAAGTGAAAATTACCATGTATTATCTATTTCACAAGAATTACACCCCAGTTACTTCTCTTTTCATGGTGGAGTACTCTCAAATATTTTACTTTTTCTCATTTCAGTTTCCTTTCATGCCACAGAGATTCCATTCATCAGTGTTAAAGTTGCAAAATCCATAAGTATGTGTGATGAATTTTGAGATTGGACAGTTTTCCCATTAATGCTAAATTTATATTGCATTTAGCATTAATGAAATAAGGAATTGAATGGTAGTTGTATCTAAATTTTTATTCAAATTATAAACAAGTAAGTGTCTATATTTCAGAATAGTTAACTGTAAAGGACAACATATACGGAGCTGATAGAAATATTTACTTAGGGCTACTGATTTTCAGGCTTCATCTTCTCTATCAGCAGCAATGGAGAGAGCTAACTGTGCCCTTCCTCCTTCTTGATATGTATTTTTATCACTTGCCGTCCAGAATCCACATGCTTCCTCTCAGGCTGCTTCATTGAGTATTCCTATTCTCTGCACCTTCTTTACACTGGTATGCCCTAGGGCTCAGTCATGGGCCTTTTTTTGTCTTCTCTCTCTATACTTATTTGTCGATCTTATCCATTCTCAGGGTTTAAATGCCAACTATATGTCAGTGACTCCAAAATAAGTAACTCTAGTTCAGACCTCTCTGCTGAGCTCCCAGTTTGTATGTCTAGCTACCTATTTGACATTTCAACATGAGGTCTAATAGATAATATCAAACTTGGCATGTTCCAAACTGTTGATTTTCCCCCGACCCAAGCCTCCATCCTGCTCTCCCCACATTATTCTTTGTCTTATTGATGGTCAACTGTGTACTTCCATTTGGCAAAGGTCAAAATAATATTGTGGTCCTGAATTCCTCTCTTTCTTTCAAAATGCACATTCAAACACCGTATTATCTCTTTGCTCTGTCTTCAAAATTTATCCTGAATCTGATGAACTCCATTGCCATTAATACTACCCTAGCTCAAGCCACCAATCACTTCCTTTTTTTTAATGCATTTTTTTAAATTGAAGTATAGTTGATTTACAATGTTGTGTTAGTTTCAGGTGTACAGCAAAGTTAATCAGTTATACATATATCCACTCTTTTTTTTTTTAAAGGAATTTTGTTTTAGTTTTTGTTTTAAAATTTATTTTTTTTTGGGCTGCACTGGGTCTTTGTTGCTGAGCACAGGCTTTCTCTAGTTGCGGCGAGCAGGGGCTACTCTTCGTTGCAGTGCGCAGGCTTCTCATTGCAGCAGCTTCCCTTGTTGCGGAGCACGGGCTCTAGGCACGCGGGCTTCAGCAGTTGTGGCACGTGGGATCAGTAGTTCTGGCTCGTGGGCTCTAGAGCACAGGTTCAGTAGTTGTGGTTCACGGGCTCAGTAGTTGTGGTGCCTGGGCTTAGTTGCTCTGCGGCATCTTCCCAGACCAGGTCTCGAACCCGTGTCCCCTGCACTGGCAGGTGGATTCTTAACAACTGCACCACCAGGGAAGCCCCTCCACTCTTTTTTATTTAGATTCTTTTCCCATATAGGCCGTTACAGAGTATTGAGTAGAGTTTTTTGTGCTATACAGCAGGTTCTTATTAGTTATCATTTTATATGTAGTAGTGTGTAAATGTCAGTCCCAATCTCCTAATTTATCCCCCCCTCACCCCCTTATCCCCTGGTAACCATGAGTTTGTCTTCTATATCTGTGACTCCACTTCCGTTTTGTAAATGAGTTCATTTGTCCCCTTTATTTTTTTTTAGATTTCACATATAAGTGATATCATATGATATTTATCTTTCTGTCTGACTTACTTCACTCAGTATGACAGTCTCCACCTCTGTAGTCTATCCTCAATTCAGCCACTGGAGTGAACCCTTTTAAATAGGTACAAGTATGTTCACTGCTATACTTGTAATAGTGAGTCAATATGTAGTATAAGTTTAAAACATGAGTGCAAAAGATAGGCACGTCTTCAGTGTAGCAGTTACCTCCGAGCAGTAAGAGAAGGGGATTTGTTTCGGGAAGGTATGCAGGTCTACTTCAACTGAATCAATGAATTGTTAGGTTTTTAAAAAAATAATCTACAGCAAATAAATGTTAACATATCTTAAATATTAGGAGTGGGTTACTGGGCACTCTATATCCCATATATGTCTGCAAATTTAAAATGTTTCCTAATAAAGAACGATAAAAAGTAATAAATGGAAACACTTTCCAGTTATTATCCTATACCAGTCTGTTCCAAGCTTTTAACGTTACTTTTCTTGCAGTCTCTTTTTTCAACTCATCCTCTGTTCTAAGGACATTTTTCATTTAATATTCACTTCCGTATTTTAAAATCAAAGAAAATCAAACCTAAGAGTGACATGTATAAACTAGAGAATATCCAAATAAAATGAAAAGGATGAAGAAGGGTAGGGAACCTATTTCATATCAGGAATGGTTAGAGAAACTGGACACATACAGAGAGGCCATGAGAGTATTTGTTATATGAATGTGAAAAGGGACTTAGGATGCAGAATCAAGACTCCTGGTTTAAAGTAGTTTTGAAGAAAGCCTTTTGGACCTTTTATAATAATCTTTCTGAGAGTTACCTCTGTCCAGTAGAGGCCTACATTGCTTCAGAGTGGTGATTGTTCTATTCATGACTGAAATACATAAACAGAATATTAAATATTTATCAGGGTTGTTGACAAATGAATTTCTTCTCTGGGTGGAATTTGGAACAAACTGACCCCTAATTTCTTGTTTGGATATGCTTTTATTTATAATATGGTGCTCAGACATAATATTCCTGATGTGGTCAGGTATGTGCAGAAGGCAGTGGCTTCCTGGTTTATACCAGATTATTTTGGCTCTTCAGGTGTATGACCTCCAAAAGTAATCTCTAATAAATCAGCCTGATAGTACATGAGCTTCCTGAGCCTCTGTACTCACTGATGGGACATGTATGAAAGAGACAGTAAAGAAAAAAAGCAAAAGTGTGTTCTTTCTGCTCTCACTAGTCAGACGTTTGCATTTGAGCATCTTGTACTTAAGAAACAGGCCATGTGAGAAAGAACTTTGTTGGTCCAAGATTTATTGCTCCCTTTAAGGGAAAAAACCACCAAGGTAATTTCTTGAATATTACTTAATGCCATCAAAATAGGGCTAGGGGAAACTATTTGAATTATCCAAGGGTCCTATGTGGGGGAAAACCCCCCATGTTTTGCTGATGGGGTTGCAAATGGGAAAGAGGACTTAACATCTACTGTAAGTAAACTCCTTAATTATTAAAAAAGATACTTAAGCTTGTCTGTTTCAAAATGACCATTTTGTGCCCTGCTGTGTTTCCAGCATCTAGCACAAGAGCTGACACATAGTGTGTAAATACTGTTGAACTTATGAATTATTGTATTTATTTGACCTTTCTTGAATCTGGAAAATAAGTTGCAGCACATTTTCCATGTCTTTGAGTACCAGTGCTATGGCCCTTGAGTAGTTTGCTCCGCTAATCTTGTTTCCATGGTGAAATGAATTCGTATCTACTCTCTAGGGGTATGTAGGAGGTTGGCAACATCTCTGTTAATTGTGAGGTCACCAGTAAGACCTGGCAGTGATGAGTACTTCCCCAAATCACAGCTGTGCAGCTTTCTCAGTGGTCTCATTCAGTTCCACTTAAAGCACATAACTGGGCTGGAATTGCATGAGATAAGTGCTGTGAGTGCTCATCACCATGGTGAGGGGCTCTGAACAGTCGCCCAGAGACTAACCCTTTAAGAGCTAGGTGCACAGCCAAATGTGCACCAACTCATTAAGTGCTAGGGTGGGTGGCAAGTTGGAAGCCACCTTTTCCAAAAAATTACAGGTCAAGCAAAGTTAGTTAATACATTTAAATTCTCTGAATGACTCAACAAAATGGAACACATAGAATTCTCTCATTTGCAACAAAAGAAACTCACACTGTTACGACTTTTGAGAACCCTGATTGATACAGGCAAGAGAGTGTTCTTTGGCTCAGTTTTTGTTGCTGAATTTAACAGCAGCATGAACACATGTGTTTGATTATCATGTGTAGGACTACTCATTTTTAACTTGGGCACTATGGGTTAGACAGGGTAAGAGCTTCTTCAGAGTGAACCGAATAAGAACTTATTCCTGTCTTTTCTTTAAAGCCATTTCTAGAAAGAGTTAATTCTGATTTTGAAAAGTCAGCTGTACAAGCTCCTACTTTTCCTTTAACCTCGCTAGCCCTTCCTCCTCAGTCTCCTTTGCTAATTGCTACTCTCCTCGGTGTTAGGGTCATCAGGTTTGGTCTTAAGCTCTCTTCTTTTCTCTCTCTATATTCTCTTTCTGGATAACGTCACTCATCACTGTGAACTGAAAAATTATCTTTATGTTGGCAGCTCCCAGATACATGTCTCTAGGTTAAGACTCTCCACAAAGCTCCACACCCCAACTGTCTACTTGATTTCTCTAATTAGAGGTTTCACAGATATATCAAACCTAAGCCAGCCCCATCCAATATTTTGATTATCTGCCCCGAAAATCTAAATTTCATCCTAAGTATTTGAAATTTTTATCTCAATTACAAACATTTATCTCCCTTTTTTGAGAACCTAAGCCAGAACTCTGGAGTCATCTTTCATTCTCTGTGTTATTGTCCCTCTGTGTACAAACATCTAAAACATTAACAAACTTGGGTGGTTGCTCTCTGGTTTGTATGAGAAGCCAAAATTAATCTCAAATGTGTTTATTTTTGTCCACATCCTTAGTTCAGCCACCATGTGTTGCTTTCTTGGTCTACCCATCATGATCTTGCACTTGAACTATTACTGACTTCAAACTGGTCTCCCTGATTCTACTCTTGTCACCCTATAGTCTGCTTTCCAAAAAAGAACAAGAATGACTTTCTTAAAAATTTATCAGATTACGCCATACACTGTCAGTTGCTTCCAGTTATACTTCAAATACAATCTAAATGTCTTATCATGGTCTTCAGAGCTCTACAAGAATCATGCCCTGCCAACCCCTCTGTTCTGTTTTTGCTGCAATAATTATTTCTCTGTGACTCCTGCTACCACTTCCGTCTCCACATCACTTCTTTAACTGTATTCTGGTTTATCTGTAGGTATTTCTCACTGATAGACTTTAAACTGATGTCACCATTATTTATTGCTTTGATCACTGCAGTAGCCTCCCAACAAGTCTTGTGTCCCTCTATTTCAACCTCTCTATTAAATTAAAATGTAATCTAAGTCATTCATATATATTGTTAGAAAAGTCAATACTTATTGCAAAAATTATAGTGTAAAAAATAAACTTTCTTGCCCCCTCCTTTCCATCTTTGATTTCTGTCCTTTAGGAGCAGCTGCATTTCTTTTAGTACTTACTTTGCCTCTGTATTGCTAAGTAATACGGTTCTGTTGTTTATTCTTTGTTTCTCCTTTAAAAAATAAGTTTTATTGTGACATAAACATATGAAACACAAACATATATTGTTATAAGTAATAGTTTTAAATTTTGCACTTTTATAAACTCAAAGTTGATACATTGAGTTCCTCCCATCTATCTTCCAGGGTCATAGCCTTGGTATATGGCCTCCTGCACCTAAAATACCACTCTTCTCTCACTTATATTCTGTTTCCTATGGCTGGCTCCTTCTTTAGGTCTTGCCTCTAAGGTTATCTCCTTAGATAGGTCTTATTGGGCCACCCTCTCTGGTATCCTAACGTGTGCTCTGTTTCTCTCAGATCCTTGTTTGTTTCTTTAATGATACTTTTCACACTTTATATCACCCTAGGTATATTTGTCTGAATACTTTATTTTTTTCCTGCCTTTCTCCCTAATATATAAGGTCCATGAAAATGCAGGTTAAATCTGCCTTCATCTTTGAATCCTCAGTGCCTTGCCTACTGCCACGTTGTGGGTATTCAGTAGGTACATTTGTAATGAACATTAATAAGCACCAGGAAGATACAGTGGAACGTAATAGCTTTTGGCTAGACTGATTGGTAAACTTAGAAGTAGATTTAAAACTGAATTTACTACTTCTCAGCTTGTTTTTTTGCTTATTTAAAGAATGCATAGATATCAGGGGATTAATAAAAAAGTCATTATAACCAATAACAGATTATATTAAAGTGAATGGATATAAGAAAGTATATGAAAATCAATAGCTTTTCTTGATATGAGTAGAAATTGTACTATAAAATGAGAAAATAGATAACCGTTATATGAACGAAAAAATCAATTATTTTTGATAACTCAATATTAGGGTGGAGCATTCATTTTCCAGTTTACCAGTTTTTACCCCTTCCTTTTCACTTCTTTAACATACAACAGCTTCTATTTATTATCATACTTGGGATGTTTATAATGGAGTTGAAAAGGAACATTTTTGAAATTTTTAAAAATCCTTATCTCTGTCAAATGTTGGGGAAAAGTTAGAAGAAGGCAATGGTTCTCAAGAAAACAGGAGAGAAAGCATATTTTTTTCAATTGTAGAAGTGAAATCTATCCCTGTGTAATTATTATGTAGATAAAATAAGACTCTGTTGAAAGAACATAACACAGAAGGCCATCATGAGGCATCCCAGGGTAAGATCTGTAACCAGTGTCTAAGAAAAGGTAGATGGGCTAAAAATCAAAGTAGGATTTCATCAGGGTTTATTTCTAAATAACTAATCCCATAAGTTGACACTGCTATGAGTTAAGGCCCTGGGTTCCTTTCTAATTATCATTTCCCATATATCACACTGCTCCAGCTGCCCTAGCTTTGCTTTTCCTTAAATGTCCTAAGCTTGTTCCCATCTCAGGGTCTTGGTTTCTCTCTTTTCCTAGAATGTCCTCCCCGCTACATCTTGGCCTGGCCATCTCCCATACCGTACGTCCCTGCTCAGATGTCACCTCACCCAAAAGGCCATCCCCACATCACTCTCTCACCCCTTCATAGTATTTGGCAGCTGAGTTCATATTATATGTTTATAACTTTTCATTGAGTAAACAGGACTCAAAGATTATCATAATAAAACAAGTAGTTTGCATTTTGTTTGTTCATATTTGTTTCTCTGGTCTTCCTTCTGGTGTTGTTTACTTTCAGGTTTTGAGAAGTCCCCTGGTGAATTTAGTCACAAAAGTCTCTGTTTGGTCATCAGAATATTTATCCTATGATCATCAAAACATCCAAGTTCACGTAAATTTAACATTTCTCTCTGACGCACGCCCTCCACATTCAGGCTTTCTGAGAACTCATCACCTGCAGTGAGGAATGGGGACACGGAGTAAGGTCCTCGTTATTCCCCATCTAGAGCTGTCACCCTCCTGCTCAGCACCCTGGGGTTCCTCTGCATCCCCTAGGGTTAAAGCTCTAAGGGAAGCGAGAAGGAGAAGGGTGCTTAGGTGACTTGTGGGGTCACGAGTGGTGTGGCTGAGCTTTATGACAGGTGCCTACAGTGGACTCTCTCACTCTCATGGGCCACATTTATGGGTTCTTAGGAGGCTTTCGTCTTCAGAGCTGCTCCTGAGCCCCTGAGGTCTTTCACTTACTTGTTCTTGGAGGAGAATTAGTTCATCTTCTCTGAATGTTCACATTCAGCTCCTGCCTTTTGCCTTAGATAGCTGCTGGGATACTTCCAAGCTATATTGTAACCTTGGTTTTTATTGTGACATAGAACACAGACATAAATAAGTGTACAAACCATCAATGTAAAGCTTATTAACAAATGTTGATGGAGAAATTTTATGTGTAACTTTGACCCAGTTGAACAAATAGCACATTGTCTTCCCTCCTGAGGTGTAAGTTGGTGACGGGGCTTTTCAGCCTTGTTCACTGCTACACCCTGAGCTCTGGATGTACAAAGTTCATACTCATAAGCATTTTGTTGAGTAGAGGGTTGCATGAATGAATAGCTAATAAGATTATGATATATTTAGAAGATAAGTTATTATCCAGCAATTAAAAACCAACTTATAAAGATTATTTGATACTATTAAGAAACAAAATCATTATTAAGCTTTTCTTAAGTGGGGAAATAAAGTAGAATATGAAACTTTAACGTGTATACATGTGTTATAGGTACACGCATGCACACATACAGATACATAGACACTTATGTGTATATGTTAGTAGACTAGAAAGAAATATGTATATACATACATATATAATTCTATATGATGGGATTTGGGATGACTATTTTCTTTTTTTTAACTATATTTTTAAAATATTCTGCTATTTAAAAGTTCTGATTTTATGATCAGAAAGCAGTTTTAAGAAAAAAAAACAGAAGAGAGAATTGAAAGAAAGAAAGAAGGAAAGAAAAACGCAAACCTTGAACTGTTCTCCCAAATCTGCCATAGGAGAGTGATTGGGTTTCCACCATTGAAGGAGGCCTGGAGATGAAACCCTCGGCACACTCAGAAGGCCAGTGTGCCTTTGGCAGCTCACAGGTTGATCACATAAAACAGTCAGCTCAAGATAAAGTTCAGAGCCTAATGCGGTACTTTTGTCTTCTGCTTTGTGAGGGACGGGGCCTGGCCTTGCTCTTGATATCAAATTTTGGACATCTACCATCTGTGAGGTGTTGTGGTTGACGTCAGATCCTCAGTGCAGAAGTTTTTGAAGATGAGAGTTATTTGGAGCAGCAGCCCTGTGGCAGGCCTAGCCTTTTCAGATAGCCTCACAGAGGCAGCATGTGCTCCAAGCCAGACGGCCTTTGGTTTGAATCCTGTCCTCATCACACACTGATTTCTGACCTTAGGACACAATCAATCTTTTTGAAACTTGCTTTTTTTGCAACTATAAAACGTGTGACGTGAACATAGATATCCCAAGCTGGCTGTTTGATTAAATGAAATAAGGTATATACAGTGTCTGGCATACAGGCATGTTATTTTCTTCTATTCTTGTTTTCTTATAAATATTTTAAAATAAGTTTGAAAAGGGAAGAGGAAAGGACTATATAGCTTTTTAGCCTGGGTAACTAGAAAAGGGTCATGCATAGAGATACAGACTTAGAGAGGAGGTGCTAGTGTGGCGGGATGTCTATGCAATGGAAGCAGTGGCCTGGGTGTGGGGGGTTTGGGAATCATTTCCGTTGGGGGTTATAAATCCCTTGGGAGGGATAAATGCAGAGAAACTATTGTTGACTGGAGACCTGCTTTGGAGTGAGGAACAGGATCTGTTTAAGGAAATAGAAACAGTTGCTAGAGAACAAGAGACGTAGAGTCATGGAATATTCGTGGAGGAGAAAAGTTGTCAAGGGTCAAATGCCCAAGGGAGAAGAATAAAGGAAAGGGCATGATGGGTGGCCTCAGAACAATTTCCCAGTTCAGTAGGGGAAACAAGAATGTGGGTGGAAATGTAAGGAGAAGGTAGGTAGCGAGCAGATTTATTAGAGTGATGTATTAAAACCAGATATCAATTTGGAAATTGGGAGGCTTAGCTTCTAGCCCTGACATTCCCATGAACTCTCTGTGTGATTTTAGGCAAGTCATGCAAGATTTCTAAGCCTTGGTTTTCTTGATTTTAAAACTCCAGATGGCCGGGTGATTCTAAGTTTCCTTCTACCATTGTCATTTCATGATTCTTTTTGAAGCCCCTTTGACAGGGAAAGTAAATGGAATGATGTTAACAGTGTGGTCACTTGAAAACTTTTCCTAAAGATAAAACTTGGACACACCGGGAAAGCAACATTGGAAATGCCAGAGGAAGAAATCAAATTGTAATTTTCCCCCAGATGGAGTCACAGGTAGAATGTTGTTCAGAGCAGCAAATGGATACATTTTCTTTTATCTCAAAAGGGAAGAATACATTGAGTTAAAACAGCATTGCCTGAGCACCTGCTATGTACCAGTCCTTGCTCATTGAGGCCTGATGACGAGCACTACACCCCAAGCATTCCCTGAAATAGCTCATGGTCTAATCAGAGGGTCCTGCAAGCAACATTTACAGGGGGCCTAATAGTGAAAGAACAGAAAAGGTACAGAAGTGGATAGAGCAGGCGGTGGTTACTTTGGAGAGAGGATAGGGTTGGCTTGATTTTGAAGAAATAACTCGCCATACCAACAGTGACTTTCTGGAAAGAGAAAACAGCATGTGCAGCGTACCAAGATGTGACTGTGCAACTAAAAGTTATTCTGAAATTGTTAAAATATAAAGTTCACACAATAAAATTTGTCTGTGGTGGTTATATGTGAAGTTTAAGTGGAGAAGTAGGCAAGAGTTTATCATGATCTTATAACTTATATATCTTCATTTGGAGTTGATCCTCACGGTGTAAAGCAGAAACCTTGAAAGTATGATATGGTAATAGGATAGATACGGCGTCAGAAGTGTGTTTTCCTGCAGATTTATGTGTATGTATAGAATATGCAAAGGCATGAAAAATCACTCCCATTTACAGGAATACTGAAAATGATGTTTTATTTGAATAAAGCATAAAATAGATTTATACCATTATAATTTATGTCAATCCCTATATTATGCTTACGTTTTAAACTATATACTTTACTTAATGAGATGTATACTATAGCATTACCATGCAAGAGAATTTTTTCAAAAATAGTCAAACTTAACATGTGTGGGCTTCCCTGGTGGCGCAGTGGTTGAGAGTCCGCCTGCCGATCCTGGGGACACGGGTTCGTGCCCTGGTCCGGGAGGATCCCACATGCCGTGGAGCAGCTGGGCCCGTGAGCCACGGCCGCTGAGCCTGCGCATCCGGAGCCTGTGCTCCTCAACGGGAGAGGCCACAACAGTGAGAGGCCCGCGTACCGCAAAAAAAAAAAAACAAACTTAACATGTGTGAAGTACACATCATGTAGAGTATGAGACATTTGTATAAAATATTTTTACAAGCAGTATACTGATGCCAGATCCTTTCAGCAACTTCTGTTACTGCTTTTTGGAAGTCAAACACTTATGCTTCTATCTCAGAGATTCTCTAATATACTTTATAGTCGGACAGTGGGCTAAAAATCTTCAGACCCTCAGGACATTGATTTTCCTTTTCCTGTCAAGAACTTTGTCATTTAATGCTTTCAATTATATTGGTTCATCTTATTTTTTGGCTACATTTTCCTGTTTCTCTACTCAAGCCAGGCATCTTCTTAAACTGTTTCCTAGATTCCACGTCTTCTTTGCCCTTTACCCTCTCATAAGGAGCAACTTTCCCCTAGTTTTATCCAAATTCTGTTATCCCTCCAGTCTTCTTACAGCCTGAAATTATAATGATCTGCCACACACTAATGGTATTTACTTCTTGTGATATGCTATATATTTTTAAAAATAGGATATTATTAAAGACCCTCACCATATGCAGTTTGAGCCTCAGATATATACCTTCAGCTAGTCCACACAAAGTTTACCTAGAAAACTGAGGTTCTGGAAAATAAAGAAAATTTCCAGAAAGGAACATAGAAGAATGAAAAGAAAACGAGGTAGTAGTTATAGTAGTGCTTCAGTTCCTTAAGTGAATAGGAAGTCAGACAGGGGAACTGAAGTAGTTAACCTGGTAGGAATGGAAGCAAGACTGGAGAGTGCCAGGTTGCTTTCTAATTTTTTTAGTCATTTTTAATTTATGCTTTTGACATATGCATTAGGACTTTAGACTCTGTCCATCTCTTTAATAGACATAGTTAATTTGAATTTGAACAAATGAAACGTTTGTATTTGGTGAATTGAAGCAACAGTATATAAAAATCTATGCACATTGGCCAAATCAAATTTCATATTGTAATTAGAAGTTGGTGGCAGTGTCAGTACACCTTCATGGAGATCAGTGTTAATGGCTGTTTTAAAAAGCACAGGGGCGTCTAAATAGAGAAAGTAAAATATCAGAACCAGTAAGACAAGAAATGGCTGGTAGCGTATTTTCACATAAACAGTGGTAGATTTGCAAATACTGAAATGTTTGCTAAATTGTCAAATCAGAGAATAAGATTCAGTGACAATAGAACAGATGCCATTGTATGAGAAAATGTACATGATGACTGGAACAAGGCAGGGAACAACTTTTAATTTCATTTCCAAATGTTTGCATGAAAGATCTCAAAATTGTTAAAATCATTCTGAAAATCTAAAAAGGCAATCTGGGAGAAAATTCTTATATAGTTTGCATTTATTTTAGAGACTGTGTTGTGCCATGTCAATACACAATTGATTTTCTTCCCTTCTAAAATTGAAAGGACAATATTTGCACTAAAGTGCATGCTGCCTAATTGTGGATTGTCAAACACAGGAGGACTTTTAAAGAGAGATTGATGTGAATTTGTGTTCTTCCGTGGCTTGTAAATTCATAGCGCAGATAAAACAATCCATTTTGTTAGTGGAATAGGTGAGCCCTTTGTGGGGACACAGAAAACTTCATAATTTCCTGCAATTCTGCTTGAAAGATACCAACCCAAGCTAGAGCACTTCCTCTGCTGTTAGATAGTATTCTGGTCTCAGAAAACCCTTCCCTGTAGAGAACCTGAACACTTGATGCTAAATATGCCCTAGAGTGAAATGAGTCTGGCACACTCTGGTCAGACAGTAAATATGTGTTGAATGAATGAGTCATCATTTATAATTATTCAAACATTTTTTTCTTTTTAAAAGTGACCTTATTTTAAAAAATGTGTATAGATAAAATCCTAACACAACAGAGAATGCTGTGTTATGAAGAGGTTTCCAAATTGTAACAAAAAAAAAAAGACCACATTTCTTTGAGACAGTATTTAATATGCTAGTGTGGGGATACAAAGACAAATAAATTTTAATTCTTTGGACTCTCTGAGCTCTTCAGTCCAATCTCAAATGTTTGGCTTCTTATATTTATTATGATTATCCTTATTAATAAAATAAAAATTATAATGAACATTTATTGAGCGGGTTACTCAGTATCAGATTCTATGACAGGAGCATGGCATGTGCTTAAAAAATGCTTTTAAAAAATAATCCAAACAACGCTATGAAGCTGTTGTATAAAGATGCTGTAACTTTCTCATAGTTACATGCTAGTATTAGGTTATGAACCGAAATAATCTTAAATTCAGAATCTGTTCTTGAGGTCATTAAATTTTATATGATAGTATGCAGTTAAATTTTATAGGGTTTATGGTTATAAATCTTACCATGCTTATAACCTGTTGAAAGAATATATCAGATTGCAAATTCATGATTTAGGGAAACTGAGCATCCTAACAATTATTATCTTAGTCATCAGTCACACTGCCAGTTTTATTAGTGGCCTTGAATACTGACTGAACCTCAGAATCACATTTACGTATAAGACAAGAGAAACACTGTTCTGTATTTTCACAATCTGGATCAATGATAATATGGCACTGCTTATCAATCCATGTGTAGATGTACTACATCTTTAATAATTATTACTTAAATTTTAAAATATTTGATACTCTCTCTTATTCCCATCAAATTAGGCTCTAGGGAAAAATTTTGTGTTTCATATAATTACTTTAAAATTCAAGCTGATTTCATATTTGAGAGAATGAAAACTTGTATGGAAAATAAAAGAATTCATTGAAAGTCATATTAAAATTACACAAAAATGGTCCAAATATATACTTGCCTGATATTTTGAAAGAATCAATAGAGTAAATCTTTTTTTTGCATTATCCCCACCCACAAATGATATATGTGTGCACGTGTGTGTGTGAACAAGAGAGGGAGAGGGAGAAACTGGGAAAGAGACAGGAAAAGGCAGGAAGAGAGAGAGGGGAAGGGGACAAGTCTAGTGGTGGAGCTGTCATCCTAGTACTTGAGAATTTTATTAGTGATATAAAAACTTCAATAAAATGAAGTTGATGAGTATTTTTAGATTTATTCTTTAGTTATCTTATAATGAAGATATAAGATACCTATTCTTCAGGTATCTTCTATCTTTATTCTGATATAAAGAGTAAAATGTACAGAATAAAATCAGCTTATTGGCAATCACCTGGTCTTTCCATATAGAAGATGCAATACACTTTAGTAATTAAAACAAAACAAAAAGACCTCTTCTAAGGAAAAGTTTTTTTTAGCCTAGTTTTAAAAATATATTCAGTTTGGAACAATTACTGTATCTGAAGACAGAATTATATTACTATGCTAATTATATGTGAATCAAATTAAAATGAACTGTATATGATTTTTATAAAGTTAATGCAAAACAGTATTTGATAACTTTCATATTAGCATATTGGGTGTGAATAATGCAGGTTCTAGGGAATTGTTTCTTAAAAAATGTTTGCTAAAGAGTTAACATTATAAATCAAATATACATTATATATATATTGCAGTTGAGTAAAACAATGAAAATTGGAAAGATCAAGTTATATATTCTTCCATGTAAAATATTTTCCTAATTATAATTCAGATTTATATTCTGAGAAAGGAAGGGAAGAAATGACTAGGCTTAGCTTCAATATAATAAAAGCATACCTACTTGTTATAAGTTCTTTTTGCTGATCATAATCACATTTTACAGTTTTTGGCCCTCTGTCCACAACTGGCTAACTTTAAAATATGGCATGGTATGAAATGAAACTTGTTTATGTAAGTGATGCTTCATTTTTTTCTGTAATTTATTGTTCAGGGGTTTTCAAAAATGTTTAGTAGAAGGCTTAAGAGTATTTTATATAATAACTTTAATGTTATGTGTCCTACATTTACCGTGGTATGTTACATGAATTATTTTATTAAATAATGATTGTCAAAATGTTGTACTATCCTGTGTATGCAATTAAAAACTATATTGCTCTTCTGTACATGCTGTACATATAAGTGACCCCATGGGTCTCCCAAAGTGAGCCTTTAACATTCCAGAATTTTTACTGTGCATCTGTTGCTGACATCTAGCCTCCCACCCACACAGGCTAAGGCTAACTAAATGAAGTTTATGCTAGTGCAATAAAGTACCTAAAGATGAAGTAGTAAAATGGGAAGACAGTTACCTTATTAGTGGGGTTGCTAACATAGCTTCACTAGAAAAACGTATGCACATACGTGGAAGAAAACAGAGTGGATGTGAGTGGGAGAACCCAGAAAGTAACTTATTCGAATGATATTTCATACGTATCTTTCTATGTTATATATTCCAGATGGGAGTCATACAGCTCAATGAGGACTTCATATTTATTGAACCACTCAATGATACAATGGCCATAACGGGTCACCCACACCGTGTATATAGGCAGAAAAGGTCCATGGAGGAAAAAGCCACAGAGAAGTCAGCTCCTCACGGTCATTACTGTGGTGTCATTCCAGGTAATGCCTTCTCCTAAAAGGGTTTAACTAAATATGCAATGTGAGATGAATCCTTTAATAAATCCCCCCTCCCTCCCTCTCTTCCTTCCTCCCTTTCCCACCCCTCCCTCCCTCCCTCTCTGTCTTTCTGTCTATCCATCCATCCACCAGCTTTATCTTTTTTAATGTGGAATCTCTCTTGGTTAATGACAATTACTTATCTTTTTTAGACTTATCTTTTAGTTTTTTATGAAATAGTACATTTTAATATCAAAAAATAGAAACTCAAAAGGACTTCAGATATTAATATATTACATGCTCTATATCCCTCAAGAGGGATACTCATGGGTTACTGTTTCCCTCACTGGAATAGAAATGACACCGAGAGAATTGCAGATTCCCTGAAACTGAATACTGTGAACTCATGGTCTTATTTCAGTCCACCTCCCTGAGAACATCATAGATATCTCTTTACTTTGACCAGAAGCAGCTTCTACTTTTTCTTCTTTTTCTATTTGACTCGAGTAAAAATCATCTTGAAGGTTAAAATTAGAAGAGGAATAGGAAGAAGAGTCAGGATTTACTTCTTTGAATTTTATTCTCAGTATCAGAATACTTTAAATCTGGAAGTTTCAGTGGCTCATAAACATTCCCAACCATCAAATCCTGGTCTCTGTCTGCCAATTTTTCACAGAAGTAAAATGGGGTGACTGTTTTGTACACTTCCTTATTACTTCCTTTGGCAGAGATCTGTGGCATTAGCAAGAAGGATAAGGAAAATGAATGATTTCTATTACATAAGTAGGACCTGAAAGTCATAGTCAGCATTCAGTGGTTTCCCTAGGAAAAATATTTGGACATCTAATCCAGACATCTCAGTGAATATTCACTGATATGAGAAATATTTCCCTATAGTATCTGAGGAAATGTGAATTTATTGAAGAATTTTTGGTGTAAACACTTTAAAATTTGAATTGGAGATTTAAAATTAGGTGTTCGTGTAGTTAGTGCCAAGATAGCAATTCTAACATTGGTTATGGTATCTGAGGCTGATTTAGGTATATAAATTGTGATAATAAGTAACATTTGCAGAGGCCGTAGCATGTTCATATCATCAATTGTCTAGTATGTTCAAATTCAGAAAGAATTTCAATATGTTTCTCTTTAGATATATTATCTCAAATTAATTTATGATCTCTATTTTCTTTCACAAAAGCTCATGATATCAGTCTGTATTGGAATTATCTTCAGAAGTGGTTAAGTAAATCTATCTCTGTGTCACATTATTCAACGTACATGATCAAGTCAATTTAAATAAGACACATCCCTCTTCTCTATTCTAAGAACTGTAGACACAATGGAGATAAAAAACAGCTGAACAAAAGTCACAGTATGAACAAGCAAAAGAAAGGTTTTTATATCGTGAAATAACAGAAACAACTTGGATTTAGTCCATTTAAGGAGATTGCCTTGTGTGAGTTATACTGAAAATCTGCACTATGCAACTTTTGAATCATAGTGAGTTCCAGCTATTCTAATTACTCATGTATACGGATGACATAAAACAGGCTTTGTGTGCCATTATGCACAGAGGAAACGTTTCTAGAAAATTCTTATTTTTGATAGGTTTATAAAGCATAAATACACAGTTCATATTTCACAGACATTGTTCATAAACTTTCTAATTTTTTTTAAGGCATGACTGTTGTATCTTAATTGACCTGTTTGGATCAAGCACTTGCATAGAAGGAGTGCTAAGCTATCATCAGTTGGATGCTTTACTGAACTTAACTATTTTCGATGCTTTATAAGGGTCTAGAAATTTTAAACTCATTTTAAAATTAGCAATCCATGAAATAAAATATTCATTTACTTATCAGCATAAGTCTAATTGCAGTTCTTCCCTTCTTACTTCAAGCTGATATATCAACATATTAAAAACATGATTCAGATGTGGATAATGTTGCAGTAATTGCCTTTTCACAATGGAATCATAAAGCGTATTTGTATTCAACTTGGTCTTTGCCCTATTCCCCTTCATCATGTTAATGTCTTAAGTGTATTGTGTTTGTAGGTATTGATTACGTAAATATTTTTTCTAAACAGGCACTTAATAGTTTAGGATGACTTTGTTGTGTTCTTTTATTAACAGATAACATAGAGGAAAGAAAGGCACATGAGGTTGAGAGTCAGAGGCCCTGGTTTCAAGGCCTAGCTTCAGTCTCACTCCAGCTAGGTACTCTTCTTCACTTCCCTTGAACTTTTGAACCTTAAATTCTTTTTTTTTTTTTTTTTTTCGCGTTACACGGGCCTCTCACTGTTGTGGCCTCTCCCGTTGTGGAGCACAGGCTCCGGACGCGCAGGCTCAGCGGCCATGGCTCACGGGCCCAGCCGCTCTGCAGCATGTGGGATCTTCCCGGACTGGGGCATGAACCCGTGTCCCCTGCATCGGCAGGCGGACTCTCAACCACTGCGCCACCAGGGAAGCCCAATCTTAAATTCTTTATTTGCAACATAAGTAGGACCAGTCACCTCACAGGGGTACAGAGCTAAATGACACAGCTCTTATTCTCAAGAGGTAACCAATGTATTATTTTAGACAAACTAATAAATGAGTAATTATACTATCTATAATAAGAACTATGACAGACTCAGTACCCAAGATTCTAAGCTTCTGTTATTTGGTTGCGGGGGGGGTGGTTGAGCCTCAAAGATCAAGTAAAACTTATCCAGACTATAGGGAGGAAAGGGAACAGAGTGTGCAGGTTAAGAAAATGGACTTTGGGGTCAGACTGCATGTGGTCACATCCTTATGCTGCTGCTCCCTACCTGTGTGACTTTGGAAAACTTCGTTGATCTCTCCAAAGCTCCATTTACAATATACAAAATGGGTGTAGTGGTACCCAAATTTCAGGGCAGTTGTCCAAATTAAATGAGATTATTTGTGAAAATGGAAAACATATGTGAAAATTTAGTGGACGTTGTTAGACAGGGAAAGAGCATTTCAGGCAGAAGGAACAATAAATACAAAAGTATAAAGGCAGGGGAAAGCATCCAATGTCTACAGTGTGGACATGAGACACAAGCCTGGAAAAGTAGTCATGGATGAGATAATGAGGGGACTTGGGGGCTGTTGTAATAAGGAATTTATCTGGAAGGCAAAGTGTGGTCTTTGAAGACTGTAAGCAGGCAAGTGACATTATCAATCAATATATATTCCTTAACATTTAGTATAAGCTTGTGAGTATGTCTGCTACTCTGTGTGAACAAGAACGAGATTTATAGAATTGAAGAAGACCGATCTATTTGAGCAGGATATAGAGATCATCTCTATTCTAAGAGCTAACTTAACCCAACCACTACTGAAATAGTTTCCATATGCCAACCATAATGGTTGTGGAGATGATTGTCAGTATGTGGAGGGTATTATGGGGAGCACATAGTGAGCACTGGTGAATACACATTTAAAGATCTTTTAACTGAAAGCGTGTGGTATCGACTCTATTGTTTTTATACATGCATCTGGGTAGAAAATGGTCTCAGGATTGAGATGAAGAATGAGCTCAACGTGGTTGATGTAGACAATGAAGACATCAAAGGAAGCAACTTAATAAAAAGATAACTCCAATATGCATGATATTCACACACAATGGCTACCTTATATAATGGAGTCATAGAATCATGGTATTGGGATTCTTAAGAAACCTAGAATGTTCCAAATAGCCTGTTTAAATATAACGTGCAAATAAGGATGTAGCACAGTTTGGGGCCATCACAGCTATCATTAGCTGGGGCAATAAAGGTAACAAACTTTTCTGTCTCTCCCTTACATGGTCTCTTTATCACTCTTGATATGGTCGAAAAGCCCCGCATTTTATAATTATCCCTCCAGTTTCATATTATCTCTCCTTTTATTTTTCTTATGTTTCTGTCTCCTCCATGGGCATGTCTTCTTCCATATGTGCACCCCCTAAATGCAGGCATTTCCCAGGACTCCCTCCTTTTCCTTCTACTTCTCATGCCACATGCTTCCCTGTGTTGATAGAACCCAAATCCATGGGTTCAACTTCACTTACACATTGTTTAGTTCCAAACTCTATCTCCATTTTAACCTCTCTCCTGACTGTCAGGTGTTTAGTAACTTCTACTCAGATGTCTCTCAGGCATCTCAGACTTAATAAATCTATAGCTGAACCCATTATCTTTCCTCCCAAACTGCTCTGCTGATATTTCCCACTATCTACCTAGTCACTTGAAAATAAGCACTAAACACCCCCCCACACACGTAAACAACAGCAACAAGAAACAGTAACTCTAACCACCTCCGTTTTCCTCTTTTTAGTCTGATTAATTTTGCTGAGGGTGATGTCTGCTTTCTAATATGTTGCCTGTCATCTCATCCTTTCTATTCTAACCACTGTGTGATTTTTACACAGAAGATCAGTGACGTAGCCATCTAGGAGAGCTGCGAAATCTGTGTGTCTGAGTGTCTCTGTATCTATCTATCTATCTATCTTTCCCCATAATCAGTTTATTAGGTGTTGACCCTGCCAAGATGAGCCTTTTCGTATACCTGTAGGAATGTCTCCTACTAAATATTATAAGTTTATATGACAGTATACAAATATATAACCATAAGTAGGATTGTGATTACAATTAGAAAAACTACAAAATTTATTCCTAACTGTTGTAGATCTTAAGATACTAATAAAACCAATTTCTTATTCTGTCCTTCATGAAGGTCTTTGGTATTAACTGCTGGTACTAAATATGGATTCATAAAATTTACTTTTAACTATAGTGATTCTGTTGCAGATGGCTACTGTTGCTTTTGTCCTTTTGCATTTTCTTGTTTCATAATATCAATATAATGCTTATTGTTGTTAAATAAGGAGTCTTTGCATTTATTTTCGTAACACTTTTGTTAACTTAGTTAACTGACTCTACTTGACATTTGGATAAAACTTTGTTAAATAGATTTTTAGTCTGTGTCCCTGTGACAAAAAATGAGAAACCGTAATTTATAGAGATATCTGAGAACAGTGAAGTTTCCAGCAATGTGCCAGGATCTACTTCATGTTAGAGCTCAGAGCTAACTCAGTTGGACCTAGAAGTTAGTAACAGAAGGGACCCAGTATTTCAAGAATAGAAGAGATAAACTAATGCTGGCATCATGAAAGGGTGTTAGAAGGCAAGTAAGGTGGAATAGGTAGTAGGATAGGATAGGATAGAATAGAATAGAATTGACATCAAAGTTAAAGTACCTGGAACAAGACTCAAAAAAGGGAATTTATCGGAAACCAAGATGATGGACTGGAACTATGAGCATACATACAAATTCAGAACAGAGACATGTTCATGGAAACGGGACTAACTGGACACACATTTTTATATCCATGGAATTCCACTAAACACACATGTTTACTGCTGGGGACTCCACTAAAATTAGAATACAAAAATATAAAAGATGTCGGCCAACAAATACAAGTTTGGGAAAGAAGATGACAGCTATTTAGTGACATCAACAGAATTTTGGTAAATGGTAAGGAGAGGAACAGGTGATAGCTAATATAACAATGGATTGTGGAGATCATTGCACAATTGTAAAAACTTGTCAAGGATAATTGAATTGTACATTTAAATGGCTCCATGTTATGGCATGTAAATTGCCCCTCAATAAAGCTGTTAAAATCATAAATTCGTTATTAAGGTACCACATGCATACAGGAAGTTGCACAAATGATGTGTCCAACTGCTGAATTTTCTCAAAATGAACATAACCATGTAGGTATGACTCAGATCAGAATATAGAAAATATCAGCACCATAGATGTCCCCCTTGTGCCCACTCCTAGGTACTAATCATCTCTAGCTTAGCCATTCTGGGGATTTTAATTTATTTAATTTACTGCAGTTAATTTGCATTTCTCTGAAGACTAATGCGATTGAGCACCTTCTTATATGCTAATTAGCCATTTAGATCTCCTGAAATGGCTCTTCAGATTTGTGGCCAATTTTTCAATTGGGTTATCTGTCATTGATTTAGAGTGGCTTTTTATTACTTTATTATGGAAAAGTACTGTAAATATCTTCTCCCACTTGGTTGCATGCTTTTCATTCTGATAGTGGCATATTTTCATAAACAGAAATTTTACATTTTTATGTAGTTAAATTTATAAGTATGTTTATTTGTGGTTACTGCTTTTATTTGGCCCTGTTTGAGGAATCTGGTACCCTGAGGTCATAACTTCTATATGATCCTGCTGGAAGGCAGAACCAATTCCTGTGTAACCCATGTATAGTTTGAGTAAATAGGGGCACCTGCCTGACATTCGGATGTATGGGTCAGTCACTTCAGGCACTTCTGGCAAGTAGACCTTTATTTTGTCACTGATTTCAAAATGAAAATCATGGTGTCTTTTATATATGGAATTATTTTATTTATATGAATCTCTGTGCTAAAAATTTTACAAATGTGATCTTATTATAAGCCACCCACAACTCTAGAAAGCAGGTGATATTGTTATTCATTTTACAGATGAGAAAACTAAGGCTGACTGAGTGATGTTAGTTTCCCAAGTGGCAGAGTTAATAAATGGTAGAAGTCCAGTCTGTCTGATTCCAAAGTCATGTTCCAAAACCAAATGCTCAGTTAGATTCCCTATATGCGGGGAACTTATTTGGTCTTGCTCACCATTATATCATCAGCACATGTTGGTATTCGATAAGCTTTCTTTTTAATTATTGAAGAAATGGAAGTTTTTTTATTCACTTTGCTAAGATAGAGGCACATTTGAAAAATTCATTTCTGTGTTGCAGATAAAGGAAGAACTAGATCTAAAAAAATAACAGAAAGTGGAAGAGGGAAACGATATTCATACAAATTACCTCAAGAATACAACATAGAGACTGTAGTGGTTGCAGACCCAGCAATGGTTTCCTATCATGGAGCAGATGCAGCCAGGAGATTCATTCTAACCATCTTAAATATGGTAGGCAAACTTTAAAGTGCGCTTGGAATTTTTTCAAGAAAACTCTAAGGAAGAAATGTGTGAGTATAATGAAGTTCTTTAAAAATTAACTCATTAGTATTCCTTTCTTTTATTGACATCAGTAAAAAAATACTTTAGGTGTACCAAATTGATCCATCTCAAAAGAGATATCAAAATAATAATTCACGTCCTCTAGTAAAAAATCCTTATTGTTAATTTGATGTGGCAAAACTTTTTTTCTATTATTCTTTTATCTTTTTGTGCCCTTCTTTCTTTTTTATAAAAGGCCATTTGTTGAAATAGCAGAAATGTTATATTTGTTTATATGCATGGCCCCACCCAAAGTACTATAGATTATGAGGTGGAACAAAAATGGAGGTTGGTAATCCACTGAGCGCTTATATAGGTATGTAAAATTGCATGTCAGATACAAAACTAGTTGATGAGTAAGACCTAATAGCTAATAGTTACTAGCTGAATCACATGTAGCTAACTTTGGTTGATAGCTTCTGGACTGTAGAAATCTAACTTGTACCCAGGACCTTATGGATGCTTACTACCACATGAATCCTTTGACTTAATTGCATACCCTGTTGGATAAACTTCCTTCAAGGCAGAATTAGAAGGTTGTCGTGAAGAGTGGTTCTTAGGGGAGAATGAACATAAATGAAAGCCAAAGGCAAATGTCCATTTATAACTTCAGTTGCCATATTAAGCAAGGTGAGAACCACTAATTCAAGGATAAATTTGTTATATAAAATTACTATTTTTTACTATTTTTTGCTATCATCTGGCATGGTTTTTTTTCAGTGAACATATTTTCCCACACTTCAGTCATTTCTGTCTGTGTTCAGCTAACTGCTGACCACTCAACCAGCATTCTGTAAAGGGCAGACAGGCATAGCCTACCAACCTCAGTCTCTTTTAAATAGTACTATCTCTGAAAGCGTGGGTTTGGTGTGCCAATTTTAATTTTCTATTATAAATTAAACACTCAATTTTGCCAAAAAAAAAAAATCAAGGTACCACATAAAAAATTTGCCTTCCTTTCCAGCATTGTTACATATACCATGTTTTGGGAAAATCAGTTATAATGATGACCTGAAACCGTTAAGCAACGATGGCCTTGTCTTCATGGACAGCCTTGAAGGGAAGAGCTTTGAAAATACTCTGTTCCTATTTGGCAGTTAGCCTTGGGGAGAAAAAAACTCTAAGGAATAAATTGGGAGGTGGCATAAAGCAGGCTGAATTTTCAGGACATTTTCTCAGAAGAAAGGACACTGGCATTTTGTGGTCTTAAGAAAATTTCTAGGGTTTAGTTACTAAAATTTTTCTCTTCAGTATCGTGAAAAGCCCAACGTTCCCTCTGCACTCCATTGAAATGCCTAGATTATCAAGGCAGCAGTGAGTATAGCAGAATGCTAGGTCTAAATTTCTTGGTATCTAAAATGAATTAATTATTGCTTATTAAGCTAATTTTAAAATAATTTAAAAAATTTTAATATGTAAAATTGCTCAACTGAATTGAGATTTCTCCCATGTCTGGGCTTTAAGAAAAATTAAGATGTTTTTCAGTTTTATTTTAGGATTTTTATTTTTATTTGTTTTTAGGTTTTTAACCTTTTCCAACACAAGAGTCTTGGTGTGCAGGTCAATCTTCGTGTGATAAAGCTTATTCTGCTCCATGAAACTCCAGTAAGAAAGTCTTGAGTTTTTCGTTCAATTAAGTGGGTGAGAAGTTGTGTTCAGGTACTTTTAAGTAAAGGGAATGTTAGGGATTTACTTTTTATTGACTTGAAATCCAGACATATCCAGTGAGTCACTTAAAGTATACATAAAACTGGCCGTTAGTCTTAGTTAATACCTCAGTTATATTCCAAAATTGGAATGTTCTTAGTTTCCAAGGATCCTGACAACAAACCTTAACTTTGCAAAATGCAATTTTAAAAAATCATTTTTAATGACAGTTTTATTTTCTTATTTAAACATGGGCTTTATCTGTAATTCAATTTAAACAGGGACTATTCTGTGGCATCTTTTTAGCATGCTGCTTATCTGGTACTTTGGAAAACCTTTGTTCTTAAATTGTAAAAATAATGAGTGATTTAAGTCTAAAAGTTCCACATTCTTAATATTTCATTGCACCTCTCTTCTTCTTCAGAATAACATTAAACAGATTTTGTAATTACTGTACCTTCACAAAGTTTTAAGATTTTTAGCTCAGGCAAAATTAATCCTGAATGTCTTCCAGGTTCTAATTAATGTTATGGTCAGCAGTCTGCTTTAGTAATTCAAGAAGTCCCCTCAGTTTTTAGTTTTCTGTATATCTGAGAATAATTTGCCTTGAAGTGAAATCTCTTCTTTTGCAGGCAGATCTATATATTGGGCATCATGGAGAGAAAATGCTAGAGAGCTTTTGTAAGTGGCAACATGAAGAATTTGGCAAAAAGAATGATATACATTTAGAGATGTCAACAAGCTGGGGAGAGGACATGACTTCAGTGGATGCAGCTATACTTATAACAAGGTAAATTTTCCAAAGCCAATTAAATGACATTCTTAATTTGATGGCCATGCTGTTAATCCTATTAATCCCTTCATAGAATGCTTTTATTCCAGATTTTCTGTTCCAGAAAACTTTTGGCATAATGCTGTTAGTCATTTCCCTCAATTCATAATAACTGATTTCTTAACAGCCACATATTGGATGGTATATTGACTAAACATTTAGTTAATTAATTTCAAAAAAAAATTAACCTCAATTTTTGATGTGAAGTTGTAGCCAATGATGATGATAAGTGAAAACGCTGGTGAATTTTGGTGGAACTTTGAACTTATGAACCTACGTGGTATGTTTTTCAGTCATCACCATATAAAGTATCCCGTATATTAAACTGAGCAATTGATAGACTTTCTGGTTCCATCTGAGAAAAAAGTTTCAATTAAGTCTCTAGCTAATTAGTTTTGAGCTGTATTGTGAGTGTCCGTACTACTCAAACATTTGTATTGCAGCACTGAGTGTAAATATAAGAAGGTGAAATGATGAGCAACAATTAACTCTCTATGAGTACTCTGTATGAGTAATTATTTACAAGTTTGTCTTGCTTAGAGCTAGTAAAAATGAATGGTAGTTCACTGTTAACTAGCAATTTAATTTTAGTATCAATAATGTTGACATTTCACATCTCAGAATACACAGTGACATTTAAACATGATTTTCTGTAATGAATCTATTGAATTTGTGATAGCTTCTTGTTGCTGAATTGTATAAAAACTATTCTACTTATAAATAATTCATAAAGATGAAATTATCTCTATGCAAGAACACAACTGGACTTCCATTTCCAGCTTTGTAGGTGTACCTGATACTGGACCTCTGCAATAAACAACCATAAAACTGGAAAACATTTATGAAGCAACTACTGGCAGTTACTGGAGAATGAGCAGTGCAATCTCTGAAAGAAGGAAAATTTCCTAAGTAAGCCCCACAGCCAAGCCAACTTTTTGCCTGGGGACAATTTTTTGACTGGTACAGCAAGCTGGAATCTAGGTAGAGCACAGTGGTCCTGCTGAAAGCACCAGAGAAGCGGATCCTTTGTGGGCAGAGGTGCCAAGAAGTCCTTGTGCAGATCATCTATGAGGACTTTGCAAGACTGGTCTAAATACACAGAGATAGAAACTACCCAAAATTTATCAGGGTGCTATGGAGTTCGGATGTTAAAAAGGTACTAGAAATTGAGCAGATTTGGACCACAAGAGTGGAGCAGCCTTGTTAATACCTTGTCATCACTCCTGGCATTTATCTGAGAAAACAGAAATGCTGTGCCTACACAGTAGGCACCATGATCCAGAGAAATGCCCTCTCTTGAACTGTCCTAACAAAGCCTAAAACCAAGTCCCAGTAAGGTATTCATTCAGAGGAGATGGAGTTTGGAGGTTGAGTCCCACCAGTTTACAAAAGTTTGGGAATCATCTTGAGCTTTCGGTAGATCCTCCCTACCAAGGAATAAACTCAAACCTACCTACATTCAGAGTGAGGAATAAGTAAAACAAGAGACAGCACTCTTCAGAGGAAGATAAGAGAATCCTGAATCTCTATATCATATTCAATGTCTGGAACATAATGAAAATTAGCCAAGCAAAAAAACATGAAAATGTGACCCATGGTCAAAGAAAAGTAGTCAGTAGAAACTGACCCCAAGGTAGCTTAGAAGTTGGATTTACCAAGTAATGTAAATACTGGACCTCTATCATTGGAATCTCAAAAGAGAGTGAGAATGGGTAAGAAAAGTATTTGAAGATGTAATGGCAAAAATTTTTCACAAATTTCATGAAAAACAACAACTTAGAAACCTAGGCATATCATAGAAAAATTGGTCAAAACCAAAGATATAGAAAAAAAGTGAATTGGCTAGAGTGAAGGGATACGTTACAGAGAAAACAATCTTAAGATGGATAACTGACTTCCTGTCAGAAAAAAAAGCCCAGAAGACAGTAAAGTGATATCTCTAATGTACTGGGGGGAAAAACCCTATCAACAAAAATTCTTAATGAATTCTTAAGGGTATTTTCTTAATGTATGAAAGTGCATCTACATACACATACATACACAAAAAGTCTATAGCTAACATTACAATTAATGGTGAAAATCAAAATTTTTTAAGACTGGGAGCAAGGCAAGGATGTTCACATTTACCACTTCTGTTCAGTATTGTGCTGACAATCATAACCATAATCAGTATATTAAGCTGGCATGGGGGAGTATAAATACTGGGAAGAAAAAATTAAAAGTGTCTCTTCACAGATGGCATGACTTGGTACAAAGAAAATTTAAAGCAATCTAGGAGAAAAAAATGCTAGAATTTATAACTGAATTTTACAAGGCCACAGAATATAAAGTCAATTTAGAAGAAAAATTGTATTTATATATGGTAGAAATAAACACTTGGGAAAATTTTACAGTAACTTCCAAAACCATGAAATATTAATAATTTAACAAAATAAAATATCTACACAGCTATACTTAGAGAAACTAAAGATCTAAATAAAGGTTTATTCAATGGAAGACTAAATATAGCAAGTCCCCTAGATACGAACAAGTTCCGTTCCAGGAGTGCATTTGTAAGTTCAATTTGTTCATTGAGTCTGACAGAGTTAGCCTAGGCACCCAACTAACACAATCGGCCATATAGAACTGTACTGTAATAGGTTTATTATACTTTTCACATAAATAATACTTAAAAAACAAACATACAAAAAAGAAAACATTTTTAATCTTGCAGTGTAGTACCTTGAAAAATACAGTGGTACAGTACAACAGCTGGCATACAGGGGCTGACATCGAGTGAACAGGCAAGAAGAGTTACTGACTGGAGGAGGGAGAGGAGGTGGGAGATGGTAGAGCTGAAGGATCGTCAGTAATAGGAGACGGAGGGCAAGCTGTAATTTCATTCACGCCTGACACTGATGGCAAAGGTTCTGGTTCCTCGCTGGATTCAATTCTATCTACCCTCTAGAAAAACCAATCCACTGATGTCTGGGTAGTGGCTCTTTTTTTCTCATCATAGATGATACGATAGCACTGGATTGCATTCTGAACGGCTGCTGCAACCTTCGCGCACTGTTCTACGTTCAGGTCCTGTGCCTCAAAAACTAAGAGTGCCTCCTCAAATAAAGAAAATCCCCTTGCCATTTCCTGCATCGTGAATCTCTTTGGTTCTTTAGTTACTTCTTCTTCCTCTTGTCTCTCTTTATCCTTTCTCTGGCCCTCCAATTCCACCAGGTCTTCTTTAGTAAGCTCCTCTTATTGCACAGCAGGGAGTTCAATGAAGTCGTCCTCTTGCAGATCTAGCTCCATCTTCTCCCTGAGGGTCACTAAGTTGCTGAAGACCTCTTTGGACTCCTCATCCACCTTCTCAAATCCACGAAAATCGTGAACAAACTTCAGGCAAAGGTTCTTCCAAACCCCATTCATGGTGATGGCTGTAACCTCACACCAAGTAAAGTCAGTGTTTTTTATGGCCTTGTAGATGTTATGCAGTAGTCCTTCCAATATTGTCGCAAGGTTGTTCCTGATTCGTCAGTCGCCTTTACTGCCTGATGAAAAGTGTGACATAAATAATATTTCTTGAAAGTTGCTATAACTCCCTGGTCCATAGGTTGGATAAGCAACATAGTATTCAGTGGCAGATGCACTACTTTGACGTTGGGATAAAAGTTATCCACGAATGGGTGGTGGCCTGGAGCATTGTTGAGCAGCAAGAGAATGTTGAACGGGACATCCTTCTCCAAGCAGTATTTCTCTACCTCCGGAATAAAGTGGTGGAAAAACCAGTCCTGGAAAATGGCCTGTGTAACCCAGCTTTGGAGTTACTCTTCCACACAACAGGAAGAGAGCACTTGGCAATGTTTTTAAGGGCTCTTGGGTTCTCTGAATGATAAACTAAGAGAGGCTTCAACTTCCTATAGCCAGAAGCATTGCCACCAAACAACAGTTAGCCTATCCTTTGCTGCTTTATAGCCTCGTATCAACTTTTCCTCCTTACTGATGTAACTTTGGTCTGGCATCCTTTTCCAGTACAGCCCTGTCTCACCCACATTAAAAACCTGCTCAATTAAATATGTGCCTTCATCAATAATTTCTCAAAACATTTCAGGAAATTCCTGAGTATCTGCACTTGCTGCCTCACCACTTACTTTTACGTTGTGAAGGTTGGCTCTAGCCTTGAACCAATGAAAACCAGCTGTGGCTGGCATTAAAAGATGCGCCCTCTGATTCTTCACCATGTTTCTTCTTCAAGTCTTCATAAAGGCTTTTAGCTTTCTCTTGAATCAGCATTAAGCTGAGTGGGTCTCCATGCTGATGCTGGTCCAGCCTCCACACACTGAGAAGTTTCTCCATCTCCTCCATCACTTTTCCACACTTCTTCGATATTATTGTTGACATCATCGGCACAGCAGACTTCACATGTTCCATGATCTTGTCCTTGTTCTTTAGAATTGTGCCAGTGGTTGAACGATTCCTGTTATAAGAGTGAGTGAAGTCTACCATCTTTTTGCTTTGCTCCACTCTCTCAATTATTTTCACTTTTATTTCCATCGGTATCACTTGGTGCTTCTTAGTAGTACCAGCTATATCACCGCTGCTTTTATGCTTGCTTCTGGACATCGTGGGCTTGAAATAAAGATACTGTACTACTGTACTCTATACAGTACTGTAGAGTAAAGTATACAAAAGCACAGCCAGTTGTAGAGGATGCACGCACATGACAGCATATGCCAGACATGTGAAGTAACTTATGTGATTGGACATGCGAACACACGTTCACATCTTTGAAAGTTCTCAATTAGAAGGTTTGTATGTAGGGAACTTATTGTGTTGTCAAGGTGTCCATTTTCCCCAAATTGACTTATAGAGTCACTATAATCCCAATGAAAATCTCTGCAGGCTTTTTGTGTGTGTGTGTGTGTGTGTAGAAATTACAGTCTGATTCCAATATTTATTTGGGACAGGAAAGGACCTAGAAGAGTCAAAACAATTTTGTAAAAGAAGAACAAATTGGATGGACTTAGACTATCTGATTGCAAAACTTACTATAAAGATTTGGTAATCAAAACATGATGGCTTTGACAGAAAGTTAGCTATAGAAATCAGTAAAACAGAATAGAGTCTGTAAATATACTCACATATATATGGTCAGTTGACTTTCAGTAATACCACCAGCATAATTCAAGATGAAAAGATAGTCTATTCATCAAATAATTCTAGAACATCTGGATAACCATTTGAAAACAATGAATCTTGGGGAATTCCCTGGCAGTCCAGTGGTTACGACTGCACTTTCACTGCCATCCCTGTTCAAGGAACTAAGATCCTACAAGCCAAGGGTTGTGGCAAAAAACAAACAAACAAAAAAAACACCCGACCCTGCTTGAGTGATGTTAATTCATAATGGATCATAGAACGCCACAACTATAAAACTTTTATTAAAAACGAAGTCTTGGCTTCCCTGGTGGCGCAGTGGTTGAGAGTCCGCCTGCTGATGCAGGGGACACGGGTTCGTGCCCCAGTCCGGGAGGATCCCACGTGCCGCAGGAGTGGCTGGGGCCCGTGAGCCATGGCCGCTGAGCCTGCGCATCCGGAGCCTGTGCTCCGCAATGGGAGAGGCCACAACAGTGAGAGGCCTGCGTACAGCAAAAAAAAAAAAACAAAACGAAATCTTCATGACTGTGGGAAGGGCAGTGATTTTTTAGATTGGATACAAAAAATCATTAAACAAAAATTATTAAAAATAATCGTTTGGGCTTCTTGAAAATTAAAACCACATGATGTCCGAAAACATTGTTATGTAAATGAAAAGACAAGCTCCAGAATTGGAAAAAATAGATGCAATACATATATCTATTGAAGAATTTGTATGTATATGCTTATTTACATATATATATATATACAATAGATGAATATTTAAAACTTTAAAACTCAATAAGAAGGGTGATCAACTATATATGACCCGTTTTTATCCAAACAGTAGCTGGTAATCTTGAGTTGACTATTTGACCTCTATGAGTCACATTATTATGAGGATACTAGTACAGAGTGAAGAATATAAGAACTTGTATAACATCTAACATATACTGAACATTCAATAATTTTTTCCAAACATAAATAATTGTATAAGATACTGTTCAAGCTTTTATTAATGTGGACAACATACTATCAAAAATATCTTTTGTTATATTATTATATAATAAATGTTTTTAATTGTTAGTTGGTCAGCCCATGGTTATTATTGCATTCCATATTATCTTAGACACAGTTAAGCATCATCTGCTGTGGCTGAAAGTATTCTCTAGTGATTGAGAACATTTGATGGGGTTAGTTTAATATATTAAATATTACTAGTATTAGTTTTATGAACAAATTAAGGTTTAAATTTAAGTGAGAAAATAATATATAAAATTCCTGACATCTAGGAATTGTGAAACAAGTATGAGTTACTTTTTCTTCTTTTAGCTCTTTATATTCAGTGAAAATTTATTTTATAATTTACACTTTCCATTTCTGTAGAATGAGCCTGCCTTGCCTTGGGATTTTTACTGTAAGTTCACTGAAGAGTTCAATAAAATACTGACACTTTCAATGTTTTATATATTTGAAAGAATGTAAGTCTACCTTGTATACCAACACTATTGGATTTTTACTAAATTATTTATTTTAAATTTAATTTTTATTTTATATTGGAGTATAGTTGATTTACAATGTTGTGTTAGTTTCAGGTGTACAGCAAAGTGATTCAGTTATACATAGACATATATCTATTCTTTTTCAGATTCTTTTCCCATATAGGTTATTACTGAGTAGAGTTCCCTGTGCTATACAGTAGGTCCTTGTTGATTATCAGTTTTATATATAGTAGTGTATATATGTTAATCCTGACCTCCTAATTTACCCCCACCCCACATTTCCTCTTTGGTAACCATAAGTTTGTTTTCTAAGCCTGTGAGTCTGTTTCTGTTTTGTAAATAAGTTCATTTGTATCATTTTTTTAGATTCCACATATAAGTGATATCATATGGTATTTGTCTTTCTCTGTCTAACTTACTACACTTAGTATTATGATAATCTCTAGGTCCATCCATGTTGCTACAAATGACATTATTTCATTCCTTTTATGGCTGAGTAATATTCCATTGTATATATGCACCACTTCTTCTTTATCAATTCCTCTGTCAATGGATATTTAGGTTGCTTCCATGTCTTGGTTATTGTAAATAGTGCTGCTGTGAACAATGGGGTGCATGTATCTTTTCGAGTTACTGTTTTCTCCAGATATATGCCCAGGAGTGGGATTGCTGGATCGTATGGTAGCTCTATTTTTGTTTTTTTAAGCAACCTCCATACTGTTTTTCCATAGTGACTATACCAATTTACATTTCCACCAACAGCACAGGAGGATTCCCTTTTCTCCACACCCTCTTCAGCATTTATTGTTTGTAGACTTTTTTTTTTTTTTTTTTTGCGGTACACGGGCCTCTCACTGTTGTGGCCTCTCGCGTTGCGGAGCATAGGCTCCGGACGTGCAGGCTCAGTGGCCATGGCTTACAGGCCTAGCCGCTCCATGGCATGTGGGATCTTCCCAGACCGGGGCATGAACCCGTGTCCCCTGCATTGGCAGGTGGACTCTCAACCACTGTGCCACCAGGGAAGCCCCTGTTTGTAAACTTTTTGATGCTGGCCGTTCTGACCACTGTGAGGTGATATCTCATTGTAGTTTTTATTTGTATTTCTCTAATAATTAGTGATGTTGAGCATCTTTTCATGTGCCTTTTGGCCATCTGTATATCTTCTTTTGAGAAATGGCTATTTAGGTCTTCTGCCCATTTATTGACTGGGTTTTTATTTTTTTGCTATTGAGCTGCATGAGCTGTTTGTATATTTTGGACATTAATCCCTTGTTGGCCCATCGTTTGCAAATATTTTCAATACTTTCTCCCATTCTTTGGGTTTTCTTTTCATTTTGTTGATGATTTCCTTTGCTGTGCAAAAGCTTTTGAGTTTAATTAGGTCCCATTTGTTTATGTTTTTCATTACTCTAGTAGGCAGATCCAAAAAGATATTGCTGCGATTTGTGTCAGAGTGTTCTGCCTAAGTTTTTTTCTACGACTTTTATAATATCCAGTCTTACATTTAGGACTTTCATCCATTTTGAGTTTATTTTTGTATGTAGCATTAGAGAGTGTTCTAATTTCATTCTTTTACATGTAGCTCTCCAGTTTTCCCAGCACCGCTTATTGAAGAGACTGTCTTTTCTCCATTGTATCAATATATTCTTTCCTCCTTTGTCATAGATTAATTGAACATAGGTGCATGAGATAATTTCTGGACTTTCTATCCTTTTCCACTGATCTGTAAGTCTGTCTTTGTGCCAGTACCATACTGTTTTGATGACTGTAGCTTTGCAGTATAGCCTGAAGTCAGGGAGCCTGATTCCTCCAGCTCCGGTAGTTTTTTTTCCTCAAGATTGCTTTAGCTATTTGGGGTCTTCTGTGTTTTCATAGAAATTTTAAGATTTTTTGTTCTAGATCTGCAAAAAATACCATTGGTTATTTGATAAGGGTTTCATTGAATCTGTAGATTGCCTTGGGTGGTATAGTCATTTTGACAATATTGATTCTTCCAATCCAAGAACATGGTATATCTTTCATTCTGTTTGTGTCATGTTCGATTTCTTTCATCAGTGTCATATAGTTTTCGGAGTACAGGCCTTTTGTCTCCTTGAGTAGGTTTATTCCTAGGTATTTTATTCTTTTTGATGTAATGGTAAATGGGATTTAAAAAAAATTCTCTTTCTGATATTTTGTTGTTAGTGTAAAGAAATGCAACAGATTTCTGTGTATTAATTTTGTATCCTGCAACTTTACCAAATTCGTTGATGAACTCTGCTAGTTTTCTGGTAGCAACTTTAGGACTTTCCATGTATACTATCATGTCATCTACAAACAGTGACAGTTTTACTTCTTCTTTTCCAATTTGTATTCCTTTTATTTCTTTTTCTTCTCTGATTGCTGTGGCTAGGACTTCCAAAACTATGTTAAATAAAAGTGACAAGACTGGACATCTTTGTCTTGTTCCTGATCTTAGAGGAAATGCTTTCAGCTTTTCACCATTGAGTATGATGTTAGCTGTGGGTTTATCATAGATGGGCTTTATTATGTTGAGGTGGGTTCCTTCTATGCCCACCTTCTGGAGAGTTTTTACCATAAATGGGTGTTGATTTTTGTCAGAAGCTTTTTCTGCATCTATAGAGATGATCATATGGTTTTTATTCTTCAATTTGTTAATATGGTGTATCATACTGGCTGATTTGCAGAGATTGAAAAATCCTTGCATCCCTAGGGTAAATCCCATTTGATCTTGATGTATGATCCTTTTTATGTATTGTTGGATTTGGTTTGCTAGTATTTTCTTGAGGATTTTTGCATCTGTTCATCAGTGGTATTGGTCTGTAATTTTCTTTTTTTGTGGTATCTTTGTCTGGTTTTGTTATCAGGGTGGTGGTGACCTCATAGAATGAGTTTGGGAGTGTTTTCCTCTGCAATAGTTTGGAATAGTCTCAGAAGGATAGGTGTTAACTCTTCTCTAAATGTCTGACAGAATTCACATGTGAAGCCAGCAAAAGTCCTGGACTTTTGTTTGTTGTGAGTTTTTCATCACAGTTTCAATTTCATTACTTGTGGTTGGTATGTTCATATTTTCTGTTTCTTCCTGGTTCAGTCTTGGGAGATTGTACATTTCTAAGAATTTGTCCTTTTTTTCTAGGTTGTCCAGTTTATTGGCATATAGTTTCTTGTAGTAGTCTCTTATGATCCTTTGTATTTCTGTGGTGTCCATTGTAACTTCTCCTTTTTCATTTCTAATTTTATTGATTTGAACCCTTTTCCTTTTTATTTGATGAGTCTGACTGAAAGTTTATCAATTTTGTTTATCTTTTCAATGAGCCAGCTTTTAGTTTCATTGATCTTGTCTATTGTTTTGTTCATCTCTATTTCATTTGTTTCTGTTCTGATCTTTATGATTTCTTTCCTTCTACTAACTTTGGGTTTATTTGTTCTTCTTGCTCTAGTTGCTTTATCTGTAAGTTTAGGCTGTTTGAGATTTTTCTTGTTTCCTGAGGTAAGCTTGTATCACTATAAACTTCCCTCTTAGAACTGCTTTTGCTGCATCCCATAGGTTTTGTTTCGTTGTGTTTTCTTTTTCATTTGTCTCTAGGTATTTTTTGATTTCCTCAGTGAGCCATTGGTTGTTTAGTAACATATTGTTTAGCCTCCATGTGTTTGTGTTTTTTACAGTTTTTTTTTCTTGTAGTTGATTTCCAATCTCATAGCATTGTGGTTGGAAAAGATGCTTGATGTGATTTTAATTTTCTTAAATTTATCAAGCTTGCTTTATGGCCCAGAGTGTGATCTATCCTGGAGAATGTTCCATGTGCACTTGAAAAGATTGTGTGTTCTGCTACTTTCAGATAGAATGCTCTATCAATATCAATCTAGTCCATCTGGTCTAATGTGTCCTTAAAGGCCTGTGTTTCCTTGTTGATTTTCTGTCTGGATGATCTGCCCATTGATGAAAGTGGGGTATTAAAAGTCCCCCACTATTATTGTGTTACTATTGATTTCTCCTTTTATGGCTGTTAGCATTTGCCTTATATATTGAGGTGCTCCTATGTTGGGTGCGTATATACTTACAATTGTTATATCTTCTTGGATTGATCCCTTGATTATTATGTAGTGTCCTTCTTTGTCTCTTGTAATAGTCTTTATTTTAATGTCCCTTATGTCTGACATGAGTATTGCTACTCCAGCTTTGATTTCCATTTGCGTGGAATACCTTTTTCCATCTCCTCACTTTCAGTGTGTTTTTGTTGCTATATTTGTAGTGGGTTTCTTGTAGACAGCATGAATATGGGTCTTATTTTTGTATCCATTCAGCCAGTTTATGTCTTTTGGTTGGAGCACTTAATCTATTTACATTTAATGTAATTACCGATGTTTATGTTCTTATTGCCATTTTGTTTAATTGTTTTGGATTTTTGTAGGTCTTTTTTCTTCCCTTCCTCTTTAGTTCTTGTCTCTTGTGATTTGATGACTATCTTTAGTGTTGTGTTTGGATTCCTTTTTCTTTTTTTGTGTGTATCTATTGTAGAGTTTTGGTTTGTGGTTACCATGAGCTTTTGATATAGTAGTCTATATATGTACAAGATTGTTTTATGTTGCTCATCTCTTAATTTCCAATGCATTTCCAATATTCTGCATTTATACTCTCCTCACTATTGCTGGTTTTGATATATTTGTGTGCAGATGGTTTCCTACCTTTACTGTATGTTTACCTTTACTGGTCAGCTTTCCCATTCATAATTTTCTTGTTCTAGTTGTGGCCTCTTGTTCTCTGCCTAGAGAAGTTCTTTTAGCTTTTGTTTGAAAGCTGGTTTGGTGGTGCTGAATTCTCTTAGCTTTTGCTTCTCTGTAAAGCTTTTGATTTCTCTGTTGAATCTGAGGAAGAGCTTTGCTGGGTAGAGTATCTGTGGTTGTAGGTTTTACCTTTCCAGCACTTTCTGTTATTGTATGTTCTTTATATCTCTAGCTCTTCATTACACATTTCTCGTATCTTCTCAGTCTGTGTCTCCATTCTTTTCCCGAGATCTTGGGTCACCTTTACTATCATTACTCTGAATTCTTTTTTGGTTAGATTGCCTATCTTCACTTAACTTAGTTGTTCTTCTGGGGTTTTATCTTGTTCCTTCATGTGAAACATATTCCTCAGCCATCTCATTTTGTCTAACTTTCTGTGTTTGCAATTTCCATTCTGCAGGCTTCATAATTGTAGTTCCTCTTGCTTTTGGTGTCTGCGCCCTGGTGGGTGAGGCTGGTCTGAGAGGCTTGTGCAGGCTTCCTGGTGGGAGTGACTGGTGCCTTTGCACTGGTGGGTGGAGCTGGGTTTTGTCCCTCTGGTGGGTAGGTCCATGTTAAGGGATGTGTTTAGTGGCAGTGTGGGCTCAGGAAGACTTAAACAGCTTATCTACTGAGAGTGGGGCTGTGTTTCCACCCTGTTGGTTGTTTGGCCTGAGGTGTCTCAGCATTGGAGCCTACAGGTTGTTGTGTGGAGAGCCACGTCTTCGTGGCAAAATGGCAGCTTCCAGGAGACCTCATGCTAATAAGTACTCCCTAGTACCTTTGTCGCCAGTGTCTGTGTCCCCAAGGTGAGCCACAGAACCCTCTGTTTCCCCAGGAGACCCTCCAAGACCAGCAGGTAGGTCTGACCCAGGCTTCTATGAAGTCTCTGCTTTTTCCCTTGAGTCCCAGTGTACACGAGACCTTGTGTATGCGCTCCAAAATGGAGTTTCTGTTTTTCCCAGTCCTGTGGAGTTCCTGTGTTCAAGCCCAGCTAGCCTTCGAAGCCAAATGCTCTGGGGGCTCCTCCCAATGCCAAACCCCCAGACTGGGGAGCTGGACGTGGGGCTAGGAACTCTAATTTGTGTGGGACAACCTCTGCTGTATAACTATTTTCCACTTTGTTGGTCACCCACCTGCAGGGTATGGGAATTGATTGTATCATGAAAGCACCCTTCCTACCATCTTGTTGTGGCTTCTTCTTTGTCTTTGGGTGTAGAATATCTCTTTTGCTTGGTTCCAGTCCTTTTGTCGATGGTTGTTTAGCAGTTAGTTGTGATTTTGGTTTTTTCGTGAGAGGAGGTGAGTTCAAGGCCTTCTCCTCCACCATCTTATCTCTAACCCCACTCAAAACACTTTGCATTTGTTGTCAGGCCACTAGCATTCAGCTTTGGAGCCCACTCCTCGTCAATAGAAACTCTTTCTGGGCTTCTATTTCAACATGACAGTGGGACTCCAGAGGGCTTTGGTCACCTCTTCTGAAAGTTAGCCAAAGAGAAGCTTGAGGGTGCCTGGCATCTTCTGAAGATGCAAAACCAGTGTGGAGGCTGTTCCCTCCACTGGGACATACCCCAAGATGAGTGGGGTAAAGCTCTGGATGCTGTGGAAGTCATGGTGGCCCTGGAGAACAACCTGAACCAGGCCTTTTGGGGTCTCTAAATAATTTATATTGGACTAACTTGCATCCCAAACTCTGTTATTGTATAAGGTCTGATATTTGTTACATAATGAAAATGGAATGGTATTTAACTTTTTCAAATGGTCAAATATATGAATGTTTAAAAAAAAAATATAAGCCAGAAGATAATTACCTTTTATTTCAGGTTAATATAGATATCATCTCATTTCATTTCCTCAGAGTTAAGCAGGTTGATGGGTAGAAAAATGGTGAGAAAATTAAGTGGGTCATAGTTATTAAGACCTAGAAAAAGGAACAGCAAAATTAAATGCAGAAAACTGTTATAAAGTATTTCAAACAAAAAGGAAGTTTGAAGCATGAATGGAAATTAGCAAAGCATGTAAGGATCAAACATTCTGATATAATAAAAAGTATGTTGGACAATGGGGACAAACATACATTTAATCCCAGCTAGCCTAGTTATGAACTGTGTGACTTAGCAAATTGTTTAGCTTCATTGATCATTAATTTTTCATCTGTAAAATGGGTATGATAATACCATTTCACAGGATATCTGATTCAATAGAGATGATATACCTAAATAACCTAATACAATGCCTGACCCATAGTAAATACTCAATTAAAATAGTTACTATTTTGCCACTTTTGATTCTAATATTAAAGAATAGGGAATGGGACGTACAAAGGAAGGAGGCATAAGCAAATATGTTTCTGTTCTTCTGAACTACATATGAAGACTTTCTGACTCTAGCTTGTATTTCTGCAAGTAATTTCTTTTAGTCTTATGCCCATTTATGGACTAAAGAACAACATTGAGAAATTATTGGACTCACTATTGGTGTTCACAGCCAATTCCAGTGAATGGTGACCCCCAAGAATTTTTTTAAGAATGTAATGATCTGATACTTTGATTAGTTGGAGGAATCCTCCATATTATCAGTTTCTCTACAGAGAGTTTATATATAGTATGTTTATGAGAAGAGAAAAGAGCCACAGGAAATAACTTTAAGTATAAAGAATAAGAGTGGCATTTGCTCCTGTATAGCTTTCAGCACATTTTCTGTACTGCATAATTGTCTTTTTTCCTGTGAATTTTTGAGCTTTCTTTATGTACAGAACACTAAAAATTGTTCAATGACTTAAACTATACCTAAGTTTAGACTGACAAAAATCTGGCAATTTTCATGTCTAATTATGTATAAGATAATCCTTGACTAAATAATTTTAGAAGGAAAAAACAAATTAATAGCACTTAAATATATATAAAGATGTTAGTCTTTTCTAAAGGATTATAAGCAAAATACAGGTCTAAATCTATTTAAAGTTATTTAACAAATAATTAAAATTTAATCCTTTTAGTGCATATTTTTTCAGCTCTCTGCTAAATTATATTGTTAAAATTGTTGCAATATATTTTAAAAACATGCATCTTTTTTATGGTAGAGTTTCTCTTAATGGCATTTCAGAATGACAGGGTAGCTTTGGAAAGAGACTATTTAAAATCATTTTATTGTGGGGGGGGTCCTCTAAGAAATCAGCTTATACTAAATTTTATCTTGTTTATGGCTTTAAGTGTGTTTTATTTGAATAAGTTTAACAAATATTAAAGTTTACTTAACTCTACCAAAAAGTTTTTTATGAATTGCTTTTGAAAAAATAATAGAGCAGCAAATAATGCTGTTAATGAGTGATTAGGATTTTCAGTGAACATGTAGACCTCATTTTTAATTTTTAACCTGAATGTCATGTCATATTTTATAATAATTTTATATGACAGTCTTCTTAAATGTACTTTATTTTATTATAGTACTAAATATTTCTGAAAAAAGAATTTTTAGTGCTGTATACAATCTCTAGTATTATTTGTGATCACATAAGCTATTGTATAGGCTTATTTCAAACTTCTAACTTGTATTGCCCACCACTCCAAAATAGAGAAGTTAGATTCTCAGAATGCATTAACCACAAAGGGTTTTTATATATTTCTCAGCTGATAAAATCTTCCTTCCTTATCCTCACAGTAGTTGGTTTTAGAAATACTGCTTATGAGACTAAAGTGGATGATAATCATAATTTGATTACTGATTCATATTTTTCTCTTCTTATTAAAAATGCAACACATTATAGAAATTTTAGAAGTCCAAGAATAAAGATAAAACATGAGCCTATAATCTCACTACGTAGGAATAATTATAGCTAACACGTTTAAGTATATTTCTCCAGTTTTATTTCTCCATATTTCTTTAGCCAAAAACATATATTTATAATATTTGGATCATATTCTACATGCAAGTTTTGTCTCGCCCTACCAATACCATGACATTAATTTCATTCCTTACTTCCAATGCCACTTTTTCTCTTCAGAACTCTGAAAATAAAGAATCCCCTGCATCCATTATATATTTTTTTTATGTTTCAAAGCTTTAAAAGCCTAACTCCTCTTCATCATTACCTTCCTTGTTGCTAGCCTGCCCTAGCAGTGTAACACAAGTATTTTCTTTTTAAAACAACGTTGTATGATGTATTTCATATATTAAAAAATAATAATAATACAATTAACACCTGCATGTTCACCCCTCCATGTACAGAGCAGAACACTAACATGGAGTTGAAGTCCTCATTTTATATACTATTTTATAATACATATTTTCCCTTAAAATTCTATTCCAAACATTCCCTTGTCCTTAAGTACTTCTTTAGGAAATACTGTAGAATATTTCTCTCCCCCACCACCAAAATAATGCATGAACATCTGTGGTAGAAATTGTCTAAAGGTAACCAATGTTTAGTTGGTGTGTGTATAGCATGAACTTTGTTTCATGCTGTACACAGTTTTCTCTATATTTTAAAAATTAATTATTTGTTTTTGGCTGCGTTGGGTCTTTGTTGCTGCACATGCACTTTCCCTGGTTGCAGTGAGTGGTGGCTACTCTTCGTTTTGGTGCGCGGGCTTCTCATTGCGGTGGCTTCTCTTGTTGCAGAGCACGGGCTCTAGGCACGCGGGCTTCAGTAGTTGCGGCACGTGAGCTCAGTAGTTGTGGTGCATGGGCTTAGTTCCTCCGTGGCATGTGGGATCTTCCTGGACCAGGGCTCGAACCCTTGTCCCCTGCATTGTCAGGCAGATTCTTAACCACTGCGCCACCAGGGAAGTCCCAGTTTTCTCTGTTTGGCTGTTTGTTTGTTTTCTTTAACTTTACATTATGTCTTGCAAATCTTCATGTCATTTGTTGTGGAAGGGAGACTAATATACCCCAAAGAGGTCCTCTCTTAATCCCCAGAACCTGTGAGTATGTTCTCTTACATGGTAAAAGGGGCTTTGCAGATGTGATAAAATGTTGAGATGGGAGTATCCTGAATCATCTGCATGGGCCCATGTAATCACAAGAAAATGCAAGCAAACAGATTTTACCTTAGAGCCTCTAGAAGGAATGCAGCCTTGATGACACGTTGATTTTAGCCCAGTAAGACCTATATGTGGCTTCAGACCTCTAGAACTATAAGATAATACATGTCTGTTGTTTTTTGTTTTTTATTTTTTGTTTTTGCGGCATGTGGGTCTCTTACTGCTGTGGCCTCTCCCGCTGCGGAGCACAGGCTCCGGACGCGCAGGCTCAGCGGCCATGGCCCACGGGCCCAGCCGCTCTGCGGCATGTGGGATCCTCCTGGACCGGGGCACAAACCCGTGTCCCTGCATCGGCAGGCGGACTCTCAACCACTGCGCCACCAGGGAAGCCCATGTCTGTTGTTTTAAGCCACTAAATTTGACGTAATTTGTGACAGCAGCAATAGAAAGCCAACAAACTCATATTTGGTCTATATCATTTGGAGGGAGGAACAGACATACTGTTTTACTGCATAGAAGTATCCTAATTTATGAGACTACTGTGTATTTATGTAAGTTTCTGAATTTTCACGTTTAGAGAAAAATGTATAAACATCTTTATCTGTATATGGTTGTAAACAGGTACTAGTATTTATTTAGGATAATTACAGGGTACTTGATCTTGTGTTTAGAAAGATAATCTTCTTCATTATTGTCAATGCTCATAAAATGCAGTTGAACTGCATGTTTGCCCATGGAGTAGGGTAGCATATTAAAAGAATGAACTGAAGGTAGTCATACCTAGGATTTGTGAGAATATTCTAGATAATATTCTCCAGCAAAACACATAATAACCTGTGTCTTGTAATTTCAGTTTGCTGGATCAAGTCAGTTTATAAAATAATTATTCGTCCTCAGATTTTCAAAACTTGAACTACTACAGAAGGACTAAATATGTCCTTTGTATGCGTAAATAGGTACTCTGTATGATTTTCAAAGATAAGACAAATTAAAGCATTGTTATTTCTAATGTATCACTTATTTATGGATAGAAAACTAAAGCTTCACTGTCTAGAAAGGATTTCTGCTCAAAACCTAATGAAAAAACCTTTTGGAAGGCAAAATTTGCTATAGTTTTGCTAAGCCACTTCATGTTTCATGGAAAAAAAGATTTTTGTACACTTCCTAAACCCTTTAGCACAAATGTTAACTTCAGTTTTTTGCCCCCTGATAAATAGGACTTAAAATAGGGCTTAATAGCTTGCTTCTGGTTTTTGTTTTTTGTTTTTTGGAAAGCAGTAGGAATAAAATCTGTGGTTGAAAATAGACAAAAAAAAAAAAACCAACCTGTCAAAGGAGTTACACATATATAACATATTGATAGATACTGACATAAACCTATCTTTACTCACCTGTGGGGCTGTTTATGTGTAGGATCACTTTTCTCCATATCACTGCTTCCAGTGCTCTAATAGTGAAAATTAGCCCAAAAAAGGGAATGTTTTATCTCTAAGTGACCTACCACCATTGATCAGGAAAGTCTAAATGAACGGTTTGAGTAGTTGAGGAAAAATTCCTTTTAGTTAGTGTAGACATAGATTATCAGATCTTTAGCTTTGCAAGAAAGTTCTCAAAAATAAGATAAAAATTTTAATCTCCATGGATTCCATGGTCTTATCCATATTTGACAAACTGAACTCATAAACAGCCTAGTTTCTAGTGAATGCTCATCTTAGGTCCTTATTAAATGTTGTATGTTACGTGAGCACATCAGTAGGAAAAGATTTTCGCTCAGCTATTAATTTTGATTTCAACTAAAATGAATAATGTTCGTATAAATCCAAACCTATCTGCAGTAATATATTTGTTAAATTGTTCTGTGTGATGCAATGAAGTAAATAGTTTAAAGCTGTCCTAGTGCTGTGGGCTAATAGTAACAAAAACACAAAACACGTTATCCCAACAGTCAATTCCATGATTTCTTAGTGTAATTTTCACATTTCTATGTGAAGTTATAGAGAAAGTACGAGTCTGTGTCATGTAAATACTCTTTAATTTAGAATTTAATTTTATTAATGATAGTTTTGCCTTTCAGTATGTACTGAAATGCTTTCAGTACAATACTTCTGAAAGTTAGTTTCAAAATAATGCCATTGGCAAGTAAGATAGAAAATTTAATAAAATATAGACATGGCAGAAATACATTAATTTAATACAAATAATAGAATAATTGTTGAATGAATCATTTATAGGTACATCCCAAGGCACTATAAAGTTCTACAATGAGACTTATTCTCAGATGCATCTTCATTCTTGGAAATTAAAGGCTACATTTCATTTTTTTCAGTATAAATCAGAAGTTAAGCAGAATTTATTGGCCTTCCCAGTTGCCAAAGTCTAACAGTATCATTTCCATAAACTCACATAATGAAACTCTGTGATGCAGACTTCAGGCACACTGAGCCAAAAATGAGCCAAAAATGAGAGAATTTGAATCAACATGATCACAGGTCTAGGCAGCAAGCAAATCTCTATCACCCTTACCCCTCAAAATCTTTGAATGTATGAAATTAAGATTACATTATTTTGGTCCTCTGTAAAGAAGCGTACAGTTGAAGAACTGAAGATTAAGAATTACAGTCTGATCTGCAGTTTTTAAATGCTGGTGACAGTTTGTTCTACAGTTGTACTGAAAGGTATTTCCAATGCTTTTGGGTAAAAGACCTTGAATTTTTGAAAAAATGTGCTTTATTCATTTGTTTGCTAAGTGAACAGAAATTGGCTGTGTGATGGACTCTAAGTGCCCTTGACAATAAGCAGTGCATTTCTCATAGTTTTATCATGTTGTTTAGTTACAGATGAAGTCCCTTGTTTCACATTACGTAAATCAAAGTCATCTTGCAGCCTCATGCATTGATATGATGTATCGTACATTTATAAAAAGCACAAAAAATCCCTTTCCCTCTACATCTGAATATACTTTACACTAAGTGATTCTTGGCCCTAAGGTGAAGATTTGATTTTATGTGGTTCTTTAATTTTCTGCATTACCACATTATTCAATACCATCTGTTTTGGGTGTTTCTCTCTCCATTTGTTTGCTGGCAAAGGCAATTGCAAAATAGAACTATCCATTATTTAATACAATTCCCCAGGCTGCTTCCTCACTGATCCTGGGCCCCTTACATATTACAGAGGTGATTGTGTGTCATTCTCTTCTTTGCCTTCAGAGTAGAAGCCTTTTTTATTTTTCTTTATATTCCTCTTATCCAGTGCTTGGCATGCAAGAAGCCCATAATGAATCCTATCGTATAGTTTGCGCACTACACAACAGTAGAGGGAGCCATTTACGTTGTTGTGTATGTAAATGTACCATTAGAATTAAGCAGTGTACAACCTATACAACTAGGCTTGGTGTCCTTGTAACAAATTTGATTTCTAGATCATCTGATGCAGAGAAAGACTAAATATAGCTGGTCTTTTACTTGTTTCAAAAATGTCAGCAGACCTTTTCCATTCCTCTTCATCTGTAATTATATTCAGACTCTGAATATGTTGCACGACCAGGAGGTATATTTTCCGTTATCATTTGGTATTGGTTTTGAGCCACAGAGACCAACACTGAGCACAAGAAGAGGTTCTTTCTGGATTTTTTTGATAAGTGGAGAAGATTCTGTGTAGTACTCAGAATCAAAGGAAGAACTAAAGAACCAAGCATCAAGAAAAACAGTGAAGAAGAAAACAATAGAAATCTCTACCCCTGCATTTGTATGATCCAGGGCCATTCACATTTTCTTACTATACTGTCTACTTTAGATCCTCTGAAAATGTGTGTTTGCATTGAAGGGGGTGTTATATGTGTAATTTCTGTGATTAGAAGTCAGTGACCAGAAAATATGACATATTTGAAGGAGGTTTCCCCAGTGGAATGATGCTGGGGGTTGGCAATAGTTAGGGTAATCTACTGCAGTGGCTGTCAAAGAATCACTCAGCTTTTTTAAAAAAAACTTTTGATTATAATCCTGGGAACAATATTAATTAAGAGCAGTCTATTTTACCCAGATTCTTAAGGTTTTCAGTTTTGTATCTTAAATATTGAAGGCAATGTCATCCACTAGTTTCAGTTGGAAGTTTAGGATAGGGTAGGTTGAGTGGTTACATTTATGGGATAAAATTTGAGTGCATCTTCCCTCATTTTTCTTGAGATGTTCTTCTAATTTTTGTATGTATTTTCAGAAAAATACTTTTTACCAAAAAGGCATAAATTTTAAGACCCTTCAGTGCTGATGGGCAATCTGATTATTTGTTTCTATTAAACTTTTTTTCTTTGCTATTTCCTTTCATTCAGTTGGGACAGTAGATTTTTTAAGGCATATGCAAGTGACGTTGATAGGATTATATACCTTCTGTATATAAAAGGTTTTGTATAGAGTGAAGATTAATGTATCAGGTGATAATAGCCCCAATTTTCAAGTATCCAAGATGGATTAACTAGTTTATAGATTTACCAGAATAAAAAATAACAGCATATTTGAGAAAAACATTAAAATTTTTACAAATTACTGGAAACATGTACTGTTTATCTTGTTTACAGATACACAGTAATCTGTAGACAGCAGAATGTAACACTACATTGTATATATTGCATTTTGGGTGATGACTCTCTTCCTTGCAGTCAGATGAGAGGTCTCTGCAGTAGGCTTTCTCTAGAACAAAGATATTTCTGACATGTATTATAAAAGGAGAGGCAGGAGAAAACATGGCCACTACAACAAACCAAATCCAAATATTTACAGGTGGAGTTAAGTGAGGAAAGGAGGGGAGAAGGGATAATGTACAAAGGAGCCTGAGTCTATGTCTTTCTTGAGTCCTAGTGAAATACTGGAGAAGCATTCTTAGCTAAGAGAATTAAAGGAATAATAAATCTTCAAGTAATTATTTATGAAGCAATTCATGTGATAAACTCTCATACTTGTATTGTTTTGTTATTTTTAACTGCAGAATGGTAAATGCATTCCTAACTGTTGGTGTGATTTAAATGAATTAAGTTTATCATAAATCCATTTCGTCCCTTATGTTAAAAACATATTATTTAAGGTTATTTTTATCGTCTTTATCTGGACTTTACCATTCTTCCCTTTGCTCTAGTAATCAAGAGTTGATTTCTATATCTGTTTCATAGAAATCATCTTTGTCAGAAATTTGCCTGAAGAAATAGTAAAAAATTATAGTAATTAATTATTGATGTTAAATTACTTCACTCCATAGTTAATTCATATCCTTGGCTAACCACACATTTTTTTCCATTTCCAACCTTATGGAAGAAAGATGACAATATTGTACCAATCACTAATTTTTACAATAATTTATAACTAATGTAATCCCTATTTGTAGAAAGATATCTTTTTTTTTTTTTTTTTGTGGTACGCGGGCCTCTCACTGTTGTGGCCTCTCCCGTTGCGGAGCACAGGCTCTGGACGCGCAGGCTCATGAGCCTAGCCGAGCCTAGCCACTCTGCGGCATGTGGGATCTTCCCGGACCGGGGCACGAACCTGTGTCCCCTGCATCGGCAGGCAGACTGTCAACCACTGCACCACCAGGGCAGCCCTGTAGAAAAATATCTTTGAAAAAGTACTTTATCAGTTGAGGTCAATGTGAACATCTTACTGAGGGAGTTCAGTCTTTTAAAGAGTTTGTTAAAAGTAGCTGCATTATATAAAATGTAAGAATAGAACAAGGCCTATGTATATTAAGATCTAATATTAACAATAAATATGTTTCAGTATGCTTAATTACTATATGGTAGGTCACAGATTGTGTTCTCTTCTTTTAATTATGTGATAATCTAGCTGACTAGATAATCAGAAAATGTTCCCATCATTGACATCTAGGAATTGTAGAAAAATATAATAAAAGTCCTTTTACATGCATAGATGAGCCAAAAACAAGAGGGCTCTGGCCAAAAAAAAAATGCAGTAAGCTTCTGAAGTAATGTGATAGTTGTCCTGGGAGGAGTTTGTTGGACTTAAAAATCTGGGTTCTTGGGTTTATCTCCCACATAAAGAAAAAACATTGTGGCTTTGCAAAGTGGGAACTGAAATGATTGTATACAGCCAGAACCCTTGGGTACCTACACCCTTAATAAAAGTTGGATCTGGTATAAAAGCTTTGCAAACAAGCACAGGTTGTCAACAGGAAGCATTCTTTCTATCTCATCCATGAACCCATGTTAGGAGAAAATGGCTCTTTTCGGTATTCATTACCATGAATATGATCCAACATTGAAGCACTTAGTGAAAGCATATGCAAAACTGCTGTGAAAGGGCCCTCTTTCAACTTTGACCTCACAAGGCAACCACAAATAAAGTACAACTAAACGAGTTCACAATAGGATTCCAAAACACAAAGTGACAACATATCCCACCGTAAGAGCCAAGAAGCATGAAAAAGAATATTTTAAAAGACTGACAGAGATGATAAAAAAAACATGTTCACATGATTAAAAACACACAAATTTCAAAATGTGAGAGAAAGGTGTTTTGGAAAAAAGAGATGATTTGAAAATTGAGGAAAATAAAACATATAAAAAATGTACTTAAATATCTCAATTTCAGAGTTGAAGAGCAGAGTAGATGCAGCTGAAGAGAGCACTAATGGATTGGATGATAGAGCTGAAGGATTCTCCCAGAAGGCTGCCTAAAGTGGTTAAGAGATGGAAATACAAGAGTGCTTGAGAGTTATTGACATCAGAATGAGAAGAGCAAACATGTACCTAAAGGAGTTCTAGGAGAAGAGAGTAGAGAGAATGTGAGAGGAATTAGATAAATAGATAATGGTTAGAATGTTTGTATGTTTGTGGATCTTCAAATTGAAAGACATACCAAGTACCAAAGAAGATAAATAAAAAACTCAGGACCTAGACACATCTTAGTGGGACTGCAGAACTACAAAGACAAAAAGAAATCTTAACATTAATCAGAAACAATGTTACATGTCAATTATATCCAATAAAAAATTAATTAGAAACCAAATCAATGAAAGATGAGCAAGGTGATTGCAGACTTCTATTTTTATAAATACTAGAATAAAATGAAATAATATCTTCAATGTGCTGAGGGCTGATAAAGTCAACCTACAATTCTACAGTCAGCTACTGTTCCATTATGAATGAATGCAAACTAATGAGAATTAAGGAAACAGTAACTGGGCCAGTTTAGTATTCATAGGTCCTCACTGAAGGAGATACTGAAGGATGTACTTAAAGAATAACAGACTCTCTAGAAAGTAATGATACAGAGATTACTGAGAAAAGAAATTGCCAAATATATAAGCAAATCTAAATGAGCACTAATGGTTTAGAAAAAACTGTCTAACTTGAGATTTTAAAAACTGAGATGGAATTACAGGAATGCCTTGGAGATATTATAGGTTTGGTTCCAGACCACTGCAATAAAGCAAGTCAAATGAATTTTTTGGCTTCCCAGTGCACATAAAAGTTATGTTTACAATATACTATAGTCTATTAAATGTGCAAGAGCATTATGTCTAAAAAATTTTACATACCTTAATTTAAAAATACTTTATTGCTAAAAATGCTAACCATCCTCTGGGCCTTCACTGAGTCATAGTAGTAACATCAAAGATCACTTATCACAGATGACCATAACAAATATAATGATAATAAAAAAGCTTGAAGTATTGTGAGAATTACTAGAATGTGACACAGAGACACGAACTGCGTAAATGCTGTTGGAAGAAATGGTGCCAACAGACTTGCACAATGCAGAGTTGCCACAAACCTTCAATTTGCAAAAAATGCAGTATCTGCTAAGCACAATAATACAAAGCACAGTAAAATGAGGTATGCCTCTATAGTGTCAGATAAAAATAACATGAAAGATTGAAGGAAGAGATTGGATTAAAAGTGTTTGATATCATTACCTTTTTCAAGAAGAGACCAGAGATACTTTTTAACTTGAAGCGTCTCAAGTGAATATGGTACACAGAATAATGTCCATGTTCTAATCTACAAAACCTGTGACTGTTATACAGCAAAAGGGACCTTGCAGGTGTGATTTTGTTAAGGATTATTGAGATTGGGAGATTATCTGGAATTATCTAGGGGATCCTAATGTAATCACAGGGTGTGGGGAAAGAAGGAGGCAAGAGAGTGGGAGAAAGAGATGTGGTGATGAAAGTAAAGGTCAAAGTGATGCAGTTGTCAGCTTTGAAGATGGAAGGGGACTATAAGTCAAGAAATCCAGGCGGCCTCTAGAAGCTGGAAAAGGCAAGGAAACAGATTCTGACCTAGAACTTCCAGAAGGAACAGAATCATGCTTACACCTTGGTTTTAGCCCAGCAAGTTCCATTTCAGACTTCTGATTTGGAGACTGTAAGATGCGTTAAACTGCTAAATTTGTCGAAGTTGTTATAACAGCAATAGAAAACTAGTAGAGTGTACTTTAAAATGTAGAAGTAACTGTAGATCAGACACAATCTAATGTTATTTTTCAAAACAGTAGCAGAAAAATGTGGAAAATAAAACTGCATATGAACAAAGACAAAAACAGAAGAAAAGGACAAAGGTATAACTTGGTAAATAGCAATCACAAAAAATAGAGAAATCCAAATATGTTAATTAGAAATATTAAATTCACTTATAGAGATAGTATATAATGAGGTTTTACAATTTTAGTCATGTGCTATTTATAAGAGATTAGAGGAAATGAAGGTGAAAGTAAAACAAAGGAAAATATATGCCAAGCAAATATTAATGTTTTACTAATATATTAATATTTGTTAATGTCAGATACAATAGACTTTAACACAGAAAACATTAAAAGGGATGAGTAGGGTTTTACACAGTAATAAAAACAATAATTCAAAATAAATAATAAAATTTAGAGAGAGCTTCGACATAAACAGCACAAATTAGTAGAATCACAGGGAAACATCATCAAATTATAACAATGGAATTTTAAGAGCTCTTCCTTAGTAGCAGATGCAAAAATAAATTCAAAATTTCTCATTCTGTTGAGCAACTGTGTATCCAAGCTTGTTATAGCTAGATCTAATGAACACGTATAGCTTTGCTCCAAACTATTAGAGAGTATACATTTTAAACATGCACAGAATATTTATAAAACTATGCACAGAGTTGTGGATTCTGCTGGATGAGCCAAGCAAGATATGAATTGAAAACTAACCATTGTAATTACCAATGTAGATGTCACTGGGGACATTGAAAGGAGTGTTACACTTAATTTTTAAAGTTTTTGGGGGGACTTCCCTGGTGGCACAGTGGTTAAGAATCTGCCTGCCAATGCAGGGGACATGGGTTTGAGCGCTTATCTGGGAAGATTCCACATGCCGCGGAGCAACTAAGCCCGTGTGCCACAATTACTGAGCCTGCGCTGTAGAGCCCACGAGCCACAACTACTGAGCCTGAGAGCCACAACTACTAAAGCCCACGTGCCTAGAGCCCGTGCTCCACAACAAGAGAAGCCACCGCAATGAGAAGACCACACGCCGCAACTAGAGAAAGCCCGTGCGCAGCAACGAAGACCCAACGTAGCCATAAATAAATAAAATAAAATTTAAAAAATTAAAGTTATTTTTCAGTTTGGAATGGCATTCAGATGGCTATAATAGAGGAATAAAAATAGTGTTTTCTTTTCTCCTTCACACACAAATTGTCGTATTGTTTGTAATAGTAAAAAATCTATAGAACCTAAATGCTCATTACTAGGAAATTGCTTAAATTATGGCACAGGAATAGAAGCACCAGCAACAACAAAAAACAGCAAAAACATCAACAACTGACTTGAGAGCTTTCTATGTGCCTGGCACTGTTTTAAATGCCTTGTATGTGTTAACTCATTCAAACCACACAGAAAACCTATGTTTTCAGTGTTTTATACATGTTAAATCATCTAAGCTGTACAGTAAATCTATGTGGTAAATAGATATCATTATTACCTCTATTTTTTAGGTGAAGTGACTGAGACACAAGAAGGTTAAGTAAATTCCCTAAGGTCACAAAGCTAGTAAAAGGTAGATAAAAAGTTCTGCTTTCATATAGTTTCCCTTTAAAGCTCATAACTAGTTAGGGAATGCTCTCCAAGATATGGTAGTTAAATAAAGAGAAAAGTATAGAATTTTATTCACGGTGATATCCAGCCTATGTAAAAATACTAATTTCCTCATGCCTCTATTAAAATTATCAGTCTGTTGCCAATCTTAAGATATAAAATGTTATGTTGTTTTAAATTGTATTTCTTACATTTAAATCTTCAATTTGGAAATTATTTTTATGTCATGTGAAGTAGAGATCTTAACAATATTTTTCAAACAGAAAACCATGTCCCTACACCAGATATTTTTCTTGTAATAAAACAATGAAATACTATAAAATTCAAAACAAGATGGAATGTTTATGAAATATTGTATAGGAAATAGGACATAATGTTTTAGGATTGTATCAGGTAAAAATTATAACAATTTAATTCTCACATTTTCTTAGAATTAAAAATTAGTTAATCTTATTTTCAGTTTTATTAAATTCTTAGAGATAAAGAGTATGGTTCAGGGCTTTCCTGGTGGCGCAGTGGTTGAGAGTCCGCCTGCCGATGCAGGGGACACGGTTTTGTGCCCCGGTCCAGGAAGATCCCACATGCCGCGGAGCAGTTAGGCCCGTGAGCCATGGCCGCTGAGCCTGCGCGTCCGGAGCCTGTGCTCCGCAACGGGAGAGGCCACAACAGTGAGAGGCCTGCGTACCGCAAAAAAAAAAAAAATATGGTTCAATTATTCATTATAACTATTAAAAATGAGTCAGTCACATACTCTGTGGAAGAAACAATATTTTCTATTTTTCTTTCTAGGAAAGATTTCTGTGTACACAAAGATGAACCATGTGATACTGTTGGTAAGTGTACATAAAAATTTTTACAGTTTGGAGGAGACCTGGGGAACTTGAACACATCATTTGTTTAAATATAGAAAATTATTTGAAAGTGCTAGTTTGAATGAAACACTTTTAGAATGTCAGTGATATATATTTCAACCTATATGTTTGTCACCACTTCAGTTATTAATGAAACAACCTGAGGACATGTATGTACTATATATTGGAGAAAAGTTTAAACGATGCCTTAAGAATATCACGAGGTCTTTTTTGTGTTTTTCCCCCAGAAATATACCCATGGTTTCAATAAAATTACATAATTATTCATAAACTGAGGCACAATATGTTAACGTCAGTAGGATTGACCTTTTTCAGGCTAATGGATTTGTTTTTGAGTTATACGTTTGAAGTTCTTTGCAGACTGTGAAAGAAAGTCCATCTAATTTGCCCAACAAATGAGGATTTTCTGTACATAAAGTAGCAAATTTTCTATATTTTGTCCTGGATATGTAAAATCCCTAAAATGTAACCATATAGCCAGTAGGATCCATAAACCACAGTTCTTAATTTTCAGAAAATGCCACATTAATGCTAATATAAATGCATGTATATAAATTTACCTATCTAAACAGATAGCTAAAACTGTAGATAAAATTATATAACTATTTATATATATGTTTAGTCTTAAGACACTATATATATGTATAGTGTCTTTTGGTTTTTTATTTTTGGGCCACGCTGCGCGGCATGTGGGATCTTAGTTTCCCGACCAGGGATCGAACCCGCGCCCCCTCCATTGGAAGCGTGGACTCTTAACCACTGGACCACCAGGGAAGTCCTTGTATGGTTTTAATAAGGTATTAGTATTGGGTTATTGGTAAGGTACATTTAAGAGTCATGATCTGGTTTTGATGTGTCATGTGGGGTTCGTTACTGTAGTGTAGTGTGTATTTTAACTTAACCATCGTTGAGGTGTCATTTATTCCTTGAGAGGCGAACAACAAAAAAGTGGCAAAAACAGAATAAATTAAGTACCACTGGTGCTTAAAAAAGTAATTCTAACTAGTTCTGTTAACTTAAGTTCTCACCAGCCTCCTCAGGTGATTAAATCTGAGATAATAAGTGGAAAATAGTTATAATAGTATGAAGCAGATGATGATGGAATCAAAGGAACGTTTGATTTAGAAGGGACTGTAAAAATAAAATGATCTGGACACCTAAGGAAAAGCTGAATTGATTTAGGGATGATCTTCCTAATGTTAACTAACTTGCTTCCTGCAGTTTTGTTGTCTTTTTGCCTGAATCTTCAGAAATTAAATCTTGATATATAGCTTTAATCAACCTAACCATGGAAGCATTTGATTGCCAATAATGCTTGTCTCAAAATAATTACCTTTCCTCTACTTAAACAACTATGTTGCCCCTAAAGCCTTCTCTTAATATAGACAGATCAACTTCTTGCCTTAGTAAAGCATCTGAGAGAAATCAGCAACTCGGGCAGTATCTTCCATAATTATGGACTCTCACCACCTCTTTACAGCATGGACGCCTGGACTAAGAAAGCAGTTACTAATGTGAGGCGAACCAATTTCTTTTTGACTATGACTATGTTTTATATCTTGCTAAATCTTCTAACTGAAAATAGCATGCATATTCATGCTGTGAAACATTTTCTGGGTTGAAGCACATTTGAATAATGAGGTAGCTTGGTATATTTGGAATTATTAGTATAATTAGAATATATATGGTTCGGTAGCACAATGGTGTAATCAGTCCCCAGCTCTGTTCATCTTGTCCATTAAGAGCTTGATAAAAACTAGCTTTAAATATTATAGCATAGGATGTGGAAAGTCCGATGCCGTTTCTGAGATCTCTCTGTGTTTCTGAGTGCTTAGATTCTCAAGGTCTTCTCTGGCATCACTAAATCCTAGTTTTCCCCTCTGTATCTTGTGGCATTTCTTTTTCTCATCCCAAATATGAAACAGGCATCTTTTTTCATATTTAGTCTTGAGCAGAGTAAAAATCTCAGATATTTCTTTAGGGGACATTAAATGAAAACCTCTAACAACCAAATCAGAAGAGTAGTCTCTTTATCCCAATCCCTGTCCCCACACAAAAAATATTTTCACACGAACCATGCTTATGCCTAGAGACATAATACATTGGTAAGATTTATAAAAACATTTGTGTGAAGTAGACATGGCGGTTGCCACCCTATCACTCGTGCATCCACCACTGTGCAGCCGTGATGCCAGGTAGAAAAGGATACTCCTCTACAGTTGGGTCATGATTCATCCAGGCCTATCAAAGGGATCGTTTCAGGACCTCAGGCCTTAACCAGTCAGCATATGGCATTGCTATGGTTGGGACATGCGACCTGTAACCTATGTCTGCTTCATGAAGCTGAAGAAAGAAACATTTTTTATGGTTGAAGCTTGGTCATGTCTGTCCCCACTGCGTGTAAACAAGGAAGGATGCAACCATGATTACTATAATAACAAAGGAAACTAGCCTTCAGATGAATCTGAATTCATACACTGCAGAATGGAGTGATGCAGGGTGCCTTTATCCTCAATGACATTGTTGAATTATGGCATCCTCCACACCTTGGACCCAGTCTCACCTTTAGGCTTCTGAATGTGTAAGCCAATAAATATCCTTATTATTTAAGCCAATTTAAAGTTTTCATTTCTGTAGCTTGCAGCCTAAGGCATAGATCTTCCCTGATACTCATATACTCTTTTATAAGAGAAGAAGAATATGGGGCAATATTAATAATATCCACTCTTATTAAGAGAGAGCTGATAAACTGCTCTGTGATTTGTCCCCCAAATTAAATAAGCATGTGTAGCCTACTGGTCATCTTAACAGCTCTCAGTCTCTAGCATAACAAAACAGAAGAGATTTAGAGCTTAAATTAATTGAATATCTATTGACACACATTTTAAAATCTCCTCATGTAATACTATGGGTTTTTTTGTCAGATGCTTAAGTTCATATATCCCTTCTTTCTTCTTTTATCTATTTCTGATGTGAAGTCAGTCCATTTCACTTTGGATACTATAGTGAAAATACTGAAATAGAGGAAGGAGAAAGGAAAGAAGTGGATTTAGTATTTATTAGTTTGGATAATATGGGCCTGAATGGTTACTTTACCATGAAAATTTCCCCTACTCTCCTACGTGTAGTGAGATGGGAAGGACAGCAGTTAAAAGCTTTGAATTCTGGTTGTTAATTTGAACTGTAAATGGAGAGAAATCCCTATATTTTAAAAGCAATGTAATACTTATACTGTGCATTGTAACTTGAGCAACACTTTCATGGACATTTTCTCATTTATTTTCTGAAACTCTCTAGTTTTGTTATCATTACTGCTTTACAGATAAAGGAAACTCTGAAACAGAACAGAGCATCAATTTTGAAGTCAGACATCTAGATTTAAATCAGTGCTCTGCTATTTATTACCTACATGAATGTGGGCACATTATTTAACACGTTGCAAGTTTGAATTGCTCACCTTTAAAATAGAGCCTATGTTATTGACCTCACAAAGGCAGAGAGTTTTTAATTGGCACTCAGTAGGCACTAGTTTCTATCACATCCTTTTACTCCCTGCAGAGAAGTTGCACATTTGTCCAGCATCACTGTTAGTAAATGCCACATGGTACTAACCTCTGTCTCAGATCTTACTATAATGAGAGGCAGCTTTCCTTTATAACATGATGCGTTTGTTAATCGAGGACAATAAAACTAGAAATCTGAAGGTGAGAAAAATATCTTTGAATGAAGTTTTAGAATAAAATTGTGTATATTAAAGTATATAAAGAAATAGCAAATATAAGCTTGGAAGTAACTTTTACTTACCAGCATTTAAAATTTGAAACAATAGGATATTTTGCTTGTTTACTGATGCAGAAGATATGTGCATTTTAAATGAGCCAGGCTGTATCAGTGCTATGGAATATTATAAATAAATGTTTCAGTTGATAAGTTATACTTGTTTATTAAGCTTATGTTTGAAAAGCTGTTTAGAGGGTAAAAAGTAAAAGTTGTTTTACCACCTCCTCAAGCACATTCTTTCCTGTTGTTTCAGTTAGTCAGATTAGTAGGTAGGTATATAGATACTGGGAGGAAAAAAATGCTGTTAAGTGTTTTAATCAGCAAAATATCAATTCTCAAACATATGTGTGTTCATCTTTTCACATCCCTGAAATTGAGATTAATTTTGTAATCAGTGGCCTATTAGAATTATGTCATAGTTTCAGTCAAAGTATTTTAATCTTAGGTTTGGATGAACTATGGTGCTATCCTTAAATTGAAAGAGATAAAGTATAATACCAGATGCAAGTCCCAACTATTACTACTGGTATTGCTAGTGAAGTTGCCTTACTTTCTGTGGCTGGCAGAATAATGGTCCCTGAAGATGTTCATGTCCTAATGGACCTGGAACCTGGCAATATGTTAGGTTACATAGCAAAGAGAAATGAAGTTTTCAGGTGGAACTAAGGCTCCTAGTCAACTGACTTTAAAATAGGGAGATTATCCTAGGAAGTCTGGTATGCCCAATGTAATCACAAGCATCCTCAAAAGGGGGAGAGGGAGGCAGAAAAGCTCAGAGTTGGAGAGAGAGATGATTACTGAAGAAAAGCACAGAGAGATGTGATGTGAGAAGGATTCAACTTGTCATTACTGGTTTTGAGGATGGAGTCAGGGAGCCCCAGGTGAAGAAATATCTAGAACATGGAAAAAGCAAGGAAACAGATTCTCCACTAGAGCCTTCAGAGGGAGCACAGACAGCCTCATGATATATTGATTTTAGCCAGCGGGATCTGGGTCAAACTTCTAATGTAGAGAATTGTAAGATAACAAGTTTGGGTGTTTTAAGCCACTAAATTTGTGATATTTTTGATAACAGCAACCATAGAAAAGCAATATACTTTCCAATAATTAATTACTCCCTCCCATAACTTATGGAGAAGGAGTAAGGAAACATGGTATTCTTAAATCTTTAGACTGTGGGTTCAAAAATTCTGTCTCAATAGTTTTAAGAACTGGTGAAGGGTTTGGGATTAGATAAAACACTAAAATTTGGATCATGTTATATAAATATATATAAGGAGCAACGAACTGGGGCTATGCTAACAAACATGATTAATTATAGTTGGCCATTTCTAGCGGAGAGACTAGACAAAAAAATAGCCTATATCATCCACTAACAATCTACGAAATCTAATCAGTCCGTTAAAATCTTTCCAAGAAAATGCCAAACCCTAATGATTTCACAGATGATTTGTACTAAAATTCCAGAAAACAGATCATTCCAATATTATACAAGCTATTTTAGAGAATAGAAAAAGGTGAATTCAAACCATATAAATTTCTTACCATATTCTAAAGCGGACAGTGTAAGAAGGAAAAATAATAAGCCATTCTCACTCAGGAAATAAAAGAAAGAATTCTATATCAAATATTAGCAGATATTATCTCACAATGTATTTTTTAAATAACCGAGTAGGGTTATTTTATTTGAGATTTATTCTGGAAATACAGGGGTAGTTTAACATTAGAAAATCTTAAAATGTAACTCTGTAATCCAATTAAAGATAAAAACCATATGATCCGGCTTCCCTGGTGGCGCAGTGGTTGAGAGTCCGCCTGCCGATGCAGGGGACACGGGTTTGTGCCCTGGTCAGGGAAGATCCCACATGCTGTGGAGCGGCTGAGCCCGTGAGCCACGGCTGCTGAGCCTGCGCGTCCAGAGCCTGTGCAACGGGAGAGGCCACAACAGTGAGAGGCCCGCGTACCACAAAAAAACAACAACAAAAAAACCATATGATCATCACAATGGATAAAGAAAATATCTTTCAGGCAATTCAAAACTCTTGGCAAAATACGACAAAGTAGGAACTTTATTAACCAGGTTAAAGATATTTACAAAAAATATATGAATATATTTTTTTAAATAGTGGAGCATTAAAAGCATCCCTTTTGAAATCAGAAACAAGGACAGGACTCTATTTTCACTATTTCTGTTCAACGCTGCATTGGAACTTTTAGGCCTTAAAATGATGTGGACGTTATGATTGTCTACATTTAAAAAAATAGAGAATATGGAGTTAATTGTTAAAATTAATGGAAGAGTTAGGTGGTTAGATAGCAAATCAATATTGAATAACCAATTGCATTTTATATGCCAGCAATTGGCAGTGACACATTTTATTTAAAAATTCTATGAAATATATTTAAAAATACACAAAAAATAAAATTATTTGGAATATATAATATAATAACAAATATCTAAGACATATGGAGAAAATTATTGAGCCATCTTGAAATTCAGTGAAGAAGACCTGACTCAATGAAAAGATAAAGTGTATTTACGGTCTGAAAGACTAAAGATGATACAAATATCCATTTCCCTCAAATTGATCTGTTGATACAACATATTTCTTTAAAAATTCTAACAAATTTTGGAGGAAAATTGAAAGGCTGATTCTAAATATTATATGGAGGAGCATAGGCCTAAGAATTGCCAAGAGACTAGTGAAGAAAGTATATGGAGAGGAAATCTTCTCTGTTAGGTATCAAGATATGGTCTATAATAAATAGGACAATGCAGTTGCACATATTTGGGAAATGAACACTGGAAAAGGAGGAACATGATATTAAGATAGTCATTCAGATGGAAAAATGTTGAAACGAATTCCATATGGTTTAGATTTTTTTAATTTAGAACAGAAAATATAAAAATATAATTTTATATTTTTGAGGTAGAGACAAATTTCTGAAAAAGGACACAAAAATGCTAATCATGAAGGAAATGCTTAATGAATTCAACTATATTTATATTGAAAAGTTCTATCATAAGACATCATATTGACAGTAGAGGAAGAAACCAAGCTTCTCTCACGGAGAAGACACCATATTTCATGGATTTTTTAAGGTGCCTTCATTGTCATTAATTTCAAGATATGCCATTATTTTATGTTTCTTTTTTCTAAAGAAAAAAATATGATGAATTCTAATTTTAAGACATTATTTTAAGATGTATCACAATGTGAAATAATGTGAATCTTGGAATTAGTGTTCTATAATAATTGCAACACATGTAACCAACAAAGTATTGGAACCCAGAGTATAAAAACAACTTCTCTGGGACTTCCCTGGTGACGCAGTTGTAAGAATCTGCCTGCCAACGCAGGGGACACGGATTCGAGCCCTGGTCTGGGAAGATCCTACATGCCGTGGAGCAACTAAGCCCGTGCACCACAACTACTGAACAGCGCTCTAGAGCCCATGAACTACAACTACTGAGCCCGCGAGCCACAACTACTGAGCCCGTGTGCCACAACTACTGAAGCCCACACACTATAGAGCCTGTGCTCTGCAACAAGAGAAGCCACCGCAGTGAGAAGCCCAGGCACCACAACAAAGAGTAGCCCCTGCTCGCCGCAACTAGAGAAAGCCCGTATGGAGCTACAAAGACCCAACACAGCCAAAAATAAAAAAAGTAATAATAATAAAAAAACAACTTCCCTAAATCAGTAAGAAATAAACAAGCAGATAGATATGCTAAATACAGTGTCCCCCTTATCCAAGGTTTCACTTTCGGCGGTTTCAGTTACTTCAGTCATCCAAGGTCCAAACTAATGAATGGAAAATATCAGAAATAAACAATTTGGAAGTTTCAAACTGCACACCATTCTGAGTAGCGTGATGTAATCTCCCACCACCTTGTTCTGTCCCACCTGGGACCTCAATCATTCCTTCCTCCAGTGTTAGCCACTTATTAGCCAGCTTGGTTATCAGGTCGACTGCTGAAGTATTGTGGTGCCTATGTTCAAGTAACCTTCATTTCACTTAATAACCGACCCCAAAGCACAAGAGTTGTGATGCTGCCAATATGGATATGCCAAAGAGAAGCCATTAAGTGCTTCCTTTAAGTGAAAAGGTGAAAGTTCTGGACTTGATAAGAACAGAAAGAAATCATATGCTGAGGTTGCTAAGATCTCCAGTAAGAACAAGTCTTGTATCCATGAAATTGTGAAGAAGGAAAAAGAAATTCATACTTGTTTTGCTGTCGCACCTCAAACTGCTAAAGTTATGGCCACAGAGCATAATAAAGCTTAGTTAAGATGGAAAAGGCATTAAATTTGAGCAATAAGACATTTGAGAGAGAGATCACATGTTCATAAGTTTTATTACAGGGTATTGTTATAATTGTTCTTATTATTGTTAATGTCTTACAGTGCCTAATTTATAAATTAAACCTTATCATAGGTACATATGTATAGGGGAAAAACATAGTATATATAAGGTTTGTTACTATTTGTGATTTCAGGCATCCACCGGGTGTCTAGAACATATCCCTGATGGATAAGGGGGGGTACTAATGTAGGGCAAAAATGATAACCACCTAGGATAAAAAAGTTAACCACCATTTTTAAAAGAGAATACATCAAGGGTGAATTTTTTAAAAAAGAAAAGATATCAAACTCATTAGTAATAAGGAAAATACACATTCAGATTAAAAGATTTCTACCAATGAGATTGATAAAATTAAAAGTCTGACATTATCAAGTGGCGGAAAGAATGTGAATCTATGAAACACTTTTACACTTCTGGAAGGAACATAAATTGGTATAACCACTCTAGAAAACTTTTGGCAGTATCTACTAAAACTGGCATATATATAACCTGTGACCATTAATTCCATTCTTCGACATATACCTAAGATAATCCTATGTGCACTAAAGACATGTAACAGAACATTAGTAGTCATCAATCAAGAGTACATTAATTGATCAGTGTTTGATGAATGAAGAAACCACAGTGTATGTGTCGTGTTTAACTGGAAAATATCACCTGGCAGGAGAGCATAGAGGTGATAAGGTATAAAGCCTCAAACTTCGAAGAATTTCAACATTTTCATTTTCAGTTAGAGGATGAGAATTCAGCAGGTGAGCCTGAGAAGATACATTTACCCTAGAAATGTAAACATGCAAACATAAGTTATCAAAGTCTAAAGTTAAGCTTGCTTCTTTCTCAGGAATACCTGGTGGTTAGAACACTTCACACACCCTGCCTTGATTGTAGGGTATTATCATTTTTAAGAATTTCATTTAATTTTTAAAACTCACAAGATGTTGTTATGGTTTTCTGTAGACAGTGCTTAATTAGACTTGCTCACATATTTATAGTTTTATTAGTTATTTATTCTTTCTTACAACTCAGATCTTTCTTCTGACCATATTCTGTTGCTGACTGAAACAATATTAGAATTAGAATTTCCTTTAGGAAAGATGTGCTGGTCGCAAGTCTTTAAAGTTTTGTTAGTCTTAAAATGTTTTAATTTCATTCTCATTCTCGTGAGGTATTTTAACTGACTGTAGAATCCTAATATTCTGGGTGCATTTTTTTGTTTTGTTTTGTTTTGTTTCAGCACATCGTAGATCTAGTTCACCTGCCTTCTGGCATCCATTGTTGCTGTTGAGAAATCAACTATCAGTCTGAACTCCTTTTAATGTGATCTACCTGGGCTCTCTATTCTGTTTCATTGATCTATGTATCTGTTTTTATGCCAGTACCATACTGTTTTGATTACTATAGCTTTATAATATCGTTTGAAATCAGGACGTGTGATACGTCCAGCTTTGTTCTTCTTTCTTAAGATTGCTGTGGCTATTCAGGGTCTTTTGTGGTTTCATATAAATTTTCAGACTGTTTGTTCTAGTTCTGTGAAAAGTGCTATGGGCATTTTGATAGGGATTCCATTAACTCTGTAGATTGCTTTGGGTAGTGTGGACTTTTTAATAATGTTCTTCCAATCCATGAGCACAGTATATCTTTCCATTTGTTTGTGTCATCTTCAATATCATTCCTCAATGTCCTGTAGTTTTCAGAGTACAGGTCTTTCACCTCTTTGGTTAAAGTTACTTCTAGTTATTTTATTCTTTCTGATGAGATTGTAAATAAGATTGTTTTCTTCATTTCTCTTTCTGATAGTTCATTATTAGTGTATATAAATACAACAGATTTCTGTATGTTAATTTTGTATCCTGCAACTTTACTGAATTCATTTACTAGTTCTAATAGTTTTTTTATGAGGTCTTTAGGATTTTCTATATCTAATAGCATGTCATCTGCAAATAAGGATAGTTTTACATCTTCCTTTCCAATTTGGATGACAGGTGCTGTCTTTGTCTCAGTGTGGTGGCTAAAGCTGAATACCTTTGGATTTTAGTTTGGCAAATGCCCACAGGCAGCCAAGCACATTAGTGCCAGTTCCAAACTCTGCATTTCTCCTTTCTTTTTCTTTAGGCCCTCACTGGTATACAGAGCCTTGCATTTAAGAAGATTTTTTGCTATTTTTATTCCAGCATTTGTATGCCAGAAGTGGAAGTCCAAGAAAAAACTTTTAAAGCATTATTGTATATATTTTTATACATGCCACAGTTACACTTGGTCACATAAATCCACTTCTCGCACATGACACTGATTTGGAGAATTGGTTTTAAAAACAAAAAACAGTGAGAAGTCATGAATTTGTTTTATATTTTTGCAAATCACTTTATATCTGGTTCGTAGAAGACAGCAGGGATCTTATATCTGCTTCTGCATGTAAGGTGTTGGTATTTGTTATTTTGCTTTAAGTGTATGAGGAAAATCTGACCTCATAAAGATGTGTAGTTGGAAAATGGATGAGTATTTTCAGATTATTGTGAGTATTCTTATTGAAAGTATACTAAAACTCAGTGGTATTGTCTTAGTGGTTAGTGGATTGTAGCAATGTAGAATCTGAATGCATATCAGTAATCATTTATAGTCCGTTACATTAATATCTGTTGGTGTATCTCACACTTTAAGTAGATGTTTTAACTATGGATAGCATTTTAGAGAATCATTGATTGCTCAGTGGGAAAATATGGGTTCACTGTATTAGGCAGATCTTCTATATGTTGACACATTTCACTATACAATATATATATATATATATCATATTCGTCAGTATCACCATCTGTCTCATCAGAAAAATTCCTGAAGTTTTGGGAAGCTTCCAAGTGTACAGTAGCAGATAAAATTTTCCCAATATTCTAATTTTAGTTGAAAGCTTGAATTTTATTATTGGCAAAAAATAAACAAAACCTACCATCAGTTGGTTTCCTTGGAGTGACCGATTCACTTTGTTCATTTTTGGGTGTCAGCCACATTCGCAAATCTGAATAACCTTTGTTTGTCTGTCAGACATTCTTTCAAGTAAAAATGATGTTCAACAAAAAGCACAAGGAGTTCAGCTCAGAACTCAAACAATCTCACAGTACTTTTCTTAGGGACAACATGTTATTTTAGTCTGTGGCAGAAATGCTTTATCCATGCTTCCTTTCTGTTACATAAAATATTAAAAAATACATATACTCAGGAGTTCAGATTTAATAAAATTAATACATATTACTGCTTCATCTAGGATATATAAAAGTGAAATTGCCATTTTCCCCCTGGGAGTGAATATCAGTGAAAAATAAAATGACTGACAGTGAAGGCAGTTTTACCTCCCATTGCTTTTGCACCATCAGTGTGAATGTTGACAGTTTTGACTCTGTGAGTCTCTTGAAAAGATCTTAGGAGACCCACTGAAGAGGTGTTATGGAAGCCCAGGATTCTGCAGAACACTCTGTGAAATTCTGCCGTAACCTGGCAGTGATTGATAATCAGTGGTGATAGTCGTTGTTCACGTGTGTGTGTGTTTCATGAAACCTTTTAAGGACTTTATAGTATAGAAAATTGGTAGATACTTAGAGCTGGCAAAGGTACGTGTTGGATCAGTATGAGTTTCCAGCTATGAATATTTTTTAATACATGTTGATAGGAGAAGCTGTGCATTCTTTACCACCAGATTTCCAATTCAGGGATGCTTTAACTCTCCCTACGTTCTATTGCTTCATTATTATTAATAAGCCTTCTGTCTTTCATCAGGTTGGGATGATGGTTTATTCTTCTGTGCACTTCTGAATAATTCTGATTTTCTGTACATGCAAGTTGTCAAACAGGCATACAGGCCACCTATGAAGCAACTGCCAAATAAGAAATATGTTCAGAGACTAAAACATACTTAAATAACCCTTTTATGTTAACACTGTACATGTGAGAATCTCCAGACACTTCCCTTTCCAAACATCAGTATGTTCTCCAAACCACATTTTAGCAGAAGTAACCATTTTTATTGGATAGGGAGAAGGGGTCAAGCCAATTTCTGTCAAGTAGCTTAATTTTCATTAAACAGCAGTCATGGCATTTTCTCTTGCATTGTGGTACCTAAAGAACAGAGAATTTCAGAGACTGAATATACTTAAAGAAATTACTGAGATCATCTCTCTACTTTAATACCCTTTTGGTTAGAACTATATTTTTTCTACCAAAAAAATCGAATTAGTTTAATGTTCAATATTTTGAAACTTGTAATTCTTTGGGCTAAGCAAACAATGAAGTTAACCTTTATTATAAATATCTTTCTAAATGAATTGGTACTGTAATTAAGTCTTCAAGGGGAGTTCAGATACATTTATTAGGGATGATATTGGGGGTTCTTACCCATTCAGTCTAGTGGGACATATAATTTAGAGATTATCAAATATCTTAACGAATGCATCAGCATTAAATGTAAATAATTTTATATAAACGAGTGCCAGGTTTGGGTACCCACAAGTCATCATATTTGTGTGAGATAGGTTTTCATGAAGTGCTGCTCAGTTTTTAATGTAGATGTTCTCAGAAATGCGAATGGAATATATTCAGTGTGGTAGACAGAATACTAAAGATGACACTCCTAAGATTCCTGTACCCTGGTTATTCAGTCAATCACTAATCTAGGTACTGCTCTGCTGGAAGGGATTTTGCAGATGTAATTACAGTCCCTCAGTTAAACTTGAGATATGGAGATCTAACCTTAACTGTCTCCCTTCAAAAAACAGAGGCAAGGAACTGAATTGTGCCAGCAACCTCAATGTGTTTGGAAGCCAGTACTTCCCCAGAGCCTTTAGGTAAGAGTCCAGCCTGGATGACATCTTGATTTTAGCCTTGTGAGACCCTCAACAGAGTTAAGCCATCCCAGACTTCTGACCTGTAGAACTGTGCAGTAATAAATGGGGGTTACTTTCAGTCACTGCATTACTTAAGTAATTTGTTATGCAGCAATAGGAAACTACTACATTCAGACTAAAGGATGCATATTATTATACATCAGTTGGGGATTTATAAACTGAAAGAAAATGAGGCCATCTTAGATGAAAGTACAGTTTATGGCCCTCTGGGAAATCAGAATAAGAAAAAAGAAAATGTTTGTTAAAGGATAGAAGTTAAGGGAGAGATTCAAAGAGATTTTCACTTATCATACCCGATGGGATAGTAGAAAAGTGATAGGATTTCAAGAGGATTTTGTAAGGATTTACTACATTCCTATAATCTTTGCAAGTTCTCCACATGTAATATTTCTTTTCCCTTGTCTCATTAGTGATGAACAAAAGCACACTAATATGATATGGATCTGAACACTTGCCCTGTGGAGCAGGAAAAAAGGGGTGGGGAAAACTGGCATCAAAGGAGGTAAATTGGGTGGTACCAGCTTGGAATATAAGAAAATGCACCAATCTTCGGGCCTCCAGTGAAGAAAATAAGAAAACCCAAGGCAGTCAGACTGGGCTGGGGCATGACTCTAGCTTTGCAATATAAAGGCCTGTAATTTCATCTATCGGTAATGTGTAATTTCATCTATTGGTAATAATTCACACTAAGACACTTTGAAAAGTTAAAGGGGGCATCATTAGTAATTATGCTTGGACAAAAGCATAAAATGGATGCCCCAGGCATAAGAGTATTGAAGAAAATTGATACCTTATACATCATTTTTTTCTTTTTGTTTAGTTATTAGTATGTAATAATATTAAGGTAACCTGTGTTATTTTAATGCAAATGGTTAGTAGGTCACTTCTGTTACGGTATATAAAGTATTATCAATTATTACATGGCAAAAATGCAGAAACTGTATAAACTCATACAGAAGAAAGTGCTTTTCCAGATATTACAAAGCTTTACGTCTTTAATACTTAAATAATCTAGTGATGCAGCAAAGTTGTCACTTTGCATTTGCCATAGTCTCCCCAGTTCTGGTGTTTAAGTGGTTGGAATGGTAATGACCCTAGAAAATATTGTGATTATTGAGATGCTTCATTTGCATTGTAAAAATTCCATTGGTAATTATCTTTAAATTACACAATGCTGGTTTTTACTGGGTTTTTTTGTTTGTTTGTTTTTTGCAGAGAAGAAACTCTCTGTTTAAAGTACTATCTAGTACTTTAAGGTACTATCTAGTTTAAGGTATACTGGAGTAAACACACTCCACCCTTCTCTTTCATTTAATGCAGCTATTAAACATGGGAGAATGGAACAGCTATTTGAGGATTTTAAAAAGTAAATAGTAGCATGCAGATTGGGAAGAAGACAAGAATTTGAAGTACCACCAAACCAGCAGTGAGTTTATTATTTTTCTCTCTCTTTTCTGGACTCAGCATAGCCCAAACTTGAAAGTGCTTATTAGGGCATGTATAGAGAAGCTCTAGGGAATACCTCTAGTTTAAATCAAGGAAGAGAAAGGTCCCTTAATGCTTAGAGAAAGCAGGGGAAATCTCCCCTTTAAGAAAAGTTTCTACATTCTCTCCTGGCCTGTCTACCAAGCAATCCTGTGATAGTGGCAGTGGGGACAACAGTGGAAGCAGTAGGAGTCATAAAAATCTGAGGTGAACCTTCCTCTCTGATCTGCAGAGCTTTTATTCCAAAAGGGCAAGGTAAACCCCATTGCTTTTTGTCTCTGTCCTCCTATTACTCAGACCTAGAAGCAGATACAGTCATAAAAAGTACACGGCTTAGTGAGATAACTAGAGCCCAAACTTCCTGGAAGCAGGACTGAAATGAGAACCCCAGGGACATGGAAGGTACCAGAGAGATAATGGAGAGGGAGGAGCTAGGGAAAGTAACCCCATAAAATTGTTTATCAACTCCTTTGCTCAACTCCAAGTTGTGTATGTTTGAATATGACCCTAAAATTTCTTTGAGAAATGAGCTACTAAGCCATTGAGCTACCTCGGTCCCAGACTGGTCCCTTGGTGACAAACACATAGGATCGATTTGAATATCAATTTGAAAATTGACAGTGAAAATTTGACAATGAAACTGAAAGCTCATAGAAGCTTTGAAAGTTTGGAACGTACATCCTGAACCCAACTAGGTTGATTTTATGCTAAAAAAAAAAAAAAAGAAAGAATCAGCATTCTTTGTAGGATTTAAGTAAGACTGAGAGTGTTCTAATATATTCTTCAAAATGTCTAGGATACAATCCAAAATTACACCCTCTGTAAAGACATAAGAACATCTCAATTTGCATGGGAAAATACACTCAACAGATTCCCACTCTGAAATGGCAAAGATTTTGGAATTATCTGACAAAGACCAAAATATCAATTATAAAGATATTCCAACTAGTAAGTGCAGGCATTCCTGAAATGAATGGAAGGATAGAAAGTTTCAGGAAATAAATAGAATATATAGAGAAAACCTAAATGTAAATATTAGAATTAAGGAAAGAATAACCAAAATAAAAATTTCTCTGGATATACTGAATAGAATAGAGATGACAGAGGAAAAAGTCAGTGAACTTAACGATAGATCAGAAGAAAGTATGTAATAGGAACACCACAGAGAAAAGAAGATTGGGAAAAATATGAACAGAGTCTCAGGGATCTGTGGGAAAAATCAAAGCAGTTGTCATGGGTTCCAGAAGTCAACAAAAGGAGAGAAGAAATATGACTGAAGACTTCTCAAATTTGGCAAAAGATTTAAATCTGCAGATTCAAGAAGGCAAGTAAACTCCAAACAAGAAATACTTGAAGCCAGAGATATCATAATCAAAACCGAGAGCTAAAGACAAAGAAAAAAATGACATGGAAAAACAACCTGTTATTTTTAGGGGAACAGTGATTCTAACAACAGCAGATTTCTCATGGCAAACCATAAAAGCCAGAAGGATAGCACACCTTTTTGAAATACTGAAAGAAAGGATTGTCAGTGAAGTTGGAGGTGAAATAAGGGCATTCTCAGATGAGGAAAAACTAATTTATAACCAAAAGAGCTTCTTTAAAGGCTGGTAATTTTTGCAGATCTTAATGTGTTCAAATGTATTGTATTAGGATTTAAATAGAAGGCTATTTCTTTGTTGTTCTTCCTCCCTTTATCGCTGTTCAGACTCTACCCATTCATCAGAACCCTGATTAATTTACACTTTTGACTTCCCGGATCATCTCTCACTTTACCATGCATGAACCTGGCGGACTTCAGTATACTTTTCTTATAACTTGCATTCCATTCACTCCCTCCCCTTCTAATCTCTTTGTGGTCAAAGATCTTCCTCAATACTTGTCTGTGTCCTCAGCATCTAGTATAGTGACTGAGCATCCCAGGTGCTCAGTCTATGTACTTCTGAATAGAAATGAATTCTTGATAGGAAAATCATACCTTTCCTTGGTTTATAATAAAAGCAAGGCTGAGCTTATCTTGTTTTGGCTCTTGGCTACTAGTGTATATCTTATTAGACACTGGCCAGAACATAAATCAGACACTTAATATTTCTGTTTTGGCAAGACATGTTGTAGGGATAAGACTGGGATACATAATTCTTAAGGAATTATTATGAAAAGTGGTTATTCTTAAGATATTTTTCTTAAGATCCTTTACTGTTAAAGCTTCAATTTAATTAGAATATTGTTTATATTAGAAAGTATTTTAATGGTGCTATTAAACACTGTATGAATGTTAAAATATTCTGAGTGTAACTTTGGGAAACAAAAACCATCTTAATTTAGAAAACTCCCTGAGGTCCTCCTTGTAGTTTTTAAGAGTTGTTCTCACTATAAGCATCTGGAAATACAGCTTGTGCTCACTATACACTTATACAGTATTGTCAGTGAACCCTTAATACTTGTTAAGCATCTATTCTGTGCCGTAGATTTTTTTATTATGTCACCTCCTTTAACCTTTCAAGAGTTCTCTATCATAAGGGATTGTTACCTCATTTTACAAATAAGAAAGCTAAGTTTAATGGTTAACATGTTTCAGATAGGCCATCATATGCTTAAAATATGTTATCTAAATTAATAAGCATTCCTAAGAAAAATGACTGATTTCTCAATTTTACTGTTGGGAAAACTGAGGCTTAGAAAACAGAACTAACTTTCCCATGATCACAAAGCTAAAATTCGAGACTTGGACTCAAACCCTAGAGTATTTGACATAGAGCCTCAATTTTTAAGATTTTATCCTTTGCATTTTGCCTTTTTTATGTATACTTAATACAGAAAACAGGTCATGAAAAATTTATTATTGAATTTCAATCAAGATTTTAGAAAACACAAAATCGTTTTTGAGAAAAATTTTCACCATCTTATTTACTGTCAACTGCCTCAGTGTATAGACCTAAAAAAAAGTGATCTTAAAAATGGCATCTAGAGTTGGAACCACTTGTCCCTAAGTACACATATGTTTTATTTGAAGGATTATGTCAAAGCACTATATTAAGCTTAATATTTTAAATATTGGTAGTTGAGATTTAAGAATATCAGGTATTTGTAATTGTGTTGTAATTATAATTATATTCTTTAGATTTCTCCAGTTTATAGAATTATTTATTTCCTTCACTTGAATGAAAAACACTGATTATACTGAGTAGAAAGGAGGTTATGAACAGTAACAAAATGATTAAAATTTGGCAAGGTGAAAAAAATGTGTCAAACTGTTTCGAAGTTTGAGTTGGTTTGTAGTCATACATAAAGGCATGCTGTCAATGATTTTACTAGTATACTAAAAAAGCAATTTATACAGCTTTTTAGTAGCATGATATTTTTAGTTTTAATTGTCCCTGATTAATGCCTTCAGGATATGATTACGTTATAACATTATAAAAATGCGTTAGCCAAAATTCATGATTTATATGCAATCAGAACACTTTAAATTTTTCCAGCTGTATCCGTAAACTTACTTCACAAAAATCTTTAACTGTGTTTCATCTTACCTATTTTTTAAAGTCATGACAGTTTTTTAATCTCCAAGGCAGATGAAATCATTAAACCTAGTTTTTTTTGCTCATGAGCAAAGTTATATATAAAGCCTAAGAACTCTGATTTATCATTTTTAAAATTAACATAGCAATGAGAAGACCAGTTTCCAGCCTTGTTTGTGGTCGACTGCACAGTAAAGTTCTCATTACTGATTTACAAGGGTTAGATGTGTAATCTACCACATATGGCTTTTTGAATGCACCACTAGATTTACATTTTCAGAGTTTCACTGAAATCTAAATTAAGAATTTCGGATGGTATATATTATTAATGATATATTAATGATATATCAAAACCACAATAATGTACATTGGAGTCTGGCTTCATTTAAACTCTCTGAGGGTTTAAGAGTGTAACTTCTAAAGCCATCCAATAACCCGCCCTTAAATTTTCTGAAGAGAGATGAAAAGTGGACGTGAAGTAGAATAAATCTAGAATACAATAGCAGGAGCACAAAACTAGCCTGCAGGCATAAATTTTCTCAGTTGTTCTGCCTTGCATACAAAAGTAGTCCTTCTCATTACCCTAATGTGGGAATAAGGTGGGTTAGCTTAGTGGTGTGGTTTATTATAAACCTTAAGGAAGGGTAAAAACAACAAAAGCACCAACAAAATCTCTTTTGGATATGTCCTTAACCATGAAGTCCTCTTTATCTCTCAAAAGGGCAGAAGTTAGGAATTGACCACTGCTGCTCACCCTACATGCCACTCTCCCTCTGGACTCCCCTTCTTTCACTACTTTTCCTAAACATTTACCTGAATCATCTTTCATCTTCTTCCTGCGCCGTATTAATTTTTCATATAAAAGCTTGCCAAAGATTTCAAGTGGTGTATATACACTATCTGGTACACTAAGTGCACTTTTCTTAGATACCTCCTTTGCACCTTTGGGTAATAAAATGAGTGATTATTTACTGTTTTATTTTCCTTCAGAAACCCATTAAAAATATAATACAAATTTTTTTAACATGTGTATTCCCATCTGTAGTTAATTTGGTCTCAATACACATAACAAGGTCAAAAGTTATACTAAATTAAGCAAAGAAAATGTTGCATCTAGCTTCTTGCAATGTATTAAATCTTTCACGTGAAGTTCCTACTTCATTTGATTCCAAGACAGTGAAAATGTAAACTTGTCAATATTTTTTTCTATTTAAATTACTTTATTCATCTACCTTATTTTTGTTTTTGTTGTTTTCACATAATCCCCCAGCCTCTCATTTGATTCTCTCCAAGTAGCCTGGGTGTTGGGCTATAGATCAGAAACCACCATTCTTTCTCTGCCCTCTGAGACCTTAGGTCTCTGCGTCTTTGCAGTGAATTCCTTAGCCTACATGGCAGCAGAGCACACTGCTGGACTTTGCTCCCAGGAATGTAGCTGGTGCGTTCAACAAAAGAATATTCATCTCAGGGCTCTGTAGCCTTTCTTTCCAGCTCTCTTCACCCACTCTTTATCTTCCCACCCACCCCAGCCCTACCCTTCCATCTCGTACTGCTGCTGAAGATATTGCTGAACTTCCGCTATGTCATCTATAGGTCCCCTATGTTAAACCATCCACCCCTCTGGCCTCCTTGGCAGCGAGAGTCAAAGTAGGCTCAGGAATGATAGCTCAGTCCTTATCTCCACCTAGTCACACAGTATTTTCCTTTATTCTCTATTTGAGCCACCCTGTATTGGCCTGTTGTTTCCCAATCCGCATCTGCCAGAGTTCCAAAAGAATACCACTAATCCTTATCCCCTCCCACCTGCCATCAAAGCAAAGCCTTTAGATGACTAGGAAGACATCACCTATGTGGAAATACAAAAGAGAAATGCATGTTGGTACACCTCAAAATTTATTATCACTGTACTATACAAAACATGGTCTACACATTGGGAGTGAACAAGTACTTGATTTCTCAGTACTTTCCTGCCCTTGTGGTGCTTACATTCTAAAGGAGAGATGGTCAATAGCCATAGTAAATAATTAGATTAATTGATATATTAAAAAAATAAAAATGAAATGAGGCATAAAAAAATGAAATGAAAATGAAACAGAAAAAAATAGTACATCTAAGTAAGAGAGAATCGAGGAATGCCAGGGTGGGGATAAGGATCTTTATAATTATAATTTGGTGATCAAGAAATGCCTTACTGAAAAAAGTGATATTGTTATGGAACCAAGCTTGGGTCCATTCGCCTGTGTGCAGTAAAGCCAATATACTGACGCCAGGTTGTGGTGAAGAAAGTGCAGCGTTAATTGTATTTAGCTGCCAGACAAGATGTTCAGAGCAGCGAAGGCTCAAAAAACTCAAACTCTCTGATGGGTTGCAGGGAAGCATTTTTAAAGGCAAGGTGAGGGAGAAGAGTTGCGGGGGATGTGATCAGCTTGTGTACAGTTCTCTGATTGGTTGATGGTGAGGTAATAGAGTGGTGTCACAGGGGTTAACATTATGAATCCTCAGGCTCCAGCTGGACTGGGGGCTACGTGCTCATGGTTATCATGCAGTTAACTTCTTCCATTTGGTGGGGGCTTTAGTATATGTAAAACAACTCAGGAATGTGTATCAGATACTGTCATCTGTATACTTCAGGGAGGAACTAAAAATTCTGTGACTGCTGTATGGCTGACTTACTGTTTAAGTTGTTACAGCTCTCCTGATCCAACTGCTACTTTGCTTACTACATGTTCACATCCTTCCAATCATTAATTTTTTTTTCTTTGGTATAAGTTAATCCCAAACTCCTAATTTATCCATTATCAATTCTTAAACCAGGCTTTTGTAACTCAGGGGAGGTCTGGGAGACTATAGGTTTTCTACAGACAAGAGGCAGGCAAAGGACATGGGGGTAGGGGTCTCTCCCAGAAAGGCTCCATAGGGTCCTCCTTGGTTACAATATTTTAAAAAATTTGAGGAAGTTCTGAAGAGAGATCTAGCTAGAGAATGTTCCAGACAAGTGAAAAGCCAGTGAAGAGGTCTTGAGGTGGAAACATGCTTGACTCATTTGATGACCTCCCTCCACTGCAAAAAAAGCCAGTGTAGCTGGAGTGCAGTCAATAAAGGAGATTATTATAGGAAATTTTAGATTTTGTGTTTCTTCTTGTGACAACTTTGATAAATTGTAAAATTTATTAGCATACCATTTTATATATTACCTTGATGTCTTTAGGAATTGTAGAGACATTTCCTTATTCACTTTTGGTGCTGGTGGTTTGTACTTGTCTCTCTTTTATTCTTAATCAGTTTATTAGGTATGTATCAATTTTTGCCAATTTTCTCTTACATTTGTTTTATTGTTCGTTGATTTTCCTCTTTATTATTTCCTTCTATTTTTTTTAAGCTTTAATGCCCTCTTCTTTTCCCATCTTCTGGGAAGAATTTTAACCATTGATTTTCAGTCTCTTTTTTCTGATATACACTATGAATTTTCCTAAGCACTGTCATTTCAGCTCACACATTTTTGAGTTTAAAGTATTTTAAACTCAGTTTAAAGTATTTTCTAATTTCCATTATAATGGAAATTGTATTTTCTAATTTCCATTATAATTTCTTTCTCTTGTGGACTACTTAGAAGTGTATCGTTTCATGTCTAGACAGTTTGGGCTTTTCTGGTTATCTTTTTAGTCCTTTATTATTTACATTGTAGCCAGTGAACATACTTTGGAATATTTCCACTTTTGAAATTCATTGAGTTTTTTTTCTCCAATACTCAGTAAATGGTCAATTTTTATAAAAGTACCATATACACTTAAAAAGAATGTGAATTTTGTTGTCAGGTGCAATGTTCTATTAGGTCAGTTAAGACAGACTTGCTAATTTATTGTTCTGATCTGTTATCTCCTTAGTGAATTTTTTTTATGGTTGTTCTATCAGCGATTAAGAGACATGTTAGAGTTTCCCTGGTGGTGCAGTGGTTGAGAGTCCACCTGCCGATGCAGGGGACACGGGTTCGTGCCCCAGTCCGGGAAGATCCCACATGCCATGGAGCAGCTGGGCCTGTGAGCCATGGAAATACAAAGGAGAAATGCATGTTGGTACACCTCAAAATTTATTATCACTGTACTATGCAAAACATGGTCTACACACTGGGAGTGAACAAGTACTTGTATTCTCAGTACTTTCTTTACTTGGTTTGTAATTTTTATTTGTGAGCTCATCTTAAGTCAGCTTTCCTGTGGGAATTTTATGTTTTCTGAGATGATATCATAGTGATATTTCATTTATTTTTACTTAACTGACAAGGAAATCCCTAATCCTTGTATGATCCCCAAATTGTAGGATCAATTGGTACATTACATTCATGGTTTAGTATTCTTGTGGCTTCACACCTATGCATGATGGTGGCTTGGAGTTTTGATTTGTTTATCAAGTCTTTTCTAGCATACCCAGAATTTATTTTGAGCCAGAGTTCCTTGCTGCTTTCCTGCATATGGATTTTTAAAGTTATTTTCAAGTATGTTTGAAAGTCATTAACAGCAGCTATTCCAGGCTTTCTGATTTGTGTATGAATCTCAGTTCCTTACTCACTAATACCTGTCACTGCAGATATTTTGAAACCACGCCCATTATTTAATGAGACTTGTATCTTATATGATACCCAGGCTCTGACAGCATTAACTCATGATCTTATCACTCCAGACTTGAATTTTTTTAAGCTTTATTCCTGTACCTGAGAATTGTTTTTACTACAAACTTAGCTATACATTCAAAAATTTGTATATTACATATTATTTGGCATCTCTATGTGTTTTTCAGAAAAGGAGTCTCATTCTACATGACATGAGAACATAAAAACAATATTTTAATGTCTAAACAATATTCTGCCTTATTTCACCACAGAGTTTCACCATACTTTTCATTAAACTAATACCGTTTTTGTCGTCATTAGAAGTCACTTTTTTTGGCTTCCCTGGTGGTGCAGTGGTTGAGAGTCTGCCTGCCGATGCAGGGGACACGGGTTCGTGCCCCGGTCTGGGAAGATCCCACATGCCGCGGAGTGGCTAGGCCCATGAGCTATGGCTGCTGAGCCTGCGCGTCTGGAGCCTGTGCTCTGCAATGGGAGAGCCCACAACAGTGAGAGGCCCACGTACCACAAAAAAAAAAAAAAAAAAAATCACTTTGTTTCTTAGTATTCATAGAAACTGTACTGTTAAGAATGTTATAGGTTACTTAAACATTTAAAAGGATCTGGAAGTCTATTTTTAATTACCGTTATAACTATACTGATATTAAATGTATAACTTATATAATTGTACTTTTATAGTCTTAGATCATCATCTTGTCTTTTAATGGAACAGAGGCAGATAATTAGCAAACTAGTAAGGCAAGTTATCGTTTTAAAATATGTTCAAGGCCCAATTTGAATGTAATTGTGTAAGTGGGTTTTACGTTATCTGGGCATCATTATTAAAATATTATAAAATGTTATTTCAAATTTGTGGATGAAATACATTTGATTCTTCTAAATTATATTTTTTTATTTAAGGCCCTGCATTCAATCACATTTTATATTAGTCTTTCTATGCATTTCCTTTAAAGTATCCCTTACTGAGAATGTGCCAAATACAGTGTTGATGCAGAGATGTACTACAGGGCCTGCACGTTTAAGGAACATAAGCATCCCTCTGTCAGTAACAGCAGCTCATAAGCATTTTTTTTACGCTTTTCCCTGATCAGTCCTTTGTTCAGGAATTCTACCCCCCAACTTCCACTTCCTTTCCCTGGCTCACCTCTGCCCACTCAGTGATACCGCCAAGCTATTTCCCTCTCTAAAAGCCTTTCCTGCTTTGATTTCCCCTATTCAGTGTCTTTTGTAAGTTATTCTCCCATAATATCCTATGTACATCTTTATGTCTCAGAACATTTTTTAAATGCGTGTTTGTGTGGCTCAGGCTCCTGAAAGCAGTACTCAGCATGTATTCATTTTTGTACCTTGGGGACCTGTCACACACTACGTTACATTGGGCCTCAAGAAACAGTAGGACTCATAGGTAAAAACTTACCTCATAGGGTGCAATCATAAGATAAATAACTTACCTAGGATTATGCAGTATTTTATGCCAGGAAAGCCAGGATTTTGAACTGAGGTGGTCTAGCTAGTGTTTAAAGGCAGCAGTTTGGGAGCTGGATGACTTCCTTTTGGTAGGATACACCCATTTGATCACATTAAAAACTCTGATGTGGGCTTCCCTGGTGGCGCAGTGGTTGAGAGTCCGCCTGCCGATGCAGGGGACGTGGGTTTGTGCCCCGGTCCGGGAAGATCCCACATGCAGCGGATTGGCTGGACCCGTGAGCCATGGCCACTGAGCCTGCGCGTCCGGAGCCTGTGCTCTGCAATGGGAAAGGCCACAACAGTGAGAGGCCCGCATACCACAAAAAAAAAACTCTGATGTCCTGATTAGGCCGTTATTGTAACATGTATCCTGTAGGGTTTTAGAGGTTTCTGATCATCTTGATGAGGTGTATCATATCAGGTCCAGGATAGTGTGTTTTGTTTTCAGATGAGAGATTCTCTTGACTCCTGGTGCATGACTTGATTCATTTTTAGATGACAAATTAGAAGTTGTTTTGGTTTTGTTTGTGTTTTCAGAATTTCTACATTAAAAGAGGGCTTTAAAAAGCATCTGTATTATAGCTATCTTTAAATAACAGCTGTGTTAAATCCTTTCCCCTCCTAACCTCTACCCCTTGTTATAATAGGAAACATGTGGGTTCTAGAAAGGACCTGAAAAGCATGGGCTTTTAAACAGAATAATGCAAGTCATTTAAATTAGTCATGGCTACAATTATTCTCCATAACTTTTAAGTCAAAGAAAATCTCCTCGGTGTGCCAAATGTAAGAACAATGAAATTCAAACTTATCAGAAACTTAGTTGAAGGTTTTGACTTTACATTTCGGTAAAAGAAGAGTAGCAGTAGAGGGTCGTTTTTGGTTGTTAAATTACACCCTGATCTATAAGACATTGTATTAATTACTATTAAAATTTCATAAACATGATTATCATATTTATGTCTTTAATTTTCTTACTATAAAACTATTATAAACACTTACATGAATTTGGAAAATGGGAAAAAAGGAAGAAAAGTTACCCACAATCTCTTCACACAATACTGTTGCTGTTAACAATTTAGCATATTTATGTGGTCTTTTTATTTTCCTATGAAAATGTGGTGATTTGGAGTTATTTATTTATTTATTGCGGTACGCGGGCCTCTCACTGCCATGGCCTCTCCCGTTGCGGAGCACAGGCTCCGGATGCGCAGGCTCAGCGGCCATGACTCACGCGCCTAGCCACTCAGGGGCATGTGGGATCTTCCTGGACCGGGACACGAACCCGTGTCCCCTGCATCGGCAGGCAGACTCTCAACCACTGCACCACCAGGGAAGCCCATGATTTGGATTTTTTAACACTTAGTTGTGATCGTTCCTCTATGTCAATATGTACTCATCATTTTTGAATTTTATTTTATATAAATTTATATTTTACAGTATAAATATGTCTTGTATATTATAAATTATCATTTTTACCACCATATGTTTTTATATGACCACACAGGAGTCATTGATTTCCCATAACCTGGTGAAGAATTTAGGGCCCCCAGAGAGGTCACTGTTCATTCTTTGTCTTCCCCTGTACAACAGGGCTGGTGCTGGGAAGATACTGAAGTTGTACACCTTCTGCATTCCTCTTGCTTCCCACTGTTGCTTCTAAATCAAAATCTCTCTTGCCCTCATATAAAAACTCAGCATTTGAAGCTGAAGCTTGAGCTTTACCATCATGTCCCTCACTGTCACTGTGACTGATCCATCTCCTTGATTCTCGCTCACATTTCCTGTGGATGTTGGCCACCTTTCCCACCTAAGTTCTTTGTGATCATGTGCAATTTCATGTTCATGGTATCAGTCCACCCAACACTACTTAATTATTCTTTGACCTCAGCCTCTACCTCTGCCCTTCTTTACTCTCATGGCAATACCTAATCATGTCATGGAATTTCAGCTCTGAAATCTAAAAATCCTAAATCTATCTCCAATACTTTTTTTGGAAAGTGTCTGTTCTTTTACCTCATTGATGACTCCATTCTCCTGACCACTGTATTCATTTCTCCCAAGTATCAAGCTCTGACCTTGCTTTACTTATCAAGCATAGAGCCTTTACAAGGTCTATCTCTTCTCTCACTCTCAGTTTTACTGCCACCTCTTACACCCTAGGGTTCTTCCTTTATACCCCATCTACAAAAGCTCAGCTCTCTTACCTATTTCTCTCGGTTGCTATTTCCAATAGCCATCCACCTTTGACCCATGCATCATATAACATTGCCTCCTTTTTCCACTTAGACACACAAGAATATTAGAAACTAAGTTCCTTAACTTAACAAGCTGTATCTTTCAAAGTCCTTATGGCAGTCATCTCCATTGTGAACCTGTAAACATTCCTATTAAAGTCAGCAGGGAAAACACGGAGCTCAATACCACATATTTCAACAGTATGTTGAAAATCCTAGCCAATGTAGTAACATTACAGAAAAATATGGAAAAAATATGTAAGTATACAACAAAAGGAATAATATAGAAAATATAAGAATTTAAAACAAGTGACAATACTATTTTTATTTGGGAACAGTATATTTGAATGGGTATGGGAGAAGAAATGTAACACTTATTAAAGTGACTAAATTTGATGTGTACTGGTTCATGTAGCAAAGGGATATATGACTTGATGACAACCCACATTGGCTAAATTTTAATCTGCATATGGTAATGGAATTATTTTAGTTGTGGTGAAAAACGTGGTGAAATATATGGGCATTCTAAAGGAAATTTTGTACCAAACAGTGGTCATCAGCATGCTAATTATAGTTGAGCTTGCTTTAGAAGTTTTGCAGAACATTTAATCTCAAATTATATATTTTTTAAAAATCTTAAAATGCTCAAGAGAATTTTAATATCCTTTTAAGAGGAGATACTTTTCTTTCACCCTCCATCTCTCCCTTCCTTCTTTCTTCCTTCCTTCTTCGGTTCAATTATGACACAAGTTCAGTTACTCCTAAATCTTAGTTTTCCATTTTTTGTTGTTTTAATAAGTACCAGATTTAGCACTCCTAAAATTCACACTACGTTTAAGAATTTTTTAAAGTTTTTATTTCACTTATCATTTAATGAAACTAGATAAGAACATGTTTTTCTCCTCTTTCTCTTCTTCTCCCTTCTGTTTATTACTACCTTCATCTTTCCTTCCCACTTTATCTTGATTTAACCCTGGAATAATTTCAGTCGCCTTAATAAGCCAAATGAAGTAGGGCTTATCATCTCTCTATTCATCCATTCATCCATCCATCTACCCATCCATTAATATAGAAGTTATTCATCTATTTGTGAATTTGAAATGTCTATAAGATCTATTTTAATTTCTAACTACTTAGAGAAAGTAACATATGTATTTTAATCTCTTGGCTGTTTCTTCCTATAGTTATATGTTTTAAATAACCTGTTTATACTACATTTTGCTTAACAAATATATCTTCATTTGTCTGATAGGCCAGTGGATACCAGGCCTTGACATTCAACATGAAGGTTTGAAAGAGTAGTTAAGGTTGAAATCTCCATTTTCAACCCTCCAGCAATGACTCTCCTCAAACCTTGTGTGCCTCAGTCTTGAGCCTCTCTGGGTTTCTGCCAGGCTCATAAAATCCTTCTCTCCTGTCATGTGGGCTGTGGCTCCGCTAAATCAGTCCGTGTTCCTTCATGAATCTTCTCTTTCCAAAACCCTGGCACGGTGGTTTATTGTTTTATTTAAATTTAATTATTCCTTGCCATTATTCTTTAAGTTTCTGGAGAAAAAAAGTCACAAGCATTCAGCTAACCACCTTTAATTAGGGGCAACTCTGCTGTAAATTGTAATCAGAAGCAAAATAAAATTAGCTGGTAAATGGCTTTATCTTTGGTAGTCATGTGATCTTTTGCAAATCATTTTACCTGTCCTGACTTTAATTTTTTCATAAAATGAGCTTACATGTATTTTATAAGGATATGAGAATTAGAGAACATACAACTAATTCAAAAAATAACAATTTTATTTTATAACATAACTTTTGTTACTTGAAGATACATTAAAACATACTCTTGGAAGATTATAGTTCCTTGTATTAAATGATATTTATTCAGGAGTATATCTGAATTAGTAAAATAGTACATAAATCTTTGACTAAAGAGTATTAGTGATTTCAGATATTATCTTTACTAATAATTTAAACCAAAAGATCAAATGTGTTGCTGAAATTTTTGTCTTAAATAATATTTCAGTATCATGTACTCCGTGGTCAGATCATCTTATTAGCTAAGAAATTTTCAAAGGAAATATTTTCAGTTTTCCAAGTACCATAGATAGTTTTTATGTTACATTAGTTAAAATGGTATTTCATAAAATAAAATTTCAAAATTTTATTACTAAAAATATAAATGTGAGTTCAAGAATCTTATAAATATAGTTTATTTTAGGGTATTTCTTTGAAACTAGGTTTCAAGAATTGAAAAATATTTAAATAATCATTGCTTTTTCATTTACATTTTCTAAGTTGTAACTTTATCTTACATGACAATGAAAAGTGGTATTTATAAAATGTATGTTTATGGTATGCCTTTTGAGAACTGTATAATTGATAAAATAATTTCATCTAAAATATAAAATTGAAAAGAATATTAACAGTTTATTGACTGACATATACATATGCATTTTCTCCTGAAATGGTTTTTAGGGGCTGGATATCACAGTTTAATATTGACATATTTGAGGGGGAAAACTATCATTTTTCTTTTCTTCTATTAATACCAAGCATAAATATTTGCATTTTAATTCTGACATTTGATAATTAACGTTTGTGTTTTCTAGGTATAGCTTACTTGAGTGGAATGTGTAGTGAAAAGAGAAAATGTATTATTGCTGAAGACAATGGCCTGAACCTTGCATTTACAATTGCTCATGAAATGGGCCACAAGTAAGTAAAAATCCTGGCTATGCTAATATATTAGCACGTACCTTTGTAATTTGAATTATTGAATTACATGCATATCTTTTCATTATTTGCTTTGAGCATAAGTTTTTTAAATTAGGTAAACGAGGAGGCAGAGAAGATCATTTAAATTTGAAGAGTGTCTTCTGGATGTTGTAACCATTCCTGATACTCTGAATGAAATCTTACTACATCATTAAAATCCTCATCAGGACAATCATTACATGGCACATGATTCATTTCACTCATATTTCCAAATGATATAAACCTTGCAATAATCATGACACTACACAACTGTGCATTATTCAAGCATCCAAGCAAAACACTATGTACAAGTAGAAATAGTTCCAGCTTCTAATAGTACCTGTTTGTTATTATCCACTACAGAGCAAAGGAATTAATCTGTACGGTTTAGGAGCAATGCATCTGGAAGAGAATTAAACTGGACTCACAATTCATGTGCAATGAACATTAAGTACGTCTCAGGCATAATTCTAAGTAAGCACTTTACATAAATGATTTCACTTAAAACTCACAAAAAGCAGGGATTTCATTTTACAGATAATAAAAATAGCAATAATAATTAGTGGTAGCAACACTTATATAGCACTTACTATGTGCCAGGCATATTTCTACATGCTTTATATATCCCCACAGCGTTCTTGTCAGGTAGACTGTAAGGGTACCCATCTTATAGGGGAGAAAACTGAAGTATAGAGAGGTTAATTTACCCTCCCAAAGTTATAAAAATACTATGATGGAGGAAGGATTTGAACTCAAGTTGTATAACTCAGGTCATACTGTTCTGAATTTCTTCATTAAGTTGTCTGCTATCTTTGGACCTTGGATTCCTCATCAATAAAATGAGGATAATGTCTGTGTTATGAGGTTGGTTTGGGATTCAAATGACATAAGAAATAGACACATATTTACAGGAAATACACTATAGTAGAATGGTGTGGGTTAGGGAATCAGACTTAATTTTGACTGTAGGCTTCTCTACATGCTAGCAGTGTCAGCAGTACAGATGAAAAGTGTTTTAATTGAACTCACATTTACTGAAGTCTGACTCAGGGAGGTGATCTTTATGGAGACCTCTTTGGTCAAAGACATATTTAGTTTGGCCAGCAGTGTTTCAAAAATTGAATCAGTTGCCAACATTAAAAAGTATAAATTTGACTTAAAAATTCAAATTTCCAGATCTGGCAACATTAGATTCACAGTCCCATACGGCAGCCATTCCTTGGAGTTGAGTAGCGTCTGTACCCTTGAGTCTGGGCCCATCTTTCCCAGCTCATCACAGGCGGCAGCACTCTGCTATCGTGCACCCAGCTGACTTCATTTTCATTATATACCTGGACTCTGTAGACAATTGCATAAACTTGTGTTGGCAGTGGAATTTGACTGGTAAAGGAAAACTTAGACAAAAACTTATATACGACATAACAGTGTTTGTTTTAAAAAACCCTTTTTATTAGAGTAAACTGAAGTATAGGAAGATGATCAAGTCATAATTATACAGCCCTATGATTAAAAATTGAATGTACCCATGTACCCATAACCTAGTCCGAGAAATAGGATATTATCAGCAGGAATTGATTTTTGATGTCACTGTTTTCAAATGTGTAGGTACACTTTCATTTTCTCCCATGCAGGATTTCAGTAGTCATTCAAGTGCTCTAGAATATATGAGTTTGTTATTTGAAAAAGAAACAAGAAAAGATAAATACACTTTAAAATCATTATCCTTTAGGGAAAGTATACAATGCAATGACCTCATTCAGTATTTCACACCAGGAATCATAGGATTTAGATTCTTAATTCCAATACAGTTTTCATAATTTAAAGATGTTTCAGTTTAATCATAATAGGAAAAACCACATGTATCATTTGAATGAAAAATGCTGACAATAATGTTTAGAGGCAAGAAAGTTATTGTTAAAAATATTTTAAGACAGTGCATATTAATCATAAATACAATTTTTATAAATGTAAGTTTCTGAATAATTAAAATTTTTACTTCAGCCATGCATTAACAGTTTGGTAGACAAGCTGAGTATCTTTTAATGAAACAGACATTAAATAATTTTGTCAAGTACCCTGAATACTAGAGGGTTCACTTTAACAAGAAATTTTAGAGTTTAAAAGCAATTTCTTTTAAATTAATTTATTCAGTCTGTGTTATATTCTAAAACATAGGAAAAACAGTAATTAAAGGAACCAACCACAGTACAAGTTGCTTCATTAATATGCAAAGGCTCAGTCAAGAACCTACGACTACTTAAACAAAAAACTAAATGGTATAATTTAAGGAAAGCCCACTTCAGCTTTATGTAGTAGAAACATTGGTTTATGACCAGGAACTCAGGTTGGAACGGCTAAAATGGTAGTAAAATATTATTTTATTTGACTTTCATAGAGCTGTACCCAAAATCAATAGAGATGTGCCAAAGGTATGTGTAATGCTTGATGGATTAATACCAGGACATGTGATATATGTTGAACTACTTAGCTGCTAAAAATTCTCCTTACCAGTAAGCAATATTTGTCTCAAAAGTAGAGGCTAAAATTTTTCTTGCAGCTAGATAGTGGGAGACAGTAGCAGTGAGAGTAATGGTGTCTTCATAAAGAACAAACAGCAGGAAGTTCATCCATATAAATTACATCATCATCATCCAGTGTAAGATAAAAAGCACAATGAAACAAAAATGTAGGAAGAGGAAATAAAAAACAATGTTCATATACACATAGCTTCTCACATAGGGAAAGTTTTCATAGATGTTAGATGAGTATATTTATGGATTCTATGTGCATGTGTGCGCGCACACACACACACACACACACACACACACACACACACACACACACACACACACACACACACACCAGCAGAGCTCTTTTACTTAGAGGTATAATTAAGATTCAGCTACTTAAGTGAAGCTACTTAATTCTTATTTTTTTTTTCTTTTTGGATTTCTTTCTTTTTTTGGTTACAATTTCTTCCAATATATTCAATATATTTCCTGTAGGCAGAACTGGATCATTTAATTTTTCAACCCACAGTTTAAGAAAGGCAGAATGACTTCATCTGAACTTGTCAATTCAAGAATACATTTATAATTACATATGAAATGATTCTAAATTGATTTGAGTGTATTTATGATTGTTGCCTTGAATTTGATCTCTAGAAATTCCCAGAGCAACTCCATGTATAGCTGGGAAAGTCAATATGGGCCACCAAGTAATAAAACTGACTCTTGTGGGGTGAGAATTTAAGTAATTGAAGTGAACAAAAATATCCTTCTTTTACTATTGCAAAAGAATCTTAAGTAATGTCTGCAAAAATATATTAAAATTTTCTTTAGAGAAATTACCAATTAAAAATCTTATATGTAATTATATACAAAAGTATAAGTTAGAATCCATAGCAAGAAAGAGGAAATAAATGATTTATACCAATATTTTATGATTCCTTTCCAAAATTATTTTTCTTTCTAAATGATAAGTCAGGGGAGTGATTATTTTTTTTATAACCAAAAATTTCAACAATAGAATGTTTTTATTGGTATTTAATGTTTTTATACTCATGAAATACAGATAGGACTTTTATTAATTTACTGTGATGAAGGCTAAAACTTTATTTTTATAAATAAAATACCTTATTAAATTGTTCATAACTTTGATAGGGTTTGGGAATACATATGTATACACATATTCACTATATTTTATATGTCTTATATCATCTTTATGAACAAAATTTCTTAAAGTAAGAGATTATACTTTGATTTCAAGCTGTAATTTATTATTAATATATTAATTGTGGTTACATTACTGTGTGTGGGGAGAGAGTCCCCAAGACCACCCTCAGGTTCAACGATTTGCTAGAAGGACTCATAAAATTCAGCCAAGTTGTTTTACTCATAATGATAGTTTATTACAGTAAAAGGATATAGATTAAAATCAGCAAATGAAAAAAGCACATAGGGCAGGGTCCAGGGGACACCTGGTGCAAGCTGCCACTTGTCCTCTTCTAGTGGAATTGTACAGACAATGCTTAATTCTCTCAATAATAATGTCTGAGAACACGCACATTATACTGCCAACTGGAGAAGCTAACCCGGACCTTGGTACTCAGGGTTTTTAGTGGAATTTAGTCACGTAGGCATGGCTGACCACCTATTCCCTACAGGGGTCAAGCTGTTCTAAGTCCCCCACCATAAATCACATTGTTAGTATTAACTATTGGACATGTCCCAGGGCCCCCAAGTAAACAAAGATACTTTTTTATTAGGCAGGATATTTCAAGGGCTTAGAGTTAGCTCTGAAGAGCAAGGCAAGTCCCAGACCTTTGTTTAGAATGTGCAGGTTTGGGACCACACAAACTTGCGGAGTTAACTCTCAACTGCACAATTACACAGTATTTTTAAAGTTTTAGAATATCATATTTATATTAGGTTGCTAAAGACTATCTAATAATTTAAAAGACTTCTTTTATTATCAGACATTGTACTAAACAGTTTATTCATATCTAATCCAATCTCACAGAAGTCTTGAACTAAGTATTATCATCTTTTTACAGATGAGGAAACTGAAGCTAAGAGAGGTTAATTTTTCAGGAGTTCTTCTGATGTTAAGGACATTCTTTTTTGATCAAATATATTGTTAAGATCTTCCTAGATCTCTTAGTTTAATCTTGTCTTTTAAAGTTTTTGACCTGAGACTGTTTTTTAGTAGTCAAATCTCACATTATTTTTTCTATAGTTTTTTGCAATTGGAAGTGCTTCCTCATTCTACAATTAGGAAAATATTTTTGTCTAGTAGTTTTCTATTTTCTTCTCCTCCCTCTCTCTCTCTCTCTCTCTCGTCTCTCTTTATTGCCATATAACACTTGAAGGTCATCTAGAATCTACTTTAGTGTATGTAGTACAATTCTCTCCATTAAATTTGATTTTCTCATTAGCTGCTCAATAACTGATCTTATATTGGAAATGTGGTCTCTGATGAGGTAAGGAGCTATGCCAGAATATAGCACATTGCTCGCTTTGTTGAAAAAGTCTTGAAATTAAAAAAAAAATCAGTTGAACTAAACTTTGTGCTTAATGATGTAGCTGATTTACATTCTAGTGCCAGCCGCTTATCTAGTTACAAATCTGTAAAAAAAAACAGTTCACCTTCTGGCAGCCATTGCCCAGACCACACTTTGAAGAGCCCTGTTACATAACGGTTATTCACTCTAAGACAGTATTACATAGGAGTCACATTTGGTTGCCAGAGAGGACTGTTTTTATTTTTAGCCTGAAAGGCGGTTTTTATTTGAATTGTTTATCTCTGTCCTCATATATTCTGTGCAGTCCTTTTAGACATAAATTCTGTGATACAATCCGTTGCAAATAATAAAAGTTGTTCTTTTTTACACATTTTTAGTGGTATTTTAGACTTGTTTGTTTTATAAATGTGTGTGTGTGTATATATATATACACAATATGAATATATACCATATATGTACCATATATACATATCACGTACTTTTTCCTTTAGGGCCACAAATAATTCAGCCCTCTCTCTGAATTCCAACTAAAAGTAAAATAAACCCTTTAATATCGGGTAAGCTTTTACTAAAACTTAGCCCCAGGTCTTAGATATTATAAAATATATAAATCATTATGGAAATAATATTTTGAAAGATAATTGTTAGTAACATAATCCTGTGAGTATTTTTCTGACCTTGCTATATCTGGAGATTTATTGGGCAGCAAAACTTTACACTGACTTAGCACATTGAGACCAAAGACTTCTGCTCCCACCTGAGGAAGGAAGGCATTACTATTAGCTTTACTTTAGGAATGATGGTTGCCAAAGTTCACACAGCTAATAAGTGACTGAGTGGATGTTCAAAGTCAAGTCTGTCCAAATCCAAAGCCCATGTTGTCAATTACTTACTGTGCTATGTCAGAAATGCGTAAGGGTACTTCTAACTCACTTAACTTACTTCTGGGCTGGCTCTTTATTATCTATCCCCAACCTAATGTCTTCAGCCATACTTCACACTATGCTCCCTCTCATTCTCAGCACTGCAGCCACGTTAGAGTTCTTACAGTGTTTCTAACGTACCATGGTTCTTCACACTGCAGGACATTGGCACATGCTACACCCTCTACCTTACAAGGATGGGAATATCTTTGAGTAATTATGTCCTACTGATCATAATTCACACATCTTATCAATAACCATTTCCTATAGTACGTGTTCTGTGTAGGTCAGTCTGTTAAACACTCAATGCCACCATCTCTTTATAAATGTGTATTCATTCATCTATTCATAGGCTTGAAGCTCCAAGGGGTAATGAACCATGCCTATTTTTTATTATCATGAGATTCCTAATCCATTTGTTAGTGCTCGGTACATACTAGGCAAACAATAAATATGTGTTAAATAAGTGAATGTTTTAATATAGTAATTATCTTAGTAAAATATTCTTATGTGTAGAATGTCAATGAAATTTTATTATAGAAAAGGTGCTGTATGCACACTCAAATTGTTTAGAGCATTTTTAGCTATTGTATGAAACTTTTAATAAGATATTAGGTAAAGTTTTATTAAAATAATATGGGGTTTTTTAATTAATTAATTTATTTGTTTTTGGCTGTTTTGGGTCTTCGTTGCTGTGCACGGGCTTTCTCTGGTTGCGGCAAGTGGGGGCTCTAGGGCGTGTGGGCTTCAGCAGTTGTGGCACACAGGCTCAGTAGTTATGGCTCGCAGGCTGTAGAGCGCAGGCTCAATAGTCGTGGCGCACAGGTTTAGTTGTTCCACAGCATGTGGCATCTTCCTGGACCAAGGCTTGAACCCATGTCCCCTGCATTGGCAGGCGGATTATTAACCACTGTGCCACCAGGGAAATCCCCATGTGTTTTTAAATATACCCAAGGCTACATGGAGTGAGACTTCATTCCAGCATGCACATGCAGAAATGATTCCCCACACCCTGGAAGTGCTCCCCCCTGAGGTCTTCCTATCACAATAAGTGGAAGCTCCATCCTTCCAGTTACTCAGCCAAACACCATGAAACTGCCCTTGAGCCCTCTCTGTTTCTCGCTCTCAACATTCGGTTCATCAGCTGTTGACTCCACCTTCATAATACATCCAGAATCTGATTACTTCTCACTAATTCTCCTGCTACCACTCTGGGCCAAGCCAATATCACTTCTCATCTGGATTATTACAGTTGCCTCGTAAATGATCTTTACTTTTCATCCCTTGCCTCCTACAGCCTCTTTTCAATTCAGAGCCAGGGACAGTCTTCTAAAACAAAGCAAATTGCCTGACTTCTTTGCTCAGAATCTTCCAGTAGCTTCCTATCGTACTGGTAAAACTCTCAACCTTTAAAATGCCCCACAAGACCTTACATAGTCTAGCCTCCTTCACTTCCAGCCTACCATTTCCCTCACTAAGAGGGCTCTAGATGCATCAGCCTCTTTTCTGTAACTCAAACACATGAAGCAAACATCTACCTCAAACCCTGTACCTTTTGCTTTTCCTTCTGCCTGCAATATTCTTCTCCAGAACAGCCACATGGCTGTCTCTGTTTTTCTTCTTTAGTTCTCTGCTCAAGTGTCACCTTAGTGAGGCATTTCTGATAACATGTCTTACAAATGTAAATATAATCACAGCCCCAGCTTATCCTCCTCTGCCTACTTTAATTTTCTTCATAAAATGTTTCCAATTCAGCTGTGTATCTATCTGTCTATCTGTCCACCTATGTATCTATCAATCTATCTGTATGCATATGATGAATTCTTGTCTCCTCAGTTCGCTGTTGTATTCCCAACCTCTAGAACATGAGTACTTGGCACATAGTATGTACTTTTATTCAATAAATTGATTACTAAAAATGTAGAATATATAACCTCCTAAGCCGTGTAGAACAGCTGAATATATGAAAGTACTAATTGTCTAGTAGAAATGAATAAAACATTCTGCTTGAGGAAATCAGTTGTTTTATCTAAGTAATATCAGATTTACATTAGAATTAACATTATGATCTGGACTGATAGACATTGAAATCTCCCCTCCCCATTTTAAATACCTGAAAATTCCAAAGAGAGATTTTTTTTTTTTTTTTTTTTGCTGTACGCGGGCCTCTCGCTGTTGTGGCCTCTCCCGTTGAGAAGCACAGGCTCCGGACGCGCACGCCCAGCGGCCATACACGCAGGCCCCGCGCCCATGGCTCACGGGCCCAGCCGCTCCGCGGCATGTGGGATCTTCCCGGACTGGGGCACAAACCCGTGTCCCCTGCATCGGCAGGTGGACTCTCAACCACTGCGCCACCAGGGAAGCCCCATAGTGGGAGTTTTTAACACAGCTCTCTGAAACTGATAGATCAAGTGAACAGAAAGATCTATATGGAAGAGAAGAGATTTGAACAACTAAAAATATTGATCTATTGGGCAGATATAAAACCTACAGCCAATTATAAAAGAACACTTGCTCTTTTAAAACATACTGGATAGTTACAAAGAATGACCATATATTGTTTTATTCTACAATTTCAATTTCAAAAAATGAATATACAGATGATTTTTTCTGATCATAATACAATTAAGTTAAACATCCATAACAAAAAAACTAAGAAATTTAGAAATTTACAAGCATACTTTTGAAAAACCCATAGATCAAAGGAGAAATCATTAGGGAAACCAGAATATTCTCAGGTTTAAACAATAACAAATATACTATTTAGAAAGTGTAGATTGCAGATAAAATAGCGCATAGAGGAAAATGAATAGCTTTAAACATACATAAAAATTTTATGATGAAATTAATGCCCTAAGTTTTCAAATTAAGATGTTAGAAAGATAACAACAAAGTAAAAAAATTCGAAGAAATAATGAAGAGTAGAAATTAATGAAAAAGAAAAATGTGATAAATGTGAACAACAAAGCCAAAATTAAATATATGAAAATGCAAGTAAAATTGAGAAAGATAGGATTGATCGAGAAAAACAGGCATAATTCAACAGTACTAGAAATGAGAAAAGGAGATGTAACACAGATACCAAAGACATTAAAAAGATACTAAGAAAATACACTAAATACTTTCATGGCAAAAAGCTACAAAGAGATGAAATGGGAAAATTCTAAGAAAATGTAATGGAAGGACATAAAGCTCTATAACTATTTAAATAAATTGAATCAGCACTTTAGAATCTTTTCAAAGAAAACACAAGTTCACACAGCAATAGCTTCAAGGAAATTTAGAAAATCTAAATTTTCTAGAATGAAGGAACATCCTCAAATTCATTATTTGAGGCTAGCATTAATATAATATGAAAATCAATAAAGGACTATTATAAAGAAGCAAGTATCAATTATTTCTTATCTGAGAATGATGCAAAAATGGCAAAGAAACATTTTCAAAATAAAGCAGCACTGTATAAATAAATGAACTTAATACAAGAGAATAAAGTTGACTTTATGTCTGTATAGCAAAGGTCATTTATCATTTAAAAATCTTAATCCCCACATTAACAGATTAATTAACAGATTCTGATTTCTTTTTAAATTTTTATTGGAGTATAGTTGCTTTACAATATTGTGTTAATTTCTTTTGTACAGCAAAGTGAATCAGCTATACGTATACATATATCCCCTCTTTCTTGGATTTCCTTCCCATTTAGGTCACTACAGAGCATTAAGTAGAGTTCCCTGTTCTATACAGTAGGTTCTCGTTAGTTATCATTTTATACATAGTATCAATAGTGTATATATGTCGATCCCAATCTCCCAATTCATCCCACCCTCCTCCCTCCCGCCTCCCCCTTGGTATCCATACGTTTGTTCTCTACGTCTGTGTCTATTTCTGCTTTGTAAATAAGATCGCCTATACCATTTTTTTCAGATTCCACGTATATGTGTTAATATACAATATTTGTTTGTAATTAACAGAAAAATTACACTATCTCAGTAGATGCAGAAAAAAATCCAATAAAATAAAATTTACTCATGTAAATTTATCAAGATCAATGGGAATCATGATTCTTAATTGTTAAATATTAGAAACATCCTCTATAAAATTAATAAAATCACAAAGATCTCACTGTATCTACTTCTATATATGTACTGGGGGTACAAACCAGTACAGCATGAGAGTAAAATAAATGAAAGATGTAGGGTTGAGAATGGAAGAAACAAAGCTATTTTACTTTGCAAATGATATGATTGCCTACATAAAAACACAATATAATGCAAAGGTAAAGTATGGAATTAGTTGATGAGTATAGTAAGTCTATTGGATATAAGATAAATATAAAAAACACAAAAATACAAAATATCATTAAAAAAGAGGATGCTGTTTACTGTAGCAATAGAAAACACAAAATACTTAAGAATAAATCCAACAAAAGACAGAAAAGCAAATACCCCTATTAAAATTCATTAAATCAAACCTGTATCAGTGGAAATATATGTTTGTGGGTAAATGAAATATCTTACAGATGTCAGTTCTGCTGTACATATTTTAGAGGTTCATGGAAATTCCAATGATAAACTTTTATATAAGTTGGTAAATATTTCTAACATTTATATATAAGTACAAATAGCCAAAAATAGTCAAAACATTCTTGGAGAAGCTATGAAGCTGGAGGCAAAGGTAGAAGAGGCTGAGGAGGAGAATAACATGGGAATCTTTCTCTAACGGAAATGAAGACCTATCATGAGACTATAGTAACTAAGATCTTGACATTTACGCATATATTCACAGGAAATACAGTGAAATACAGAGTCATAAACAGGCCCATGCCTACTTGAAAACCTGACATCTGACCACACTGTCATTGCAGACCAGTAAAGGAAGTTGACTGTTTATAAAAATGTGGTGGTACAATTGGTTTTCCACATGTATAAAAATAAAATTGAACACTTTCCTCAGCTCATTTCTAGAAATCAATTCCAGATAAAATAAAGACTGATACATCACAGATGAGACTTCTAAGAGAAAGTATACAAGACTGTCTTTAGGACTTCAGGACTAAAATGATTTCTACAACAGCACACACTTTGCGTGCCTTCTTCTCGAAGGCGGAAATATAAGATCTGATAGAGAAGTTGGTCATGGATCTTAGAATTTGTCTTGTCTAAATTTCCTATTTGTGTGATGGTTTCCCTTAATACTTTTTTGTTGTTGTTGAAGTATAGTTGATTTACAATGTTATGCTAATTACAGCTGTACAGCAAAGTGATTCAGTTACACATATATATATTCTTTTTTTTTAATATATTCCTTTCCATTATGGTTTATCAGAGGATATTTTTTTATTGGAGTATAATTGCTTTAAAATGTTGTGTTAGTTTCTGCTGTACAATGAGTGAATCAGCTATATGTATACCTATATCCCCTCCCTCCTGGACCTCCCTCCCACTTGACCCCCCCATCCCACAGAGCACCAAGCTGAGTTTCCTGTGCTTTACAGCATGTTCCCACTAGCTATCTATTTTACACATGGTAGTGTACATGTGTCAGTCCTGATCTCCCAATTCATCCCACTCTTCCCTTCCCCCCGCTTTGTCCACATGTCCGTTCTCTACGTCCAGGTCTCTATTCCTGCCCTGCAAATAGGTTCATCTGTACCATTTTTCTAGATTCCACATATATGCATTAATATACGATATTTGTTTTTCTCTTTCTGGCTTACTTCACTCTGTATGACAGACTCTAGGTCCATCCATATCTCTGCAAATGATCCAGTTTCATTCCTTTTTATGGCTGAGTAATATTCCATTCTATATATGTTCCACATCTTCTTTATCCATTCATCTGTTGTTGGACATTTAGGTTGTTTCCATGTCCTGGCTATTGTAAATAGAGCTGCAATGAACATTGGGGTACATGTGTCTCTTTGAATTATGGTTTTCTCAGGGTATATGCACAGTAGTGGGATTGCTGGGTCATATGGTAGTTCTATTTTTAGTTTTCTAAGGAACCTCCATACTTTTCTCCATAGTGGCTGTATCAATTTATATTCCCACCAACAGTGCAAAAGGGTTCCCTTTTCTCCACACCCTCTCCAGCATTTATTGTTTGTAGCTTTTTTTTTTTTTTTTTTTTTTTTTTTTTTTTTGCAGTACATGGGCCTTTCACTGTTGTGGCCTCTCCCGTTGCGGAGCGCAGGCTCCAGACGCGCAGGCTCAGCGGCCATGGCTCACAGGCCCAGCCGCTCCGCGGCATGTGGGATCCTTCCCGACCGGGGCACGAACGCGTGTCCCCTGCATCAGCAGGCGGACTCTCAACCACTGCGCCACCAGGGAAGTCCTGTTTGTAGATTTTTTTGATGATGGCTGTTCTGACTGGTGTGAGGTGATACCTCATTGTAGTTTTGATTTGCCTTTCTCTAATAATTAGTGATGTTGATCATCTTTTCATGTGCCTGTTGGCCATCTGTATGTCTTCTTTGGTGACTTGTCTATTTAAGTCTTTCACCCATTTTTTAATTGGGTGGTTTTTTTTTTAATCATAGGACATTGAATATAGTTCTCTGTGCTATACAGTAGGACCTTGCTGTTTATCTCCTTAATACTTAAGTTATTTATATTACATAGCACATTCAGATACACACATATACAATGTAGTATGTGTACACATATATATTACATATATTTGTTTTCATGAAAATATTTAATAAATTTAAAATTAGAAAGGAGAGGCAAAATGAGTATCATTTGTATAAATGGAAAACTTCAGACAATCTACTAAAAAACCTATTAGAGCAGTGAGAGAATTTTATTGGCCTGTTAAAAAACTGTGTAAAAATTGTTTTCTTTCCAATACATGAACAAGAGCCACTTGCAAACTGTAAGGAAAGAAAAAAATTTCATTTATATTGAAGATAGCAAAAAATAAAATAAAAATTAAAAAGATAAAACACCTAGGAATATACTTACAAAGGAATGTACAAGACTTATAAAAGGAAGAATTATTAACCCCACAGAGTCATAAAAGTGGTGTAAATAAATGGAAAGAGATTTCCTGGTTTAGGGTAGGAACAGTCAATATTATAAAATGACAATTATCTATATATAAATTAATATAATCTGCCCAAAATATCAATAGAATTTTTTTACTAGACAGCCTGATTTTAGAGTCCATGTGGAAAACTCAACATAAGAAATTTCTTGTTTAAAAAAAAAAAAACACTCTGGGGAGGAGGAGGGTGAGCACTATCAAATAGTAATACATTTCAGAATAGGTAAAGCAGTTTGTGCTGGTGCTGGAAAAAGCAGGCAAGTCAATGGAAGAGAGAGTAAGAAAAAAAAATTCCATTTTTATGTAGGAAAAGATGTGGAAATGTAGCATATAATAAAAGCTGCACCTACAATCAATGGAAGGAAATGAATCATTCAATAACAAAAGTAACAGAAATCTGATTCTCTACTTTAGACATTACATCGGAACACACCAAAATGATTCTGTACGTGAGATTTTTTTGTTTTGTTGGCTTTTTTCTTTTTTAGTCTTTTAATAGAGAATGTTTATGATTCTAGGTGTGAAATCTAGAAATATTTAAGGAAAATTCACATAAAATTAGTGACTTGAAATTAAATATCAAGGCAAGGAAAAAATACAACAGTCAGAAGGTAAATCACAGTCAGTGCAAGCATTTGCATCATGTGTAATATTGGCACATGACAAAGTAATATTTTCCTTAATATAAAAAGAGCTCTTAAAAATAAATTTGCAAAATGACCAAAGTCCCATTAGAAAAATGACAAAGGATATAACCACATAGCTCATAGAGATATTTTGATGGCTTATATGAGAATATCCTAGTGTCGTTAATAGGATGCCAGTCAACCACAAAGCAATTCTCCTTTCGACTATCAGATTACATAAATCTACACAGATGAATCCATATTTACTCCCACTGTAAGGACCACGTGCCTCCTTTGACAAGAAAACTCTCCCTGTCCTCTTCCCTCATTTTCTCTTACTCTTCTTTCACGTCATTTCTTCAGAGAAGTATTCCATGGGTAGGTTAAATCCCTTCATATCTGCTCTTACTAATTCTGTGTAGTTTTCATTCCTAATTTTTTCACAGTTGTAGGTTTACACTTGCATGATTATTTAATGTCTGTATCTCTAATTAGATTGTGTTTATTTTATTTATTTATTTATTTTTGGCTGCATTGGGTCTTTATTGCTGCGCAAGGGCTTTCTCTAGTTGCAGCGAGCGGGGGCTACTCTTCATTGCGATGCTCGGGCTTCTCATTGCGGTGGCTTCTCTTGTTGTGGAACATGGGCTGTAGGTGTGCATGCTTCAGTAGTTGTGGCACGTGGGCTCAGTAGTTGTGGCTCACGGTCTCTAGAGTGCAGGCTCAGTAGTTGTGGCACACAGACTCAGTTGCTCCGCGGCATGTGGGATCTTCCCGGACCAGGGCTCAAACCTGTGTCCCCTATATTAGCAGGTGGATTCTTAACCACTGTGCCACCAGGCAAGCCCTAGATTGTGTTTCTTGAGGACAGGGGCTGTGCCTTGTTTTGTTTTATGTTTGTTTCTGCTGTCATTGCTGTTTAACATTGTATCTCTCACACCTTTCATTTGTGCTCTATAAATAGCTGTTAAATGATTTTTCGATTAACAGTGTAAGTGAATGAAAAGCGTTCATCTATGAGGAAATAGATATTCTTATACATTTTTGAGAGGTGTGTAAGTGGGGCACTATTTTTGGAGGCCATATGCAATATTTATCCAAATTTAAATAGAAGACTGCTGGTAAATACAGTTTCAGTTTATTTTCCCAGCTTTGAGTTTAGCACATGTGAAATTACAATTTAATTTGTTTTGTGTTTCTTTGCTTGCTAGAATGGTTAAGCATCTCATCTTTTTCTCATTTGTTAAATTTATCCCATTACTTTAAAAATAAGTAGCCAGTAAAAGTAATCATAAGGACTTGAAAATGATCATTGTCTTATATTAATGAAATAGTATTTATTTTTTGACCATTTAGTATCTGATGCCTCAGCACTTTGTTTTGCTAATTATAAAAACTGTCCTTTTAAGGTAGGTTTATATTATTGAAATAATAGTATGGATATAAGGTTGTAGACAAAGTTGTTTGTCTTGAAAACCGTTTACGATACAATTTTGTAATTTGACTTTAGCACATTTATGGTAATTTATACTTGTAATAGATAGTGTCAAGAAAATAAAAAAGCTCTAGCAGAGTTCTGCATTTTTAAAAGTTAAAAGAAACTGCATTAAACATATACAATTTATTTACTGATTAAGAATCTCATCTGGTAATTAGATTGCCTACTTCATAGAGATGATGAATGGATAAAATTACATACATTAGGGAAAATTACTTATAAATTATGTGACTATAAAAACACAGAACATGTTTTCACATGGCCAAAATACTTGTATGTTTTTGGTTTTTGTTTTGCTTTTTTGAACCAAGGGGAAAAGACTAATATATATTTATTAAACTTTGGCTTAGAGACATGGCTTTTCCACTAAGTTGACAATTCAGGAGTTTCTTTGGAACGGAGAAGTTAATGAGGCAATAAATATGCAAAGTTAGCTCCTTGAAGGCAACAAATATTTGGGGCACCTGCTAAAGTTTTAAGTAATCCCAGAGTACGAACAATGTAGATGCCTTGTAATTAATAAGGCTTTGAAATCAATGACATTTGCTTATATGCTTTGATGGAAATTTTGCCTGGGTAGAACCAAGGTAGGGCCAGGTTATAACCCACTTCTTCAGACATCTGCATTTCTGTTATTGGCATCAATATTGTTATCAGTTCTTAAGTTGAGACATCTAAAACATCTTTAACTCTTTCTAGTCTTAGCTCCTTCCATAATCAGTTGTAAAATTCTGTTCATTGGTCATCTGAAATAGTTAGCCCATCTTTCCATTCCCTCTCTGTTATTTATCCAGGCTTGGACTATTGCAATACCCACCTCAGCGGTCTCCTTGCCTCAGCACCTAATCTTTCTAATCTATCTTACTTTCATCAGATTCAGCTTCCTGAATTATGGTTCTGATCTTCAGTTCAGAAATCTTTATTGCTCCTTACCACCTAATGAATGAACTCCAAATTCCATAGCCTTAGCTTCATGACTTTTACAGATTGGTCCCAATCTATCTTTCTAACTTTATAAGCTACTTCTCTATTTCATGAATGTAAACAATCCATAATTTTCAAGCTTCATGTCTTTATTAATGCTTTTTTCTTATTCCAACTCCCAGCCCTACTGATTTATACCTTTTTCAGTTTTACTTATCCATTAAGTAAAGACAAATGTAATCCCTTTAATGGTCAAACCAAATGTAATCCTTTTTGTGAAATTAGACCTGAAAGTCCAGCTGGAAATGTATCTCCTTTTTTAACTCCCTTACACTGTTAGTTGTAACTATCACTTGTAGCTTAATTTCTAATATATACTGATTTATACTGATATTTATACACACATACACTCCCTACTAGACAGGAATCTCTATAAAAATAGGATTAGTGTCTAATACATTTTTTCTCATATTGTACCAGGTTGAGTGCATTGTATATTATAGGAACTCAAATATTTATTGTATGAATGAATAAGCATTTGTTTTAGGAATACTCACCTTTTGGACAACCATTTTGAGATTCAGGGTAGAGAGCAGTTGAGTTCCAGAAGCAGGGAAAGAGGAATTAGTTTGGGTCAAGGAATGCAATTGCCTTGACTGGAAAATATGGTTTTATGACTATAAAAATACAAATATGACAACATATTTTTCCTTTCTGGCACATGCTATTTTGATTCTTATATAAAATTAACTGTGTAGAAATACAGTAGTTAAATTATACATCAGTTATGATGAGTCTTCTTTGAAGTTTGGTTACAGGCCTGTTCAGCTGTTTCATGCACATCCTGAAGTCGTGGACTTGGAAGGGACAATTCCAGAAGTTTCAGCAATAGTACTATTTAATCTAAAATTCTGCTAATTAAATAAGAAGGTAGCATATGCTCCAGGAGGTATCCTGTAAGCTTAAATTTGGCTAATCTCTCTCAGCATCCAGAGGAGTCCCTTTTAGAAGGAAATAAAATTTTTGGCTTTCATTCTGCATTGATGCCCATCAGTATATCTACTATATCTTATAGTAAGTATATCTTGTAGTACAATATACTGATTAGATCAGTGTACAGTATCAGTATATTGATTACATCAGCATATCTTACTATAAGAAAGAGAGGATATATTCTAAAGGGAGAGTAGACAAACAGTAAGAAGTAAATAAGAAATGAAGATAAAGACAGTACATCATCTAGGACTCTTAGGATGGGAAACAGATAAAATAACAGATTACTGTAATAGACAAAAACAAATATACTCTTGTTTCTAGAAATCTGTTGCTTCTTAAAATATTCAAAATTAATTTTTCTGTAATTAATGTTCCTTGACCCACTAAAATTGGTAATAGCAACATGTAAGTTCACTGTTTCCATATTGTACGGTTTAGAATTCCATACAGCAAAAGTCACAAGTATCTTCCTCTAGTACTCACGCCTTGGTTAAGGATAGAAATTACTCAGTGGGCAGATGAGAGAAAGCATATTAAAGCAACGCAGACTTGGACTTGAATTCTTGTCATGCCAGCTACTCTCTGAATGAACTCTGGGCAAGTCAATCTGTCTTTACTAATTTTCTTCATTCCTAAATGTGGATAAGTTTTCCTTTCAAGGTTCATTGTTAGGTTGGTGATGCTCTAATTGCATGGCACATTGTTGACTCATAACACAGAATGAATAATACAGAGTGAATGAATAATAATAATAATTCATTATTAGTAGTATTATAATTATTTTTATGAATGCTTCAATGTAACAAGGAGATTTTCAGCCTCCAATGGCCATACATCTCTCTGTTCACTCAAGGAGTGCTTTTATATCCTTCAGAATTTTTACTGGATTGGCAGGAAGTATACTTATTATGGCGATTCTTTTTTTTTTTTTTCTTTTTAGATGCACTGGGTCTTTGTTGCTGCGTGCGGGTTTTCTCTAGTTGCAGTGAACGGGGACTGCTCTTCGTTGCAGTGTGGCAGTGTGAGGGCTTGTTATTGCAGAGGCTTCTCTTGTTGCGGAGCATGGGCTCTAGGCACACGGGCTCGGTAGTTGTGGCTCATGGGGCTCTAGAGCGCAGGCTCAGTACTTGTGGCGCGGGGGCTTAGTTGCTCCGCGGCATGTGGGATCTTCCCAGACCAGGGCTCGAACCCATGTTCCCTGCATTGGCAGGCGGATTCTCAACCACTGTGCCACCAGAGAAGTCGAGATTCTTGTAAGGCCACTTGCACAGTTTTTGTATTTGCTATTTTATTTAGACAGTGATACCAGTTAGAGTAATAAGTAGTTTGTCCAAGTTAATAATCAGAATGGGACGTAAGGCAGCAGAGATGCAGCAGCACCCCCATACCAGATTCTCTTCAAATGTAGGTTTGGACGTCATAGTGAGTAGGTGGAAGAGGAGAAAAATCACCCAACTAGTGAACAGCCATACAAGAATTGGCTTTCTGTTTGCATTTCTCTAATGCATTTCTCTTGGCAAATGTATGGTCTAGAGTAAGGCAAGCAACCTTCCTTGAGCAGATCATCCATAGACTTTTCAGGCTTACGGTTTCCCTAAGTCAGTAAGATGCCACATTAGTTTCAACTTTCCATCAAATGTACAGAATATTTAGTTGCTCCTGTGATTCTATATTAGTTGATAAAATCTATGTATATTTATTTATTACTATTTAAGGAATTAAAAAGAAAATATGATAATTCTTATTCTCTGAACACTTAAATTCTAGGTAGTAATACTTTGTATATATTACTTAAAATTTACCAGAAACAGAAGATAGTTCTGATATTTTTTGTGCCATATATTTGAAGGGTACAAAAGTTAAGAATCATGAGAAATATGTGCTAGAATTTATTGAAGAGTCCTTTATATGGGAAGAAGGGCTTAAAATTTAAGTTACATTTGTAAATACAAATAAGCTGTGGAAAGCATTCTGAAAGGAAGGGACTCTACAAAACAGTAGGCTGGAATTAACTGATCCAGTGGAAATTAGATTGAAATCAGTTTACAGATTATTTGAAAACAAGATAAAAAGTGTGGATTTTATCTTGTAGCTCATTGGTTCTCAGAATTTTAAGTAAGAATCATTGATAAAGTGTGTTAAAATAAAGTTTCTTAGGTCTTAGGCCTCTTTTTTTTTTTTTTTTTTTTTTTTTTTTGCGGTACGCGGGCCTCTCACTGCTGTGGCCTCTCCCATTGCGGAGCACAGGCTCCGGATGCGCAGGCTCAGTGGCCATGGCTCACGGGCCCAGCCGCTCCGCGGCATGTGGGATCTTCCCGGACCGGGGCACGAACCCGTGTCCCCTGCGTCGGCAGGTGGACTCTCAACCACTGCGCCACCAGGGAAGCCCTTAGGCCTCTTTTAATCGGTTGGGGTAGAGCTCAGGAATCTGCATTTTAACCAGCCCTTTGGTTCATTATTCATTTTTTCAGTATCGTTGCTTGCCAAGGAAAATTGAAAGATTTTACCTAGGGAACTCATTTTTGTTAATGTTTTCATAAGGAATTAAAATAATTAAATAATTGTTTAATAAGGCAAAGAGTTAAGGCCAGGTGTGAAGGGGTTATCCAGAAGTGAAGAACAACAATCCAGAAGTGAAGAAAGTCACCTCTTGTCTTGGTTGATGGAAGTAGTGTTGGAAAAGGAGGAATGGGTGGGAGAGCTTTATGGAACGTAGAAGGACAGGATCCAGGCATCTTTTAGCTGCATGAGGGCAAGGGATGGAGTGTTCCAGCCCCAGTATATGATAAACTCCTTGAGGGTAAAAACTGGATCTTACTCATTTTTACGACCCCAACTCAGTACAGTGCCTAGCACTTAGTGTGTTCTTAACAAGTATTTGTTGAATTGCTAGATAAAACTGTCGTGTAACACACAGCAAAGTCAAAAGGAATCTCCTTTTGTACCCCTACTTTATTTTTTGACCTCTGATTTTTTATCTTGATGCTGACTTACTTTCCATTGCCTCTTGACTTACCAGTGGAAGTACATATTTGTTTTGTGCAAAGTGAAATGATTTAAAATATAAAAAGTAATGAAAATGTCTCATATTTCTTAATGTTGGGCTTTTTTCCATGAGTACACAGGAGTGAAGTTACATCAAATCAGATATAGCCACTGAATGGTATGAAATTACGTGTCATTTGTGATAGTTTGTTTCCTTTTATAAATTAATTTTTTCTATATAATATGTGGCTTTTAGTGGAAAATAAGATATTGTGACAAAATGTTTAATGTATTCAGCACAAAAAAGTGCTGAAGATCCCACATGCCGCGGAGCAACTAAGCCCCCGCGCCACAAGTACTGAGCCTGCGCTCTCTTAAAATATGACTGTTTACAAATTGGATCCTTTCCAAATTATCCAAAAAATGTGAGTGAATTCATAAATGTTCTCTTCTCTGACTCTTTAAACATCAAAAGGGACCATCTTCAAAATCCAAATGCTTCTCCAGCTTTCCGCAGGATATCACAAAACTTCCTGGCAGAGACTTTTAAACAAGTTGAGAAGTTTTATAAGATAAAAATATTTTCTCAGTTGACTTGACAACCATGTACAATGTTAGTGGAGAGTTTATTTGCCCAAGGCTCTTTGTCAAAGTGAATTTAAACTGAGATTATTAAAATGTAGCTCAGTTGCACAGTGTGAGGAGAGGTGTTGCTAATGTCTTACTTCGAGAATGTTTTCCACACAGTGCATGCGACTTGGTTATGGGACTGTATGTGTGAAGGTGCGTTTCTGCTAACAGAGAGGAGACACTTAAAATTATTCAGAAAATAAACCTTATATGTCAATGGATACTTTTGATCTATAGTTTGGTGATTTAACGTTCACTTCTTTTGACCCATCAGACTGCCTGGGTCTGAGTCACAGCTCTGCTATTAACCTCAGCACCTTCCTAATCTGTAAGATAGAAGTCATGATAACAGAAACATTCTGGGGGTATTGTGAGGATTAAATGATATCATCATTGTAAATGATTAACATAGTGACTGGCGCAAATAAAGGTTCACAGTTGTTTTATTTCAAATCTGTAGGATCAGTACTAGGCAGTGTCTCCTGATAGTTCCAGATGTGTGGTTATAAAAAAAAAAGCCCTGTCCCAATTTAATGATAACTTCTGTTACAAGTTAAATAGCTTTAGGAAAATTTAACTAATGGTAAACAATGCTTGTATCACCAGATCTCTCCATGGCTGTAGCTAATTTCTTACATGAGAATCAGGATCCCAAAAGGAAAATGATCATCTGCTTGAGAAGTTGTAATCTTCCCAATTTGGAAAATAACATTACACTGCTTTGGGAAAATGTCCAAATTGCTAAATCTTGGAAGGAGTCCCTCTCCTTCTCTCAAATGGACACATTATTTAAGAAGTTTTATTATTTCTGAAAAAGACCAGTTGCCTTTCAAAAATAATAGCATTTGTGTATGGTTTGAAAGACTGCACCACCACAGATGGGAGAGTTGAGTATGTTCCACATGGCAAGTGGCTGTTGTTATAACAGGGTCACCCGGCAATGTGTGCTGCAGCCAGAATCCCTGGGGGAGGTGAGACAGTGATGCAGGCAGGGGCGGCATTGGAACCGTACAGTCAGTGCATTAGGCGTCTTTATCAATCTGGGAGATTGTGGCATATTTACAATTTCTTATTTTAATTTAACATCCAGACAAAGTAACTTCTTGCCATTATTATTTACTTGGCTTTTCTTAAATCCCCACTTTCATGAAAGTCAGCCAATACAGCAGATTGCCTTTAATGATGGTTATCTCTGTGTTTTTTTGACAAATTAGAGAGAGAGGATAAAACTTCTCTCATTTACTGCCCCAGTTTAAAAAAAAAAAAAAAAAAAGGGTTATGGGTTCCTGCTATATTGCAGGCACTGTGCCAGGCATTTTATATCATCCTCATGTAACCTTCACAACCAGTCAGAAAAGTATATTTAACAGATGAGGAAACTGAGGCACATTTATTCCTTTATTATTATTTAAATTGCCTCTGGTCACATGAATAAGGGGGAGGCACATGATTCAAATCTAACTCCTACGTCTTTCACTCTAGCCCTCAGTAAGTGAATTGGCCCCTACCTACTCCATATCATGTCTTACTTTTTCTCTTTATCTTCAAAGTATGAAAACATTTTTCTTCCTGTTCTCTCTGTCAGTCATTCTATTAATATGTATTGATACAAACCCTTTTTAAGGACATTAGTTAGACGAGGAAAGAGAAATATGGTGTATCATATAGGTGAATTTTTGTAACACTAAAAGTGAAGGATGATATTCAACAGTATATTTTAAATTTTATTTATATAATTTCCATAATCTTCAAGTTAGCAAACATAGTGAACTTTTAATTCATTACTCTTCTTCATAAATTAATTAATTCCATCTATATCATTTTCTTCTTTCAAAAACATTAAATCTAACCATTTTGATTTAAATCTTTAGTTTATTTAACCAAAAAATGTAGTTCAATAGTCTTGAAAATTTTCATTTTCATGTGAGAAAATATAGGTAGTATAGTTGTAATTTCCTTTAGCAACTTCTATAACAATATTCTTTTATTAGTATTTTAAAATATCATATATATATTCCTGTTCACAAAATTTTTATGAAAGACTATTTATTATCTAGATCATTACACAATGAGAAAAGGGAGCATTGGACTATCTTGCCATCATCTCAAACTTAACATGTGCAAAACCAAGCTTTCCTCTTTCTACTTCTTCAGTATTAACTCTCTCACAAACAGTTATTTTAATGTCCTCATTATGAGAATTCATAGGAGATTATATGCAACTTTTACTGAAATAGAAGTGATTCTGTTGGGTTGCCCAAAAAGTTCATTCATATTTTCCCATAACCTCTTGCAGAAAACCCGAACGAACTTTTTGGCCAACCCAAATACATGCTGACTTGGTTCAACATTTAAATACCATTTATAGAGTATGGTTCCCATATGCCAGGATCTTAGAGCAATGAGTAAGTTCCTATCCTCAAGAAACTGGAGAGATAACCAAGAGTAAAAACATAGAGTACAATGTAGAAAATACTGTAGTAATGTTGTTCACAGAATCCTGTGTTGGGAAAACAGAGACAGTACCCGTAGGTGAGGTGGGAGTTTAGTAAAAGAAAACCTCGTGAAAGTAATCTACGTGAATCTTGAAGATCAAGTAGAATTTATCCAGGGAAAGGTGTTGAAGGCAAGGCACTTTGGATAGGGTCAGGGAGGGAATGGACTTCAGTGGTTAGTCACATGATTCTAGAGCCAGACTCCTCAATTCAAACATCACTACTTTCCACTTTCTTGTTGTATGACCTTGGGAAAGTTACTTCTCATCAGAAGAACGGGTATTATATTATTATAATAATAGTTCCTACCTCATAGAATTGTTTAATTCAAGCTTATAAGCCCCTTTTTTATGGTATATGACACAGAGAAAATGCAAGAGAATAAGGAACAACATAATGTTTGGGAAACTACAGATCATTTGCTCTTGCTGAAAAGAAATGCAATAAATGGCTTGGAAGAAGATTAAGAAACTGTGTACCATGTTAAGGAGCTGGAAATTCCTATATAGGTAATGGAAAAGCAGATGAAAGGCAGCCCGATTGTGTTTTTAAATAGATCTTACTGGAGCAGGGCAGGAGGAAAAGGGAGAATGTTGCCAAAGATTAGAAGCACAGAACCCACTCAGAATGCCATAGTAATTTTCAGGATTAAATATTTTTATAATCCTCTTTAATAGTAACAGAAGGAATTGAAAGGAAATAACAGTTGAAGGAAATATTTAGAAAGTAGATTAGCAGGGCTTGCCCCTAACAATTAGTAAACAATTGGGTGATAATTTGGGAGAGGAAGGAATAAATGATGACCTGAAGATTCTTGGGCTAGCAAAGGCACACAAAAGAGAACAAGTGAGAAAAAGAATTCAGGAGTACAGAGAGGTTTGAAAGAGAAAATATTAAGGGTAGCTTTTAGACATACTGAATTTAACAGTCTTCTAATACGTCCATCAGAAGATAAGTCAGAGTTTTAGAACAGAGTTACAACTTGGAGCAACAGATTCAGGATTCAGTAGAAAAGATGAAGATGGCCGAGAGTGTTCAGGTTTCCCAGGGACAGTTTGTGTTTTATGATGAGTAGAGGAAGACTATCTCGTGAAGCACTTGAGGAAAAATAATACTTTAATGTGTTTTCGGATTTGATAAAAGGAATGAATAAAGGATCTTTAGGCAAGAGCAAGAATCTAGTGTGATTGAATAGAAACCACTTCTATGTGCTTCATACCTGCTACTATGTCAAAAATATATCTATAGATTATTTTGATACAGGTGAACTAAGCGTGTTATTTACTAGATTGATTGGGAGAATGTTTTTTACTAAGTGAAAACATTGACCTTTAATATAGACCATAAAATTTTAAAAATAAATCAGTCTGAAATCTAATGTTATGTTGACCTTTAAAACTAATTTCTCGGGACTTCCCTGGCAGTCCAGTGGTTAAGACTTTACCTTCCAATGCAGGGAGTGTGGGTTCGATCCCTGGTTAGGGAGCTAAGATCCCACATGCCTCGTGGCCAAAATCCAAAACATAAAATAGAAACAATATTATAACAAATTCAATAAAGACTTTAAAAATGGTCCACATCAAAAAAAAATTTTTTAAAAAAACAAACTAATTTCTCTCTGAATAGACCAGTGGTTGCCAAGGGGAAGGGAGGGTGTGGGAGGGGTAGAGTGGGAGTTTGGGGTTAGCAGATGCAAACTGTTAGATATAGAATGGATAAACAACAAGGTCCTACTGTATAGCAGAGGGAACTGTATTCCATATCCTGTGATAAACCATAATGGAAAAGAATATGAAAATGAATGTGTATATATATAACTGAGTCACTTTGCTGTACAGCAGTAATTAACACAACATTGTGATTCAACTCTACTTCAATAAAAAAGAAAATAAAAATAAAAACGAATTTCTCTCCCATTATTTTAATTATTTAGCTGTTGTTTAATTGCAAGTATAATAACAGGTTAAAAATATCTATCTAATGTAATTTTTAAATTTTATATTCCAAATCAGCATGGGGATTAATCATGACAATGACCACCCATCATGTGCTGATGGTCTTCATATCATGTCTGGTGAATGGATTAAAGGACAAAATCTCGGTGATGTCTCGTGGTCCCGATGTAGCAAGGAAGATTTGGAAAGATTTCTAAGGTACTGAGGTCACTAGCTGTTGCTGTGTCATGAATGTGTATGTGTGCCTGCTTCCTCTACCAACCTGGGAGGGTGGTGTGGCAGAGGGGAACAGCCACCAGATTAGGAATCAAGGTGCTGGGATCCACTCCTGGTTCTCCACTGACTCATGGTGCGGACTGGGACATATTATTTAACCCACTTGTTTCTTAGTTTCCACACTTTCAAACAAGAGGATGGGCAAGGTGATTTGTAAGGTTGAAAGTTATTATAATGATAAAAAATCTTTCATAATATTTAATTGCCTCTTCAAAATTTCTCAGTGGAAACATTTTCATTGTTCATCCCTCTATATCTGTTGCTATAAAGAACCTCTTTAACAAAAGCTCCACCTTTCCACTGTGGTAGTTCTGTACTCTGAATCTTTTTTCATTAATGTCGATGCATAGTTTTCACCATTATAATAGTCCTTGATTCTCCTCTTTTCAACCTTCAGCTTTGGTAATACGTAGCTTCTGCCTGGTTGGAAAAGGAAATGAAAAAAAGTATTACTGTTCTAATTTTCATGTTAAAGCCGTGTTCTTTACTTTTTCCTTCAGTAATAGAAGGGGAAGATGAAACAGTACCAATAGATGTTATGTAAAGTCCCAATTAGTGAGTGAGAGATGCTTAAAGTATCCAAAAGTCTAAGTAAGAAATATAGGAACATCTAACTAGCTAAATTCACTACACAAATTTATTTTTCCATGCCATTTAAATTGTCAAGCTAATTTTTTGTCAAATGAATATTAAAATCTACTAAAATATATTTATTACATTACTATAACTCTTTCCAGAAATATGTGCAGTAGAGTCTGGGCATTCTCTTTGTCACTGCAATGGTAAGCCCCTCAGTAGGCCCTAATGAGTGCAGGATTTTGTGTAGTTGTCTTCTCATGAATCAGAACTATGATAAAATTAAATTTTACCCCATAAATGGAAGTTGTAGTACAATGTCAAGTAGAAAAATATTCACACTATTAATAGTCACTTGAGAATGTTTTCCATAGATTCCTTAAATCCCAGAATATAGTTGATTTCTTACCTTCATACATTACTTTTGGACAAGTTACTCTCTGACCTTCTTCATCTTACAAATATGTAAAATAATAACCACCTCACAGTGTTATGTAGATTAGCTGAGTTAATCCATATGAAAGATCTTTAAAAACAAAAAGTCCTGTTAATTTGAACTTTTTTATTATTAGGTTTATCATAATAATTATAAACAAATGATTCTCATACATGGGATAATTTCTATGAGCATTCAATAGAAGAGCCTATAAATAAAAGTAAGAACATATTTTAGTAGTATCGAAATGTTTCCTGTTGCTATGTTAACTAATTATAACAACTTTTTGCATTTAACTCAAAATGTTACACATATCTGCATATCGCCAGGTCAAAGGCCAGTAACTGCTTGCTACAGACAAATCCCCAGAGTGTCAATTCCGTGATGGTTCCCTCCAAATTGCCAGAGATGACATACACTGCTGACGAGCAGTGTCAGATTCTCTTTGGGCCATTGGCTTCCTTTTGTCAAGAGATGCAGGTAAGAGTTGTATCCAGGTAGGATTTTTTTTAAGTGTATGTTCACATCCATTATTTAGAAGTATTGATTGGAGGAGGGGAAGATGACTTTATTTTAGAGTTTGTGGCTTCAAAGCATCCCAGTATTGGAAAGAAGGATTTTCTAAGAAAAGGTTTCTGCATTTTCCCCCTAACATTTTGAAAGTGATAGAAATAGGTGTCGGTATTTAATTAAAGCCAGGAAGGAATGACCCAAGAATTTCTACTTCAAAAATGGCACTGAAGTCAGAAAAGTCTTTGCATTATGCCAGTTCGTTGCTTTTGTTTTAAATCTCTTACTTGCTTACATGGTAGGTAACCGGGTGAAAATGTCATAAAAATGATATATGAACATGTAATTTTGGAGGAAGGATTATATCTTGTAACTCTGAAAATAAATTGTTAAAAATATGTTCTATAGGAATAAAAATTAGAGAGTACATTTCTAAATAGTTAAACTAAAGGAAAAGGGTAAACGTCTGATGGTGAACTAAGCAGTGTCTTTATATTAGTATTCAGTCACTAGTTACTCTGAGAGGCCAATTGTCCCATTCTAGAAAAATCTAAAATCTGAAAGATTGAGCAAAATGACCTTCATAATTGATGTAAGAATTTAGCTCTATTTACCCTTCCTTTTTTCTTTTCTTCTGTCTTCCTGAAGCTCATCCCCTAGCTGCCCATTTCTTCCTACCTCTTTCCAATACACATACTCACGCACACTTTGTATTTCAGGCTTCAACTGATATTCATGCTTAGAGTGAATTGAGAGCTGTATTTCACTGTACCTAAGTTTCTGTGATTGCCTCAAAGGAGTTTGGCTTTGTTGAAGATAATGCTGTCTTGGATTACTGGCAGAATAATTAAAATTCATTATAAGGAAAATGTTATACAGCATTATGACATATGCTCTCTCTGCTTCGTTGTTCTTATCAAAGGAGTTATTCACTTGTTTGTTACTTTCCTCTTATTAATTTCCCACCCTAGTGTGTAAGCTCCAGGAGGGCAGAGTGTTTCTCCAGCACCTAGTCCAATGGCTAGCACATGGTAGGCACTCAGTGAATATTTGACTTAAGATTAAAATAAGTGAATGTATGAAGAAGTTGGAGCTCCATTAAATGTGAAAGAATATATAGACTGTAATACTCATCTGGCAATATTAGACCTCAAGAGGAACTGATACAGGTGTGTGATTGTGACTGGACACCCAAGGGTTCACATGTGGCAGACCAATGGATCCTTGGAGCTTAGCATTGGGTGTGATAATTACAGCAGTAGCCAGGTTGACTTTGTATTATCTGTCCTAATACCTCTCTGATCTCATCTACCAATCTTGTTCAATCTACTCTCATCTCCAAGGACTTTTAGACAATCAAAAATTGGGTCACAATCTTCTTTCTTAAATCGTCATGGTAAAATGAATGTTTTGAGGTCCACAAGTTTGGTTTTGTAGGTAAACACATCTACATGCTGAAATTATCATGTTTTGGAAAACAGAGTAGGCTGCCTATGATTACTATCATACTATTGCATAGGAGATGGTTTCAGTTCATGTAGTACAGAAAATTGATAGACTTGATCAATGAAAATTGTTCATATTTTATGAAGTACCCCAAGTGTTAGAAAAACTCAGCAAATGATCAACTACAAAAGTGATTTTGGTAAATTTCAGATCATTTTTCATAAATACTATTTTTAAAAATTTTAGAAATTATTTTAAATTATATATTGCAGTTAAATTTTACTAGTACCATTCCACAATATTTTGGACTCTAAAATGGATGCCACAGTGTGTAAATCATTTAGATTTATGACCTATTTTGATTCTTATAACAATTATATGCCATAGTTGATATTTAGTCCTGTTTTACAGATCAACAGTTTGAGGCCTGTAGAAGTTAAATAACACAATTAAGTTATTACATCTATGCAGAGGGAGTGTTAGATGCAAATCCAAAGAATAGAGTATATGTAACCACTATGCTCTACTGCTTCTTATGGAATCCAAACTTCTTTACTTTGTGTCTTTGTGTGGGAAAAACCTTAGAGCAGATCCTGTGTTTAGACTGAATTTGCTTTATCCCTTACAGCACCTACACCATCAGGGTCAAGAAATATTTTAATTGATTTTTAAAACTTTTTTAGGCTATTTGCTCTATTTATATGGTTGTTTCTCACTAACCTACCTGCATGGATTTTTTCTCCACCTCTGAAAGTATAACTATTTGTTAGGGGATATTAAATCCGTTTCTTAATATCCTAGATTGTTGCCTTGTTTTAAACTAGGCATTTTGCACAAACAGAATTAAGTTTTAGGTCTTAAGTATCCAGAAATGTTCTCCTTTTTTCCCCTGAAATTATCTATATGTGACATTTTTATTCATAAAACCAGATTTTTCTCTAGTTCTATCTGTGTGTAATCTTCATTAAGGACAATTTTAAAATAATGCCAGAAAGGATTGGGCTGCTGTGGGCAGCCAAGGAGAAGCAATGCCTCCTAATAGGGGTTTGGTTGGAGAGCACTGGCTGGAAAGGCATGAAGCCTGGGCTCTAACAGTGGTTCTGCCTCTCATTAGTTGTGTAACCTTAGTCAAAACTCTTTTTCTTTGTAAGCCACACTCTATAGAACAAGAAATGGAGCTATGTTATCTTTCGAAGTCTCTTAGGGCTCAGAGGCTGGACTTCTTTCATTCTAAAATCCAAAACAGCATTCTGATGCCACCTTGAAAAATCATCATTTCCATCCCAAACCAGTGCAGCTTGCAAAGCATAGAAATTAGGTAGGTAGGTAGGTAGGTAGATAGGTAGATAGAGCCACAGAAGAGATTATTTAAAAATTCAGTCACTGATTTGATAAATATTTATTGAGTTCCAGCTACTTTCCAGGTGCTGTTCTGTGTACTAATAACACAGTAGGAAGTAACCCCCAGCTTCATGGAGCTTAATTTTAGCTGGGGAAACAGACAATAAGTACATACATATATAATATGTCAGTTAGTAATAAGTGTTTTGGAGAAGTATAAGTTCAGGTAACAAAGACAGGGAATACAACCAGGGATGGGAGGGTAGGAATGGTGCTATTTTATACAGGATGATCTGGGAAGGCTTCCTAAATCAAGTGACATTTGTTTAGAAATCTGAAGGAAATTCGGTAGCCAGCCATGCATTTATCTTGGGAAAAATGTAGCAAGAAGAAACAGAAAGCAAATGCACTGGCATGGAGTTAGGTTCATATTTTAAATTTAAGATGTCAGTTGGACATCCAACTAGAGATGTTTGTAGGTCCAGAATAGATATCTATCTTGAAGTCCTCAACAAGTAGGAGATACTGAAGACATGATATTAAATGATGACACTAGGAAATGAGTTAGAAGAGGAAAAATTCGAAGAGTGAGAACTTAATCACTACAATATTTAGAGGTTAGGAAAATAAGGAGGAAGCAACAATTAAAACTCTGAAGAAGTCTATTGGTAGGAATCGAACCAAGAGAAAGTAAGATCTTGGAGGCTAAGTGAAGACATTTTTCAAAGTGGAAATGATTAGAAATTCCAAAAGCTGAAGACAAGGGGAGTAAAATGAAGTCTGAGAATATGCAATTGCTATGTTTTTCCCACTGGGTTTGGGACACTATTACTTGATGCTTTCTTGACATCCCTGAACACCTGAGGGTAAGGAAGTAGAAACTAAAAATATAAGGGGAAGTAGTTATAAGTGTAGAAGATAGAATAGTTCAGCGCGTTAAGCCACTCACGTACACTTTCAAGGGGATACACGTGAAGTCGCCATATCTACCAGTCTGTCATCTAGACTTTATACAAAACGAACCTCCTAGAAGGCAAGCTCCATAACATCAAAAGAGTTGTCAGTCCTTTTTATCACTGTACCTCTGGCACCTAAAAGAGTGCTCAATAAGTATTTGTTAACTTAATAAGTGAATCAACTGAATGATGGAATAATAACTCTAAAATTTTACTCATAGAAATAGTTGATTCTTAGATATATAATATGTCCAGAAAATATGAAGATAACCATCTAAAATATTAATTCAATGGCTCCATAAATAACAACCTATAAGGGTATGTAGCTTATGTTTCACAGCTTGCACATGAGTTAATCAGGCATCCGTATGTCCATCTTATATCTCCATTCAGTTATAAATAAGTGTTGAGCTGCATGGAGTAAGGATTTGCAGCAACTTTTCAACATGTGTGTTTCTGGTACAATATGAGACAATGGTAGTTGGCCCATAGTATTTGAATTAGATATTGCTCTTCCATTCTTACTGACAAATAGTTATATACAAGCACTAGGGACTCCAACATTATGTACATGCTGATCTAATTAATGATATAAATTTACCCTTAGGATAGCAGCTTACATCTGCAAAATGTTTAAAGGCATAGCTGTAGAGATGTTTGTGAAACATCTTGACCCTCAGCAATAATTGCTCACTCTTCTGTATGAATATGCTAACTTCTCGGATGACCTTATTCCTAAGTCCTAAGCATTTGGTGCCTCTAGGCCATCTGGCATCTTGTGGCTGAGCCAGCTACAACTGCATCAAGTTATCTTAATAGCTGCCTGAAATTACTTAGCCTGGCTAAGAATACAGAGGTATGGATGTTTCCTTAGAATCAATAAGAAGTGGCTGCTTGAGAGTTACATTATTTGAATGAGAAGGAAGTTTGCTTAAAAAAAAAAAAAAAGAAGACCTCCAGGAAACTTAAGGTTCTGCCTTTGGTTTTGGACTAGGCACAATGTGAGTTGCATACATATATTGTATCGAAAACTTTCTAGTGTAATTGAATCATATGATGACTTAAAGTGAAAGTACCACATAAAGTTCCAGTTTTACATTTCTCTTATATCGACTTAATATATCAGAGTATGTAGGACTTCTAAAATCTCTCATTTGATCTAATGAACACGCTGGCATTGAAATGAGTACCTTATGAAGAATTCTAGAATATTGCCTCTCTGTGATTTGGCATTGTGAAATTCCAGAGGCAATAGGAGTTAGGACTAAAAAAGCATGAAATATCCCTTGATGGAAAGTAGTTGTTTGGGCAACTAATACAGTATCATTGATAAATCATGTTGTTAAGATTGGTGAAGTTGAAGATTTTTATTGTCCTTTCTTCCTATAAGATGAATAAAGTTATGGTGGATTAAAGCTACCAGGAATTGAGCCTGCCTGTTTTGCCATCTAATCAAAGCTTCATCCTATTCTTTGAGCTTTAGTCCTACACGGTATGTGAGCACATGAGTTTGATGGCATATTATTTGTCTAGATAATCTAGCTCCTTAATTTTTTTCCTTAGGACTAATTTTTTTTCACGCCTTCTTATTGACGTGGGCTTTTATTTTTTTTATCTTTTTATCTTTTATTTATTTATTTTATCTCTATCTTTGTAAATTGCCTATTTACATTTTGCCCATTTTTTAAACTTTCTGTTTTTCTTGCTGATTTGCAGGAGTTCTTTCTATATTCTGTATTGTAGGTGACACTTCCTTAAAGTATGTCATTGTGTGTTAACTTTTTATACAATGTCATTTTAAAATTTTGAAGTGGTTGAATCCATCAAGTTCTCCAATTAAGTTGTGCTGTTTTTGTTTTGTTTTTTTGTGTGTGTGTATGTATATATATATATATTCTTTTTCAGATTCCTTTCCATTATAGTTATTACAAGATATTGAATATAGTTCCCTGTGCTATACAGTAGGTCCTTGTTGTTTCTCTATTTCATATGGAGTAGTGTGTATCCACTAAACCCAAACTCCCGATTTATCCCTTCCCCTCTTTCCCCTTTGGTAAACATAAGTTTGTTTTCTTTCTATTTTGTAAATAAGTTCATTTGTGTCATTTTTTTAGATTCCACATATGAGTGATGTCATATGATATTTATCTTTCTCTGTCTGACTTACTTCACTTAATGATAGTCTGTAGGTCCATCCATGTTGCCACAAATGACATTATTTCATTCTTTTTTATGGCTGAATAATATTCCATCATATATATATATATATATATTTATATATGTATATATACACAAACGTGCGCACACACATACACACACCACATCTTCTACATCCAGTCATCTGTCAATTGATATTCAGGTTGCTTCCATGTCCTGGCTATTGTAAATAGTACTGCTATGAACATTGGGGTGCATGTAACTTTTCAAATTAGAGTTTTTTCCGGATATGTGCCCAGGAATGGGATTTCTGGATCATATGATAACTCTATTTTTAGTTTTTTAAGGAACCTCCATACTGTTTTCCATAGTGGCTACACCAAGTTACATTCTCACCAACAGTGTAAAAGGGTTCCTTTTTCTCCACACCCTCTCCACCATTTATTATTTGTAGACTTTTTGATGATGGCCATTCTGACCGGTGTGAGGTGATACCTCATTGTAGTTTTGATTTGCATTTCTCTACTAATTAGCTATTAAGCATCTTTTCATGTGCCTGTTGGCCATCTGTATATCTTCTTTGGAGAAATGTGGATTTAGGTCTTCAGCTGAAGAATGTGTGGTTTTTGAAGTTCATTATCTGTCACTATAGATGAAGTATATTATTATTCAAAATATCTGTTTGCTTATTTGGTTTGATTGATCCATTAGTAACTGACAGACGTGTTAAAATATCCCACTCAAATTACTGATTTATTTATTTTTCCCTGTATTTCTGTCAGCTATTACCTTATATAATGTTGAATTATATTATAGGTGCATACATATTTATGGTTTTTCATCTGTTGATCTGTTTTTCTCTTCTGCATTTTTTATGACTTGTGTCTTAAAATCTGTTTTCTCTGGCATTAAAACCATTATCCTGGCTAATATTTGTCACATCTTTATCTTCAACCTTTCCAATAAAACATAAATACAAATATGGGTATGGATAGATGGGTATGTTTACTAGAGAAGAGCAATTGCTAGATTTTATATTTTTCTGTTTAAACCAATGTAACCATTTTTTGGTATTTTCATCAGCTAGTTTAACATTTTTTACATTGATTTAAATTAATGTTTTTTAGGATTTTTATTGTCAGCTTATTTTGTGTTTGTGTTTCTTATTTATGCTCTACTTTATTTTTTTTTTTTTTGCGGTACGTGGGCCTCTCACTGTTGTGGCCCCTCCCATTGCGGAGCACAGGCTCCGGATGCACAGGCTCAGCAGCCATGGCTCACGGGCCTAGCCACTCCGCAGCATGTGGGATCCTCCCGGACTGGGGCACGAACCCGTGTCCCCTTCATCAGCAGGCGGACTCTCAACCACTGCGCCACCAGGGAAGCCCTATGCTCTACTTTTTACTCTTGTTCTCCTCTCCTACTTTACATTGGAGAAACCAAATTTTCCTCTGCATTCAAAAGTCAGACATTCTTTGTATCTTTTTATGTGTATGAGTAATTAGTTCTTTTTTCTTGATGCATAGTATTCCACTGGTATATACTGTTTTGTTTATCAATTCACCTCTTAGTAGACACCTGGGATGTTAGCTATTATGAGTAAGCCTACTCAGAAGATTTGTGAATGATTATTTGTGTACACATATGTTTTTATTCTACAGTATTAATACATTAACATATTATATATTAATACATTAATTTTTTGCAAACAATGGAGTAGGGACTGGCTGCCTATTTTTGTAAATAAAGTTTTACTAGCACACAGTCATCCCCATTCGTTCACATGTTCTCTTTGGCTGCCTTCAAACTACAATGACAGTGATGAATAGTTGCAACAGAGATCGTGTGGCCCACAAGCCTAAACTGTATACTATTTGGCACTTTACAGAAAGAGTTAGCTGACTCCTGTTGCAGCAGATACTCTGGATTCTGTTATATTCCTCCAAATAGTGTTTTGGTTTTTGTTTTCACAGGGAATTAAGTTTGTTAGACTCAAACTGGAAACTATCTTGCCTACTGTGGATAACACTTCATATGTTGGATCAGCTCACTCTTTCCTTATCTGGGCTATTTGGGGTGTGTCCCTTGCATGTATGGTACAGGTGCCACCTAAAGACCTAAACTTCTCTGACTCTCTTCCTTTTGGGATTGTCCCTTCAGGTTTTGGCAGCTTTGACTACATCAGTTTCTGTCTTCATGAGTCTAAAAAATGGCATATGTTGCTTTAGCCATTGTGTCATACCATGACCACAAACCACTATCAGGTCAAAGCCACAAAGATGGTGAACTCAACTTACACCAGTCAGCTCCCCTAAACAATTTACCTGCCTTTGTTCACGTTCCAGAACCACCAGGAAGTTGTTTTTTGCATTTGTTCCACAGTTTATGGTTGTTAGCTGCCAGAGGGTTGGTCTTCTGGGAACTTATTCCACCATTCCAGAAGAGGAATATATTTCTCTTTCACACAAGGAAATTCTGGATCATTTTTCTTTCAAATATTTCAAATAGTTCCTTCCCACTTTTTTTTCTTTTCTTTGGGGCTTCATTAACTAGGTATTGACAGTTCTCCTTTCTCTAAATTTCTTCATACTCCTTGATTTTCTTTAACACTCTAAGATGTGTTCTATTGAGGGATCCTTTGCATCATGCTGCTTCATTTGTTGGCTATGCATAGACTACATTTTTCTTCCCATGTCTGTTACTCAACACCTACCTCTAGCAGTCATAAAGTATATGGAGTGAAGGAGGTAAAAGAGAAGACATCAAATTTAAATATTTAACTGTCAGTGGTCAAATCGTTTCTGCTAAGGGATAAAGTTTTTGAGATGTAAATGTGCTAGATTTTTAGTATTTCTTCCCATTAAAAAGGTTAATAATAATGGCTAAAGTCCAATTATTATTGCTTTATGTAATCAATGTTTATTTAGATTTATCCTCACTTTTGTCAGGTTCTTTGATCACAAGTGCTTTTCAGCCCTTTCCTATGAGGTCATATTCTTCTTGAAATACACAATTTAGAAGTTCCTTTTGGGAAGATCTGTTGGTGGTAAACACTCAGTTTTTGTTTCCTTGAAAGAGTCTTTATTTAACCTTCAGTCTTGAATAAAATTTTAGCTGAGTTCAGGACTCTAGATTGACAGTTATTTTTTTCCTCTTACCACTATGAATACATCATGTATTCACATTTTTTATGTTTGTGCCAAGATGCCATCTTTGCTATTTTCCTAATCTTAAAAGGAAACTTTCAGCATTTCATGGCGTTTTAACGATGTTTGCTGTAGATTTTTATAGATGTCCAGAGGTCCATTAATTTTGAAGATGTGTTCTCAGTGGTTAGTTTGCTGACTTTTTTTAAATGAATGGATGTTGAATTGTGTCACAAGCTTTGTATCTACAGATACAAAAATCATAGAGTTTGAAGTTTTTGATGTGCTTGATTATGTTAATCAAATCTCTAATATTATAGTAGCCTTGCATTCCAAGAAAAACTCAACATGATCATGATGGTACACTACCTTTTTTCATGGATTGCTGGATTCCGTCTGTTAAAAATTGTGTAGAATATTTAAATCTAAGTTTGTAAATGAGGTTGATCACTATTTTCATTTTCTTTTAAAACTCCTCTCTGGTTTGAGTATCATAAAGTGTGTTTAGGAATATTGCTTCTTTTTCTGTTCTCTAGACAGTTTATGTAAATTGACAATTTAAGTTTTTGGGTCAGATGTATTCATTGTGGGAAGATTTTTAACAGTCACTTTTAATTATTCTATGGTTAGGCAATAGTTTCAGCTTTTCTATTTCTTCTTAGGTCCATTTTAGCAAGTTTTTTTTGGGGTTTTTTTGTTTGTTTGTTTTTTTTTTGCGGTAAACGTGCGTCTCACTGTTGTGGCCTCTCCCGTTGCGGAGGCTCCGGACGTGCAGGTTCAGCGGCCATGGCTCACGGGCCTAGCCGCTCCGTGGCATGTGGGATCTTCCCGGACCGGGGCACGAACCCGTGTCCCCTGCATCTGCAGGCAGACTCTTAACCACTGCGCCACCAGGGAAGCCCTTAGCAAGTTTTTTGTAAATTTTTTAAAAATATTTTTCCATTTCATATTCATTCTAAAGTTTTTTGGCATAAAGTTGTTCATAATGTCTTCCTACTTCTGTTTAAACTTTATGTCATCTGTAGTTATGCCTTCATTTTTTATTCCTAATAGTGTTTATTTTTGCCTTCTCTTTTTTTCTTGATTTTCAATTTTATTAGTTATTCATAAAAAACTAGATTTCAGTTTTTTAAATTTCTTTTGAGTCTTCGTATTCTATTTTTTTAATACCTCTCTTTCTCTCTCCCTTACTTTTTTCCTCTTCCATCCTTAATAATACCAAGCTGTTCTGTGATAGAAAAGATTGTTTTTGAAAATATTATTCCATACTGAATTACACTTGCAATCAAATGTTACATTATTGAGATTGTAGTTTGAAAGATAATTTATGGATGAGCAAGGAGTTACATGTCTGAGATTTAATTGCTACTTCCATGCATATGCACTTAAGATTTTTTTATTTTAACATAAAATTCAAAACATCTTAATGGAACTATTTGCTATAAAGAAAGACATGGACACAGGTTGTCTTTGAAGATAAATTTTATGATATCTATACATGGACAGTTAATCCATGTCCATTTAAATTTTTCCATTGAAAATATTTTTTTTCGTATAAACTTTTTAAAAGACTTCTTGAGATAAACAACCAAATTTATATATGCTTTTAAGGGTCATTTCTTATTATAGAGGAATAAAAAAGGAATGTTGTATTATTTTTATTAGTTTACAAGGAATGCTGAGTTGTACATTTCTGTCCTGGATTCCTGTACACAGCATTTTAAGTTTTGAAGTTCTTTTCTTAATTGACATAGTAAGTGATTTCAGTAATTAAGTTGAAAAGAAGGTTTGACTCTGGCCTGTGTAACATACAGAGTGTTTGGTTCTAACAAAATACCCAGTCCTGCTCCTCTTAAGAAAGGGCTTGGTATTACATAGCTCTAACATCACACATCTGAGATGTTGCACTTCTCAAGGAGAAAACAGTCCATTCCATTTCTTCACTATTTTATTGCTTTACTTTTTACAGTTTGGTTTGAATCCTGAATCTGAGCTATCTTTCAGAATGAGGCTCTAATTTACTTACCAAGAGACTCCCAGAACTGTAGAACATAAAGGGTAAAGAGATCTCCTCTATGAGAGATATATTCTGTATGACTGTGCTTATCTTGAAAAGCTGCCAGGTTTGCTTTTATGCTCTCAGTGCCTCAAGTGAGAATCAGTTAGAGTACCTGCTGTTTTGAATAGCAGATAATGGTGGAAGGTCAGAATTTAGACCACCACAGTGTTCAACAAGAAAATATGATTTTAAAACTACAACATAGACAAGATTTGCTTTTTAGTTCGATATGCATTGGTTAACTAATGAACTTGACTAAAATAATTCATGTTATAGCACAACTAAGCCTTACTGAATATTAGTAAAGCAAAATTCTTCTTTGGTGGAAAATTCAGCATTTGACCCCATAATTATAAAATATCATTAACAAGAATGTCTTGGAGAAAAAAATAAAAACTTTTAGGAACTAAAATTCTCAGGTTAGGTATCTATTAATTCAAATATAAATGTGTCCACAAAAGTACACAATAAACAATTAACCTCTCTGCTTATTTTCAAGAGTCTAAAATATTGCAGAGAAGCTATTTCATTTAGGCATTCTTTAAAATTAGTTCCTGGATGAATTTTTGGTAAATGATATGTGAAATGAAAGCAAAGAAATTAAGCTAAATCATATCCTAAATACAATAAGATATATTTGTATGAATTATTTTGAAGCAGAAAAACTATCTGTCACAGCACATAAAATAGTGTAAATAGAATATATCACACTCCTGCCATAGACTATTGAATTTTCAAGAACTTACAAACATTTCAGAAATCTAAATTTTTAAAGAAAGAAAGAATAGGAAAATAATATTTGGGGAGTTGTAACAAATTCGAAGAGTTGTAATAGACCTGCTTGAAATCTTAGTTTAAATTTATGATTCCCAAAGTATTTAGTAGATTTGAGTCGTAAGTTAATTTTAACTTTACAGTGATTTTCAGTTTGTTTTGAACACCAAGGCCAGAGTAAACCCCCTAAAATAACCTTTTTATCTTATCAACCTGCTGGTCAACTGCTGAATGATTTCTTTTTCCCTCCAAATATGGAGTCCTGGCATTCAGGATCTGGTTTTTCTGTCTTTAAAATCTTGTTCCCTACTCCCTACCCTTATATGCCTCCTCCCATCTGACTGGTCTTCTCACCCTTTCAAGACTGTCTTTCACATCAACACTTACTTGTTCTGTCCTTATCAACCTGCTTTCTTCCAGCCTTTACTCCAAATATCTGGATAGGTAGTCACACTATCATCTTCAAGATAGATTACTCCAGTCGCTTTAAGTATGCCGCATGGATTTGATATTTCTGTGTAATTTGTTAATAACATGCTTGTATCTAAAAACTTCAGCCATCCTATAGAAATAGAAAGTCCTTAAGAATGTGGTAGTTTTGCCTCTTTATCTGTCTCTGGGTGGCCACAAGTATAGAGTTCTCTTCTTTCAGTGTTGTGTTTATGCTGTTTTATCTCACTATTTTTTGTTTGTTCCCTCAACTTTTCCCTAGAAAAAGTTAAATGTATTCTGGATACCTAGAACTTATTCATACTAGGTAAAAATGACTGATAACAAGGGAAATATGCCCACTGAGAGTCTCTGTATTGCATCAGGGGCCAAGGCTATGTGATAAAATAATGAAGTACTAACATGGCTTGTCGGCATACAGCAAAGCATAAGTGAGGACAGGCTTTAAGATAGGAGGCACTAAATTCATACCATAAGCTCATTACTTTAATTTTTCTAGCCTGGTTCATATAATGGTATAAATAATGATTTTTAGCTTACAGTTTTCTGCTGTAGCTACTTAATCTTGTGTAATCACATGTGTTTTATTTAAAGTAATTTTAAAATAGTTAAATTTATGAAACAGATTTTCTATTTTTATCAGTCTTCTCATCACTATAAATAAGCCATACACTATTTCAATTATAAGTTTAATATTAGAAGTACCTAAAGTATATTTTTCTTCAAATCATTTCTGATGTTCTGTTAAAAGAGCTCTCTCAAACCTTATTGACTTAACCTCAAAAATGTGATGCCTTCCCCTTATTAGTTATTATACCCTTGTTTTCAGCATGTTATTTGCACAGGGTTGTGGTGCAAGGTAGAAGGGGAAAAAGAATGCAGAACCAAACTAGATCCACCAATGGATGGAACTGATTGTGACACTGGTAAGGTAAGTCATTGGTGCTGCCTGAAATTAATAAGAATATTAAGTGAAACTTAAGAAACTTGCATTTTCTCCTTACTAGTTATGAGTGTAACTGGTAAGACATTTTCTTCTGCCAGTTACATATGTATCTTTCTTAACACCAGTGTAATACTTTCAGTATATATAAAGTTTCAGCATTTCCTCTATTTTCAATTCTAACACTTATATTTTTGCAAATCCATGGGTTTTTAAAATACCAATGCAGTAATTTTTTATTGTTGATTATGACAATGTGGAGAGTTGGATGTATGTATTACTTTAACAAAAATGGAATATTTTACTATTAAATTACACATAAGTAAAAGATTCACAAATAAATCATAAATAGTAAAACTCAGCTAATGAATCCTTTAAAGTATAAAATATTGTCTTAGGAGAGCCACCAGGTATAGTTTTCCCTTGTCATTTCAAGCATCATAAATAAAATATTCTGGGGGATTAGTAAACATTTGGCTGTCTAAGTTGTTTAATCTAATGTGTTTCATAAGGCTATGCAAATGTACTAGTACACATTTCCAGATCATTTCAATTGCTGTTGAAAATTAATTTTCTTTTGAAGAATATTAAGGCATTAGATCCCATATAAACTTGTAATTACAGTTAATTTAATCAAAAGATAACCATTCAATAGTTTACATAATTTTCTAATTTTTATTCTATGAAGGGAAAGTAGAACAGTTATTACTTTACTCATTAGATGTAAGATCAGAAAACTTGCCTCTGAAGAACATGAATTTTTATTACATTTGAAAACAATCAACAACATAAAGATTACTTGGGGTGAATTACTTAGTGAAAAAAATTAAGTTATATAGAGGGCTAGTTTAAAAGCACATCAATTTGAAAAATGGACAGAAATGGAAATCCAGCAATTCCACTTCTAGAATTTTGTCCTAAGTAAATACTTACACTTGTGCAAAAAGATAGGCACGTGTGCATGTACACACACAAACACACACACACACATGCTTATGTCAGGATGCAACTTGCTGTGGTGAGAAATGAGGTACAACAAAAATATTCATCAGGAGAGGAATGGTTCCAGTGTAGCTCTTAACAGAATGAGGTAAATATATATGTATTAAACTGAAAACATCTACAAGACATGATAGTTAGTATAGAGACATGTCAGAAAAAACTGATACTTTATATGATACCATTTGAGAGTTAGGGAAAAAAAAAATTTGCATACAGATGTGAGTATACACACAGAGTATATATTTTTAAACTCATAGAAAATGGTTTGAAAATATAAACGCCAAACTATAATTAGCAGTTGATTCTTGGGAGGGATGTGGAATTGATGGATGGAATAAAGCAATGGGAACTGAGGGTGAATATAACTTTTCTCCTGACATTTCTGGATTGTTTGACATAAGCATATAGTCATATTACTTCTGTGATTTCTTTAATGAGAAAAAGAAAAATGTACAGCATGTAGTCATATTACTTTTGTGATTTCTTTAATGAGAAAAAGAAAAATGTACAAATTAAGTCCCAAATAATAAAAAAGGACTAGAAATATTTTATCACTAGATATAATCTGTAAGAAAATGGTTCCTTGAAAGAGAACTTCTGTGAATATCAGTCAGTTGTTTACAGACTGCCAAACGTGTTTTCTGTGAGCTTATATGGAGCGTCAGAATTTGGATTTGTATTATTTTTAAATTATACACAAAAGTACAATAATGTATGTATATTGGGCAAGCCTCATGGTATTATGCTGAGTAATTTATTGCTTGAGTCATAAAACTCTGCACCAGCAATAATTTCCATCATCCCTGAAACACAAAAGCAGTAATAAATAGAGATAACCAAATATTCAGCCACATGTCTTCACACATCACACAACCCATTTGTCTTACTTAGTTCTTCATTAGCAATATAAAATCTGTTCATTTTTATAATCTGGTGTCCTAAATATTTTTCTACTATTTTTTTCTTCTGATATTTATGAGAATAAATTGCATTCTTTAGTTCTCTAAAATAAACTTATTTTTTCAGCAATCAAAATTTTAATTACTCATTAAATGTAAATGTTTTATTTCCCTATAATTGTGCTAATGATATTCTCTTAGTGGTTCTGTAATCTTTGTGTATTGAAATAACTAATGAACTTCTCAGTTCCTCAGGCCAGATGGGCTTCTTCAACTATCCATCTGTTCCAGCTGTTGTAGGAGCCATCATGACAATAGCTTCCAACACTCTGCAGTTGAGGGCTGTAGGGATAAAATATTTGGATGCTTGCAACCTCGCGCTAAACACTGCTAGCTCAGTACATGGCAAACCAAGAAACAAAGCTGAGAATTTTGTAATGTGTTACACTCTAGTGATGTTAATTTAGGTGTATAACTAGTTCATCTAAGAGTATATAATTAAGTCCGAGAAGGTGCTGACCAGAATTCTATGACTCAAAATGATTTTTTTAAGAGATTTTATTTATTTATTTAATTTATTTTTGGCCGCGTCGGGTCTTTAGTTGCGGCGCATGGGCTCTTCGCTGCGGCTCATGGGCTTCTGTCTAGTTGTGGCGTGCGGGTTTTCTCTATCTAGTTGTGGCACGTAGGCTCCAAGGCGCATGGGCTTTGTAGTTTGTGGCACGCAGGCTCTCTCATTGAGGCGCGTGAGCTCAGTAGTTGTGGCCCGTGGACTTAGTTGCCTCACGGCATGTGGGATCTTAGTTCCCTGACCAGGGATCGAACCTGTGTCCCCTGCATTGTAAGGTGGATTCTTTACCACTGGACCACCAGGGAAGTCCCAATTCAAAATGATTTTGAGGATAGGGATTTATCTACTATTTATAGACAGCATTTTCCAAATTAAAAGCAGCGTGTTTTCTTTCTTCTCCTTTTCTCTACTATCATCTGTATTTACATTTATATTAACAAAGATCCAAGAGTTGATAAATGATTTGGTTTAAACCAAGAAATGTATGTTTTTTACTTAAAATATTTTCTAGGAATTGGAGGATGGGGAAGGAAAGCTAAATACAACTTACTAGAATTTTAGACTGTTTTGAAGGATGCTACATAATATATTTCAATTATTTACTTTCCTAAGTTCCTAAAGGATGAAATTACCACCATTGTTCTTTATTGAAAAAATGAAGGATGTAATATCCTTACAGTCACAAATTTGCATATGGAAACAGTTTATTGCCTTCTTTCTTCCTCTTCTTTCATCTAACAATGTATGTACAAGAAGATTTGTTTGGAGAATAATGTTTCCTTTGTCATCTTCATGAACCCCTTCCAATTGGATGTTTTCATCAACTTCCTAGGCATATTCCCGTAGAAATTTGAGAGAATAGAAATATAGTCAAACTTTTTTAGGTCATGTACTGTCCCAGAAATAAACTATATTGTATATTTCCTTAGCATTTTCATAAATCAGACTGAATTATTTGATATGAGAAATTTTGAGTTTTTTAAATCATGCATAATATAATTTTTTGAAGCTAAAAAATACAAATGAAACAAAAAATCCTGCTAGAAAATTCATGAAAAGCAGCATTAGGATCATTTTATGTAAAACCCAATAGACTATTTTGTATAATAGTTTAAACAAAACATTTAACACTTTGCCCAGTGTTGAAACACAGCACCACCTAGAAGACAGAAAAGCAGGTTCTCCTTAGTTTTGTCCAGAGATCTGGTTATCTGCAAGGGGATGAACTTTAACTATTATACTATGCTTTCTTTAAATTTCACTTATTTGTGTATGCAAATTTGGCTTGCATATCTGTTTCCATTTCTCTTCATCTGCCAGACGTGTCTAGTTTAAATGACGTGCAACTCTAGATCTGGGTCTTTCCCAGAATATTTTTAGTCAGCTGTGAACTCTAGCCCAGCCTTTCAATGCCAACTTACTGCTAAATGGGCGAGGAGCTGTGATATGCACTCAGGGAAACACCCTTCACCTAGGCCAAAACAACTTGACCAATTGAAGTTTGACAGCTTTCACACTGGATTTTTTTTTTTCCATGAATGGCATAAGATCATTAAATCCTTAAAACCAGTAAGTTGTTTAAAAGTTTTCACAAGGTCTGTTTGTTTTCCTCCTTTTGCAATTTTGAGACTGAATCTTCATATAAAATCTCAATTTATTTAATGACAATCTTAGCATGTCAATACACTCTGAGTTGTTGAGATTTTGTTTTGTTTTTTCCCAAGCCTGGATATAAAACTCCTTGAATCCAAAAAAGGTTGAATTTAAAATCTGACATTATTAGAGAAAATCTGCAGGAACTGATTATTGCATAGAAAAGCATTAACTGGGCTCACACAAAACTACGTAGCATAGTTTTTTAAATTCTCTCTTCTAAAAACAGCATTTAAAAACATATTATCAAAATAAGTTTTAAAGAAACAGATCAGTTAAGGTCAGAATGAATAGAATTTTGGTGAGATTTCTGGAAACTTCTTAATAAAATTAATATAATGATATATAATTTGTTATTAGTATTTTTATTATAGTTAATCTTTATTAAATCTTTGCTAAGGACTATGCATTGTGCTTAGTTTCATTCAACTTCTGAAAATTCTATTAGGTAAATATCAGTATGATTATCGTTCACATTTTGAAATGGGAAAACTAAGAATCAGAGAGCTGCTATGATTGCTTCAAAATCCCTTATAAATCATGTTGCCATTAGTGCAAAATATCGTTTAGGACTGGAAGGATCAGATTGCTCAACCCTTGTGACTGTACAATCATTTATCTAAAATTTTTTAATCTTTACTTATTTCCAACATGGTTTTGTTTAATTAATTTTTACCTTTAATATGTTTGCTATGATCATGATAGATCTGATTTTCCAGGAATAAAGAGAAATTATAATAATCTGTCTACAAAGTCCTGGCAACCATTCCTCGGTGGCCACAGAAACAGCCTCTTTGGCTGTTTTTGTTTAAAGTTAATAATAAAATAAATATAAAAAAGAGAATGAACATACTCCTTTCTCTTCTTTCTTTGCTGTCTTTCTCAGTTAATAGATACCAAATAACCTATAGAATAATTGAAATGAAATGATAGAATTTCAAAAAGTAAAATTGTTCAAGTCTTTCAAATGAACAGCTTTTGAAAGAAAATTTGCTGTAATGTTAATGCTTGAATTTGACAGAAGCTTTCAGGAAAAAAAAACAATATAAAGGAAAGTGCTAAAATTGAGTCATACTCTTTCTTTTTAAGTTACAAGGAGAGTACCCTGAATCACTGACAGTTTAAATCAAAATTGCTAAATTTGCTAAAATGTCTGCTTCAGTCTAGTTAAAGACATTTATATCTTACGTACCATTCTTATATTTATACTTGACCCTATGCTTTTTTGGTCCTCTCTTTTAAATTGTTATGTTTCTTAAAATGTGTTAGTTTTTCTTCCTGGCTGTACAACCCCAGATTCCTTCTTTGCCCTATCTCCGTCACAAGTACTGAATTCTCAGGGCTATAGTACAAATATCTGTGTGCTGTTCTTATGACAAGACTGTATGATCTGACATGAGAACTGGACCAGTGTATTACTATGACAATAAGCACGTGTCAACTTATTTTTGGTCTTTTTCAATTCCACACGTTTGGGGCTCTTAGCAGACCTGATTTAATCTCAATTCCAGTGACTCTATAGGCCAGTGAATGATTTTCCGTTGTGCCCTGATTTGTTCACCTAAGACATAACTTTTGGAATAGTGGTGTAAGGCTGGAGAGTGTACCAGCAGGACCTCAGCACCTGGACTCGTGGCTGGAGAGTGGAGCATGTGGAGTCCCTGTAGCCGAACCTGCAGTTCTGGGATCAGCAGTCGAGAGCGCAAATGTCCTGGGTAAACGCAAAGTTCCTGGATTGGGGGAGGGCATTGTTTTCTTCAAGTTTGATATTAAAAGGTTTTACTGATAAACCATGTTGGGGGCCAAAGAAACTTCTCAAACCTCACTCCACTTTGGAAAACAGAAAAGTCCCTCAAATTATTTTATGTAAAATCTCCCTTCAAAGAAGAAAATAAGACCAAACTTTCTAAGAACAGATAATTAAACACTACACAGAGTGGTGTTTTGAGTACAAATCAAATTTTAAAATGTGTTGAAATAAGCAGGGAGAGATGTGTTAGAAAAAGTAAGTCACCATTAAAAGGAACTGTGAGAGAAGCCGGAAGCTGATAGGACTTCAGAAAGAGAGGGAATGAGGGCAACATGAGTGTCAGTAGAAGCTAAGAATGATGAGAAATGAAATCCTGCTGAGCACGTGTATGGATAGGGAGCGTCCAAGATCAGCTTGCTCGTCTCCATCATTCCTAGAGTGATCCTAGGAAAATGTGGGAGAAAGTCATTTCAGCTTTATGCTTTAACTTTGGTGTGGATTCAGTGGCCCAGTTCCTCAACAAGAGATTTTAAAGAATGTATGTGAAAACCTTAGAAGCAACTCCTTAATAATTCTTAGCCCCACTCTTTCATGGGAAGTACAGGCTTTCTATTTTGCCCCCAACTTCTGCCCTTTACCCTTCTATATCATTTTCATGGCAAATGGGCTTTGTTTCTCATGTATTTTGGAAATTAAATGGCTCAAAGTTTGGAAAAAATATATATTTTTAAATAAACATATGGATTTCCTACCAATTACCAATCATTTAATCTGTCCACTTTTTCAAAAGTAGATTTAATATAAAGGATTATACCTTATTAATATATTGCCTTTTGATTTTTTTAAATGAGTAGTTAACATAAAAAAAGATAAAATTGATTATTTGTACTATCTTTTCTAGGCTAGGTTCTGAAGCAAGGGATTGTAATGGTCCCAGAAAACAATACAGAATATGTGAGAATCCACCTTGTCCTGCAGGTTTGCCTGGATTCAGAGACTGGCAATGTCAGGCCTATAGTGTTAGAACTTCGTACCCAAAGCATGTACTTCAGTGGCACGCTGTCACGGATGAAGGTATGACCAACCAGATCGCCACCATCTTAGTTATGTAGACTTCTAGGTTTGCAAGGTGCTTTACAATAGTGGTAAATATTGTTTTACAGTTTATATTCTAGGTATTTCAGAGCTCTGTTTTTTCTACCTTTACTGACATATAATAACCACAAGCACTGACTAAAAATATATTTTAAAAATATAGAGATATTATACACCAATGAGATAAATTTAAAAAGGGTGACAATACAAAATGCTGGTGAGGATGAAGAGAAACTAGATCTCTCATACGTTGCTGGTAGGAAGGTAAAATGGAAGAGCCACTCTGAAAATTAGCTTGGCAGTTTCTTTAAGTAACTAAGCATACACTTTAGAAAACACAGTCTTGGTTATTTATCTCAGAGAAATGAAAATTTGCAACCACAAAAAAATGCTGAAAACAAATGGGCACAGCAGCTTTATTTTTGATAGCCAAACACTGGAAACAATCAAAAAGGTTCTAAGTAGCTGCAGAGTTAGCAAACTGAGGTATATCTGTGCCATGGGGTATTATGCAACAGTACACAGAACACTCTGTTAACATATGCAATGACCTGGTGGATGTCACAGCATTATGCTGAGTAGGAAAACCCAATCTCAAAATGTCTCACACAGTATGATTCCTCTTATATAACATTCTTGAAGCCACAAAAGTATCGAGATGGAAAACAGATAGATGAGTTGTTACCAGGAGTTAGGGGTGGTGGTGGGAGAGGGATGGGTGTCCCTGTAAAGGGGTAGCACGAGGTAGAACTAGAGATCTTTATATAAAGTGCAAATTGGCTCATTCTAATCTCCCAGTTAAAGCATTTCAGAGACTTGCCATAACTCTTCAGGTAGAGGCCAAATTTCACAACATGACATGCTCAGCAAGACCTTCTTTAGCCTGATTCCTTCTCTTGTCTCCTGCCTCATATAAAACCTCACTGTCTTTTCCTCTGTGCTCCAGATATTGCCCTTGTTTCACTGCTTCCTACATGTCATGCTTTCTTCCCCCACACATGGCCTCCAAACATACTGTTTCTTTATAGAAAGAAGAATAGAATAGAATAGTCTTCTATTCACACCATCCTTTTAATAAAGGTTAATTCTTTACTTCCAGATGCTTCAACCAACAAACTTTGGAGTCTTCATTTTCCATTTAGTTCTCTTTTACTGTACATTCAAAATAGCAGTAAAGTCACATGAGCCCTATCTTTAAAATACATCCAGAATCTGATTATTGCCCAATATCTCCAGAGCTGCCACCCTGATATAAGCAACAGTGTCTTACCTGGATGATTGTAGTAGCTGTCTAACTGTTCTTTTTTTTTTTTAATTTTTGCATTTTATTTTCTTTCTTTTTTTATACAGCAGGTTCTTATTAGTCATCCATTTTATATGCATCAGTGTATACATGTCAATCCCAATATCCCAATTCATCACACCACCACCCCCAGCTCCCGCTGCTTTCCCCCTTTGGTGTCCATACGTTTGTTCTCTACATCTGTGTCTCAATTTCTTCCCTGCAAACCGGTTCATCTGTAGCATTTTTCTACATTCCACATATATGCATTAATATATGATATTTGTTTTTCTCTTTCTAACTTACTTCACTCTGTATGACAATCTCTAGATCCATCCACATCTCTGCAAATAAACCAATTTCGTTCCTTTTTATGGCTGAGTAATATTCCATTGTAAATATGTACCACTTCTCCTTTATCCATTTGTCTGTTGATGGGCATTTAGGTTGCTTCCATGACCTACCTATTGTAAATAGTGCTGCAGTGAACATTGGGGTTCATGTGTCTTTTTGAATTATGGTTTTCTCTGGGTATATGCCCAGTAGTGGGATTGCTGGATCATATGGTAATTCTATTTTTAGTTTTTTAAGGCTGTACTGTTCTCCATAGAGGTTGTATCAGTTTACAGTCCCACCAGCAGTGCAAGATGGTTCCCTTTTCTCCACACCCTCTCAAGCATTTGTTCTTTGTAGCTTTTCTGATGCTGCTCGTTCTAACTAGTGTGAGGTGATACCTCATTGTAGTTTTGATTTGCATTTCTCTAATAATTAGTGATGTTGAGCAGCTTTTCATGTGCTTCCTGGCCATCTGTATATCTTCTTTGGAGAAATGTCTGTTTAGGTCTTCTGCCCATTTTTGGATTGGGTTGTTTCTTTTTTTAATATTGAGCTGCATGAGCTGTTTATATATTTTGGAGATTAATCCTTTGTCTGTTGATTCATTTGCAAATATTTTCTCCCATTTGAGGGTTGTCTTTTCTTCTTCTTTATGGTTTCCTTTGCTGTGCGAAAGCTTTGAAGTTTCATTAGGTCCCATTTGTTTATTTTTGTCTATTTCCATTACTCTAAGAGGTGGATCAAAAAAGATCTTGCTGTGATTTATGTCAGAGTGTTCTTCCTATGTTTTCCTCTAAGAGTTTTATAGTGTCCAGTCTTACATTTAGGTCTTGAATCCATTTTGAGTTTGTTTTTATATATGGTGTTAGGGAGTGTTCTAATTTCATTCTTTTACATGTAGCTGTCCAGTTTTCCCAGCACCACTTATTGAAGAGACTGTCTTTTCTCCATTGTATATCCTTGCCTCCTTTGTCATAGATTGGTTAACCATAGGTGCGTGGGTTTATCTCTGGGCTTTCTCTCTTGTTCCATTGATCTGTATTTCTGTTTTTGTGCCAGTACCATATTGTCTTGATTACTATAGCTTTGTAGTATAGTCTGAAGTCAGGGAGTCTGATTCCTCCAGCTCCGTTTCCCTCAAGACTGCTTTGACTATTCGGCGTCTTTTGTGTCTCCATACAAATTTTAAGATTCTTTGTTCTAGTTCCGTAAAAATTGCCATTGGTAATTTGATAGGGATTGCATTGAATCTGTAGATTGCTTTGGGTAGTAGAGTCATTTTCACAATATTGATTCTTCCAGTCCAAGAACATGGTATATCTCTCCATCTGTTGGTATCATCTTTAATTTCTTTCATCAGTGTCTTATAGTTTTCTGCATACAGGTCTTTTGTCTCCCTAGGTAGGTTTATTCCTAGGTATTTTATTCTTTTTGTTGCAGTGGTAAATGGGAGTGTTTCCTTAATTTCTCTTTCAGATTTTTCATCATTAGTGTTTAGGAATGCAAGAGATTTCTGTGCATTAATTTTGTATCCTGCAACTTTACCAAATTCATTGATTAGCTCTAGTAGTTTTCTGGTGGCATCTTTAGGATTCTCTATATATAGTATCATGTCACCTGCAAACAGTGACAGTTTTACTTTTTCTTTTCCAGTTTGTATTCCTTTTATTTCCTTTTCTTCTCTGATTGCCGTGGCTAGGACTTCCAAAACTTGTTGAATAATAGTGGTGAGAGTGGACATCCTTGTATTATTCCTGATCTTAGAGGAAATCCTTTCAGTTTTTCACCATTGAGAATGATGTTTGCTGGGGGTTTGTCGTATATGGTCTTTATTATGTTGAGGTAGGTCCCCTCTATGTCCACTTTCTGGTGAGTTTTTTTAATCATAAATGGGTGTTGAATTTTGTCAAAAGCTTTTTCTGCATTTATTGAGATGATCATATGGTTTTTATCCTTCAGTTTGTTAATATGGTGTATCACATTGATTGATTTGAGTATACTGAAGAATCCTTGCATCCCTGGGATAAATCCCACTTGATCATGGTGTATGATCCTTTTAATGTGTTGTTGGATTCTGTTTTCTAGTATTTTATTGAGGATTTCTGCATATATATTCATCAGTGATATCGGTCTGTAATTTTCTTTTTTTGTAGTATCTTTGTCTGGTTTTGGTATCAGGGTGATGGTGCCCTCGTAGAGTGAGTTTGGGAGTGTTCCTTCCTCTGCAATTTTTGGAAGAGTTTGAGAAGGATGGGTGTTAGCGCTTCTCTAAATGTTTGATAGAAATCACCTGTGAAGCCATCTGCTCCCAGACTTTTGTTTGTTGGAAGATTTTTAATCACAGTTTCAATTTTATTACTTGTGATTGGTCTGTTCATATTTTCTATTTCTTCCTGTTTTAGCCTTGGAAGGTTATACCTTTCTAAGAATTTGTCTATTTCTTCCAGGTTGTCCATTTTATTGGTATAGAGTTGTTTGTAGTAGTCTCTTAGGATGCTTTGTATTTCTGCGGTGTCTGTTGTAACTTCTCCTTTTTCATTTCTAATTTTATTGATTTGAGTCCTCTCCCTTTTTCTTGATGAGTCTGGCTAATGGTTTATCAATTTTGTTTATCTTCTCAAAGTACCAGATTTTATTTTTATTGATCTTTGCTATTGTTTTCTTTGTTTCTCTTTCATTTATTTCTGCTCTGATCTTTATGATTTCTTTCCTTCTGCTAACGTTGGGTTTTGTTTGTTCTTCTTTCTTTCGTTCCTTTAGGTGTAACGTTAGATTGTTTATTTGAGATTTTTCTTGTTTCTTGAGGTAGGCTTGTATAGCTATAAACTTCCCTCTTAGAACTGCTTTTGCTGCATCCCATAGGTTTTGGATTTTCGTGTTTTCTTTGTCATTTGTCTCTAGGTATTTTTTGATTTCCTCTTTGATTTCCTCAGTGATCTTTTGGTTATTTAATAACGTATTGTTTAGCCTCCATGTGGTTGTGTTTTTTACGATTTTTTCCCTGTAATTGATTTCTAATCTCATAGCGTTGTGGTCAGAAAAGATGCTTGATATGATTTCAGTTTTCTAAAATTTACTGAGGCTTGATTTGTGACCCAAGATGTGATCTATCCTGGAGAATGTTCTGTGCACCCTTGAGAAGAAAGTGTAATCTGCTGTTTTTGGATGGAATGTCCTATAAATGTCAATTAAATCTATCTGGTCTATTGTGTCATTTAAAGTTTGTGTTTTCTTATTACTTTTCTGTTTCGATGATCTGTCCATTGGTGTAAGTGAGGTGTTAAAGTCCCCCACTATTATTGTGTTACTGTCCATTTCCTCTTTTATAGCTGTTAGCATTTGTCTTATGTATTGGGTGCTCCTATGTTGGGTACATATATATTTATAATTGTTATATCTTCTTCTTAGATTGATCCCTTGATCATTATGTAGTGTTCTTCCTTGTCTCTTGTAACATTCTTTATTTTAAAGTTTATCTGATATGAGTATTGCTACTCCAGCTTTCTTTTGATTTCCATTTTCATGGAATATCTTTTTCCATCCCCTCACTTTCAGTCTGTATGTGTCCCTAGGTCTGAAGTGGGTCTCTTGTAGACAGCATATATATGGGTCTTGTTTTTGTATCCATTCAGGAAACCTGTGTCTTTTGTTGGAGCATTTAATCCATTCACATTTAAGGTAATTATCAATATGTATCTTCCTATTATCATTTTCTTAATTGTTTTGGGTTTGGTTTTGTAGGTCCTTTTCTTCTCTTTGTTTTCCACTTAGAGAAGTTCCTCTGGCATTTGTTGTAGAGTTGGTTTGTTGGTGGTGAATTCTCTTAGCTTTTGCTTGTCTGTAAACCTTTTGATTTCTCCATCGAATCTGAATGAGATCCTTGCTGGGTAAAGTAATCTTGGTTATAGGTTCTTTCCTTTCATCACTTTAAGTATATCATGCCACTCCCTTCTGGCTTGTAGAGTTTCTGCTGAGAGATCAGCTGTTAACCTTATGGGAGTTCCCTTGTTTGTTATTTGTCGTTTTTCCCTTGCTGCTTCAATATTTTTTCTTTGTCTTTAATTTTTGCCAATTTTTTTTTCTTTTTTTTTTTTTTGCTGTACGCGGGCCTCTCACTGTTGTGGCCTCTCCCGTTGCGGAGCACAGGCTCCGGATACGCAGGCTCAGCAGCCATGGCCCACAGTCCCAGCCGCTCCATGGCATGTAGGGTCTTCCCAGACCGGGGCACGAACCCATGTCCCCTGCATCTGGAGGTGGACTCAACCACTGCACCACCAGGGAAGCCGGCCAATTTGATTACTATGTGTCTCGGCATGTTTCTCCTTGGGTTTATCCTGTATGGGACTCTCTGCGCTTCCTGGACTTGGGTGGCTATTTCCTTTCCCATGTTAGGGAAGTTTTTGACTATAATCTCTTCATATATTTTCTAGGGTCGTTTCTCTGTCTTTTCTCCTTCTGGGATGCCTATAATGCGAATGTTGTTGCGTTTAATGTTGTCCCAGAGGTCTCTTAGGCTGTCTTCATTTCTTTTCATTCTTTTTTCTTTATTTTGTTCCACAGCAATGAATTCCACCATTCTGTCTTCCAGGTCACTTTTCCATTCTTCTGCCTCAGTTATTCTGCTATTGATTCCTTCTAGTGTATTTTTCATGTCAGTTATTGTATTGTTCATCTCTGTTTGTTTGTTCTTTTGTTCTTTTTTTTTTTTTTTTTTTTGCGGTACGCAGGCCTCTCACCGCTGCAGCCCCTCCCACTACAGAGCACAGGCTCCAGACGCACAGGCTCAGTGGCCATGGCTCACGGGCCCAGCCACTCCGTGGCATGCGGGACCCTCCCAAACCGGGGCATGAACCCGCGTCCCCTGCATCGGCAGGCGGACTCCCAACCACTGCGCCACCAGGGAAGCCCTGTTTGTTTGTTCTTTAATTGTTATAGATCTTTGTTGAACATTTCTTGCATCTTCTCAATCTTTGCCTCCATTCTTTTTCCAAGGTCCTGGATCATCTTCACTATCATTATTCTGAATTCTTTTTTCTGGAAGGTTGCCTATCTCCACTTCATTTAGTTGTTTTTCTGGGGTTTTATCTTGTTCCTTCATCTGGTACATAACCCTCTGCCTTTTCATCTTGTCTATCTTTCTGTGAGTGTGGTTTTTGTTCCACAGGCTCAAGGATTGTAGTTCTTCTTCTGCTATCTCTAACTGTTCTTTATGCCTGTGTCCTCATACCTCCTTCAGTCTCAACATAGCCAGAGTGATGCATTTAAAATGTCAGTCATGTCATGTTATTCTTCCATTCAGAAGCCTTCAGTGTCTTCCCAGCTCACTAAAAGTCCAAAATTCTTCTAATGGTCTCGAAGGTCCTCAGCTCCCTGGCTTCCTGTTACCCTCTAAGTTCAGCTGTACTGTGCCTGCATCACACCTTGCCACCACACTGGCTCCCTTCTGTCTTAGTGTCTTGGAAGTTGTTGTTTTCTCTGGTGAATTACTTTTCCCAGATAGCAGTATGATTCATTCTCTCACCTCCTTGTGATCTTTTCATAAATATTGACTCAGTGCTTTTCCTTCCCCTGCTTTATTCTTTTTTCACAGACCTTATCATCATCTATCATAATATTTTTATTTTACTTGTTTATGTCCCCCCTCAAATAATAATTGTTAGAGCAAGAGTTGTATTTTATGCATTGCTATGTGTTTAGCACTGTAAGCAGTATCTGAACAGAGTAGACACTTAATAAATATTTAGTGAAAGAATGATATGTCTTATGGGAATTTTCTGTAGTGACCTATCCTGGCCCCTCTTCTCACTAAACGTCCTTCTTGGCATAATCTTACTTATTCACTAGGTTTTATTTATCATCCGAATGCTAAAGGCACACAAACATTTATCTCCAACCTAGATCTCTCTGTCCTGAGCTCCTTACCTGTTTACCCCTATGTTGCATGAACTTGTCCACTCAGCATCCCATTCATCTCTAACTCAGCATGGTTCAAGTTCAACATACCCCTTCCCCTTTTCCTTTCTCTCACTCCCACCATCTCTCCTCTTACTGTGCTCTCTCATGGAGCATAGCATCATGATCAGCCTCATTACCAAGCTAAGCCAGAATCCTTCTGCCTCAATCTCCATCCCCCTGTAATCAATCAGCACACCCTATTTGTCCAAACCTTTCTTTGTTTGCCAGCATCTTTGTTCATGATTGCACCATCTCTGACCTGGATTCTTCAAACGGCTTCCTCACTGTCTCTCAGACCCTCCTTCAACCCCTACTCCTCATTTCAGACAGGCTGGCCTTTTTGAAGGCCAAAACCATCAGACACTGTGCCAAGGAATACCCTTCCACAAATCCCGTTACTGTCAGGACCAATCTCAAACTTTATTACCTGGTTTATAAGACCATTACTGTGACCTGCCCCCTTTAACGTCTCTGGCCTCATCTCCATCATTCCCTTCTGTAATGTCCAGCACTGCCAGGCCGAATTTCATTTCATCCCTCAGATACATCATGTTTTCTTAATTCTGGGCCTATAAATATGCACGTTTCTTGGCACAATATCCTCTCTTTCTCAAGCTTTAATCTCTTTCCCCGTTTATTTACCTTGAAAACTTCTACTGATTTTCTGGACTCAGTTTATGACAAGTTCTCTAGGAAAAAAGAATCCCGCTGATCTTCCATATAGGATACGCACCCCTGCCAAGTGCTCCACAAGACCCTGCTGAAGCAGATTTTAATGCATCTCTATTCCCTCTATTGTCTGTGCCTAGTGTACTGTCTGGCAGTTATTAAGCTTCTGATCGATATTTGTTGCATTAATTTAAGTATATAAGTAATATTTTTCCATGGTAAAAATAAAGTCAATATGACAGTTCAAATCCTGAAAATCATCATCTGATCCTGGGTTAATTCTACATCTGCCTCCAACTGGCTGTGTGATTTGATAATATTTACTTCATTTGAGACCTGTTTACTCACATGTGAAATAAGAGATAGGAAACAGGTTCCCTCCAGATTTTAAAAGAAAATCAGAGTTGTATGGGAGCCAATTTAAAATATTAAAACTGTTTGAAATCACAATTAAGGGAGCTCCTGACTCTTATAAAGTGTTGTTTATCATCAGAATGATCCTTAATAGATATTTATATAATTAGCAGGGTACCATTTTTGATAATTCTGTGACATGTATCAATCAAACATGTCAGTCTGTATGATGAATAAAAGACACAACAATAGTTTTTATGTATTAGAGCCATACGGAAGAAATTGAAATATACAAGTCTTTTAAAAACCCCAAGTTTTCGATACTTTAAAATGCAAGTGGCTATTTCTGTTTTTTTAGGTAACACATGAATCTCTGGCTAAGAGAATTAAATATAAGGTATCAATACAGTAGTGAACATTTATTTTTAGAGAAAAAAAGGTGCATGGCTTTAACATTCAGGTATTTTGCATACTCTGTGCTGAAATTTGGCGGAAATCCATGTTTAATGCATACCTTGGAAAGGGGTGGTCTCTTAAATCAAGACAGAGCCTGCCTGCCAAGTACTGGCATGTTACATGGATCACTATAATGTCACAATCTCAAGGGTGTACTCCAGGAAGGAAGATTGGTATCAAATTTTGATGTCATCTATAAGGCTAAAGTAAGTACAGTAAATTGACAATATGTAAAAGGAGGAATACAATGTTTTTATCTGAGTTCTTGCTTGGAATGTAAATGGAATATTCTAGACTAACTTCTTTCAACATCATTCTTATATCTGGTTTGCTCCTCTCTTCAGTGAAAACTCCAGAAAGAGAATAGTGAGGTGTGTGTGTGTGTGTGTGTGTGTGTGTGTGTGTGTTTGTATATATATGTCACTATTAAAGTGTTGCAATGACAGCAGCTGTTTTTAATTCCAAAGATATGACATAGTAAGTAGTCACTGAATAAACATAACCTACTTTGAGGTGTGAGAGCACACTGAACTGCTTTATTGCAGCGTATAATAGCATCTTAAAGGGAAATTTCAAAACCATTCACATTAAAGGCCATGGTACAACTCCCCAAAATTGTTCAGACCAGTATCCAGAAGCCACATGTGAAAACTGTTTGAAATGTTCAATTCTGAAGGCTCATTTAACTGTCTGTCTTCTCTTTGCCAAGTGATACCCTGTTCCATGCCTCTGGCTGTTATTTGGTATTTATAGAATGCCATCAGCATACGTGGAACTTTACTGAAGACATAAGCGAAGATCAGTGTCAGAGACTGTAAACTATCTTCCATTCTATTTGTATGAGCTTAATAAACAGTAAAGGGCCTGACTGGTGTCAAGCCAATAGAGTAGTAATGTAACCTGGAAATTGCTCTGAAGTTTCTGATTTGGATAATCCTACTACTGGTGTTACCAAATACTACAGCTCCTCTGCAGGATGCTTAGAAATAGAAACGGCACTTTGAAACTGTTTTGCCACTTTCTGACTGAGCCTAATAGGCAAGTGTTTTAACTCTAACGCTCCTACCTTATTGTTTAAGGAAGCACTGAAGGTGACTGCCACCCATTCAAGAATTCTTTACCTAGAACTGTAGTTCTCACCCTAAACATCATACATCCTGACATGCTTTCTGAGTAAGCAATGAAGAGGGTGAGTCCCAGCTAGCACTTCAGCAACTGTGCATTCCAATGGATGTTCTCATGGGATTGTATTGCATTGCTAAACATCCTCGCAATGGAAAATCTTACAAGAATTGTTCATCTTAGAAGTTCTTCTTTCTCCCTTTACTAATTTTTCAATTAGAAAATGCCAAATGCATAGGATTTTAAATTAGTGTATTGGAATTTAGAAGTGAGACATCAAGAAAGGCTTCATGAATAAAGTAAATCTTAAATAGGCAGAAATCTGATATGTTCTTAAAATTAAAATGACTTCATGCCAAAAGATACGAGCAAAAAATGGGAGTATGCAAAATATTTTTCACGAAGAATGCTTGGTTTGTGTGTGGTAGAGGTTTAGTGCCAGAAAATAATAAATGGTACATTTAAAAAATAATTTGAAGGCATAATTCTTAAGAAGGAGATTAATATTCATTGGATACCTATTTTTGCTCAGGCATCGTCTCATTTACTACTTACAATAACCCTCTAGTGTTATATATTCTAATAGTGCATTACTCAGTTAATATCAGATTATATTATTTTACTCCTAACTGTTCTGAAAAATAAAGCTTGAGGTAAAAATATTTATGGAACAAATTTTGTTCATTTATTTTTATCCACTCTGTATGTAGAAAAACCATGTGCCTTGTTTTGCTCTCCTGTTGGAAAAGAACAGCCTATTCTTCTATCAGAACAAGTGTTGGATGGAACTTCTTGTGGATATCAGGGATTAGATATCTGTGCAAATGGCAGGTGTCAGGTAAGACATTCCAAAAGGGAAAGTATATATGCTGAGGGAGGATTGGGGGACCTTCGAGCAGCTGCACAGTACAGTGGAAAGCTCTGCCTCAACTGTGATCTTCAGGAAGTCTGATCTGCTTTGAAAGTCCATTTCTTCGTCTGTATAATGAAGAGTTCAGACTAGAAAATATATAATACTCATTACTAGCTGAAAGAATCTGAAAATTTTATTCTGTAACGTACATATTACAGGTGTAAAATTGTGACACTTTGGGCATTCCAGACCAGAAACTCAAGCACTCCAGTTCTCCATGACTTGTGTCCAAGACTGAGCCATGTGGCAAAAACCTATAAAATCAGTCTTATTACTCAAAGTATCATCAACATTCTTGAATCAGCTGATTTCTAAATGTACATTCAATTTTTTATTATACTTAAGCATTTCATTTGCCTTTCTATTTCTTTTTAAAAATAATCTCCATCTACTATGTGCATTTATGTGCTTTTCTTTATTTATCATTAGAAAGGAGACATTCTGGGCTTCCCTGGTGGCGCAGTGGTTGAGAGTCCGCCTGCCGATGCAGGGGACACGGGTTCGTGTGCCGGTCCGGGACGATCCCACATGCCGCGGAGCGGCTGGGCCCGTGAGCCATGACCGCTGAGCCTGCACGTCCAGAGCCTGTGCTCCTCAACGGGAGAGGCCACAACAGTGAGAGGCCTGCGTACCGCAAAAAAAAAAAAAAAAAAGGAGACATTCTGTTAAAATGAATATGAATAGTGTAGTGGAAAGATCAAACGCTAAAGCTTTGAAGTTGCTAGTTACAGGTCTGCCACTGTCTCAGGTTGGCTTCCCCTGGAAGATTATTATGCAGGAAGTATAATACCAGGTGTTTTCATGATCAACATGTATGCAGAGCAGGAAGGAGGCAGGACTGAGCACAGGGAGCATTTGGGCTTGGTACAGTCGCAAGATGTCAGCTGACCGTGTGAGGAGCATTGTGGCTGGGATGGCTCTTCAAAGTTGTCCCCATTTGGGGTGAGAAAACCAGACCTTTTTAACCCCCATTATCTACTAGTGTTTGGATACAAGCTGTCCCAGGGGATGAGGGGGATGTGATCTTGGGAAACGCAGATTTCTTTAGGCTAGCCATTTTCTGAACAGGGCTGAAGGCTAAGAGCCATCAGCTGATAAATTTCCCAGGCGTGGAAGGAAAATATGTACGTCCTTTAGTAATAAAAGAGGTATCTGAGTGGAGGAGGACTGAATCCACGACAACCACTAGGAAACTGTGTTCTCGGGAAAATCACTTAAAATATGTATGTGTCCATTAATCTGTAAAATGAAATAGGCAGGCCAGTGGTCATTGACTTTTTTGTGCAATACACTCCTTTGAGAATTTGATAAAAGTTTTGGTTTCTTCCTATAAAAAACGCATACCTGACCACACAGGCACACACACGCATGTGCACACATGCTCCAAAATTTGAAAACAATTACAAGCTATGGATGGATCAATCTGTGGTCCAATAGAAGTCTATAGACTTCTGGATAAAAACTTGGAAACATCGTGAAACTTAAATGCTTTAGCAGCTCTCAGATTCTTTATTTTGCCATCATGCTCTAACATTTAAAGCGTAGAATCATGCAATATAATTGGTATAAGAGACAGTCTTATAATTACATATTAATTTCCTTTATTCTTTAACAGAATATGGCAGTAGCCTGAAATATAATTTTTCATTTGTCTATTTAAAAATCATTGCAATTATTTATCTATACATATTTTGTTTTCAAAACTGTATGTTGTGCAATTAAAACTTTTATCTTTATCATTTTATGTAAATGTCAGATTAGTATATGACTTAAACGAATTTAGCTTTCAAAAGAAATTATTTTCCTAACTCTATATGTCAAATATAATAGCTTACATTGCTGTGCTTTTCACTTAACAGTATTGTGTAAGCCAGATCTTTTATAGAGTCCCTAGGTAAACATAAAAGTAACAGCAACAACAACAAAAAATTCTGCATAAGTGTTATGTGAACCTGATGATTATAATTAAAGTTCTGTGAAATGAGTTGTAACTTCTGACAGCATTGGAATACTTCAGGATTCTGGCTTTTTAACTAACATGCTTCATTCTGTCTTTCAGTATAATTAAAAGCACGCTTCCTTTTTTGTTTCTGACAACCCTCTGTATACTGGGTTTGGCTAGAGTGTTTTATTTTTATCATAAAACATACACCATTGAAGTTGAATGTAGAATTCTAAACTTGGTGAGTGGACTAAGGAGGGCAATTGAAAATAGACAGCTTTCTCCTGGTGACCCAGTTTGGCTCCCTGGCATTTCTATCCTGGAAGAGGATAGAGAAAACTCTCCTCTGTATTATCATGGTACCTGCCAGTCTCCAGCCTGCCATTGGTACTTCAGGTACCTGCCACCAGTTAAACAGTATTGTCTTTTCCAAGTCATTCATCCTCAACTTTTAGAGTTATGTGAGCATATCTCGATAAGTGTGGATACTTGAGGCTACCAGTTACAAAATACTAACTCTTTTATTCTTATTTTAAGCTTATGTGATTATTGAGCCATGGCATTATGTCTATCCCTGCCTTTTATTTTAGATTTTACAAACTTATACTATCCCAGTTACAAGGGTTACAAAAAACTAAGAGACAACTAGGTACTAATTTATTCAATCATTTAACTACTATTTATCAAGTTTATTATGTTTGCTGAGAAACAAGTCGGATGCTAGGGATAGAGCAATAAAGGCACTTTTTATCATTTCAAAATCACTCTAAACTCTACTCTAAATTTTCTCCTCATTTGTACATGAAGGAGAGACTTTTTCTTTAACCCCAGGACTCTCAGGTCTTTTCATGGCTCCTGATCAGTGAACTCTGACCATATCTTTGTTGTATTTTGAGAATTTCCTGCGGTGACCGCCTCTTTCATCCAGAAACATTCTCTTCATTTCTCCCTGAATAAGCTTTGATTCGCTGGTCAGCGTTCTCCACTATTACATTGTTTTGTCTACTTCTTGACACTGATACACACCCTCATGACAAAGGGAAAGGATGCTGTATTATGCAGGTTTAATGCGATTTTTGCTTTCTTGGGATATTCATCCTGCAGCTGCATTTTATAACCTGCTCCTTCCCACAACCAACACCACCGACACCAACCACAGAAAAAGACCCTGGTTGTTTTTCTGTTTTATGTGATATTTAAAAAATTTATTTAAATAATTGTAACTTGTTATAAATGGATGTAACATCAGTCAGTCTTGCAGCTTCTTCTTGATTAGGGGTGATGGTATAATTCTACCATTTATTTCTGACAGTACAGACATTAACTTATGCACTTTGAGTATGCACAACTTTGCAAAATATCATATTTTCTGAACATCAAAGGGAGACCAACATTATTCACTAGAAAAGAGTCAATGATTTAATCTAAGAAGATTCATATTAACATCATTCTTCTGGGAACATATAAAAATTAATTATCCCACTGTTACTGTTTTCTTATAGCAACCATAGGTTGTGAGCAATTCTTACTCACTCATGCGTTAGATGCCAAAGAAGTTGGGGATAGAAGTTTATTGGTGAACTGTAATGAATGTAAACATTTATATTTGGTTTCCACAGAGTTAATATTTAATACTCAGCATCTCCTCTTCAACCACTTTAGGAGTGAAGCCACCCATCCATACGGTGAAGCTTATCTGTTCTATGTTGAGTAGAATGAATTAGATTTATCATGTTATATTTAATAGAAATGTGACTTCCTTTGGGATTTATGTAAATTGCATTTGTCTCAATAATAGTTTTCCAAATTGCTTTAGGATACCATTTAATTCTTAATATAAGAAAAATACTTTTATCACTACCCTACTTTGGACAATTTACAGGTGGTATTATTTGACATGAGCTTGCTGTATTAGTTTGCACCAGAGAATATGGCATTTTATTAGTTTGTAAAATAAATATGTCTAGTTTGTAGAGACTAGGTTTGTCCTAAAGTAGTGGTTAAAAGAGAAAAGAAGAAAAAGCTCATTTTATGATGTACTGTCATTCTCTTGTTGCAGAAAGTTGGCTGTGATGGTTTATTAGGGTCTCTTGCAAGGGAAGATCATTGTGGTGTATGCAATGGCAATGGAAAATCATGCAAAATCATTAAAGGAGATTTTAATCACACCAGAGGAGCAGGTGATTATTGTTTTATTTTTTCAAGGTTAACAATCCAAATAATCTCTGGGGGCAGATTACATTGAACTTAACTTAGAAATGACAGTTCTGATTCTGTTGAAGACTTTTGTAATGGGTATTGAATGATTTTTTGCAATGACATACAGTACATGTGATATGAGCCAGAAATTCTAACAAGCCCATTTCCCAATACTGAAAACATGAAATCATTTGTTGTGCATTTAATAAATTGGAGCAGCAAGGGAATAATCTAATTTGCATTGGCTAATGTTATCAGGTTTCTACAGACCTTATCCTCCAATGCAAATTATTGATGTCTAACAGAGAATGATGATTTGTAACAGCCTGAAGCAACTATTGAGAGTAATTAGTCTTCAGGTTTTCAGCTTTCCATTTTCTTTATTTTTTTCCTAATGTTTTTACTAAATTCAAAAGGAATTAATTTTTTAAAAGAGAGAGTCTATAGCAATGTAACATGTTGGAAACTATAACAGGGAGTCAGAAGATGTGGGCTGATGTTCCAGATATATTAAGAGAGGGAACATGTCCTCTCTTGTTGTCTTTCCTCATCTATAAATACTAACACTCAGGGGATATGAGGATGAACTGATGATGATTGATCTATGTAGTGTGAATTTTAAGGTGATCCACAACAAAAAGTGATATCTGTACTGAAATATAATAACCCACCAATAAGCTTTATATACAGAAAATGCTTTATACTGAAGCCCTCAAGCTTACGGAGAGGAAGCAGACATTTCTATGTTCACGTTAGTGTCTTACCTAGACATCTATCTATTGAACTATCTTAGTATTTATGATTAAATTTTCATTATCATTCATATTCTTACATTACATACATCAACTTTTTCCTTTTTTACATTTCTTGTTCAAATACCAAGACCTGACCTAAAAATATGTATTTGTTTTGATACAAAGAATAAGCCATTTATATTTGAATAATCAAGAAGACTGAGTTCATTCTAGATTTTAAAAAATCCTTCACAAAAGAAAATTAGACACAGCCCTCGAAAGCTGAATATAACCTTTCTCTAGGCCCCAGCAGAATAAAAGATAAGTGAGCTTGAAGAACTTGAAGCCTAAAAATAACTAAGGCCCAGGGTAAATTGCAGATCAAAATCTCAATCTCCAAAGCTGTGAAAAAAGGTGACAGGTCCTACACGTCAAAATCTGTCAGAACTCATTTAGAATAGTCAGATGGAGCTGTAACAGGCTCTTATACTTTCACCTAAGTGCAATTATAATAAGCTTTTCAGCCTGATTGTGATGGGAGACGTTTTTATAGTGCAGAAGTTCAAATCAAGTCTGAAAGACTGAAGAGATTTAAAGACACTAGAATTTTTGAAGACTATTCCTGCATAGTTACTTAATTTGCATGGAAACAGTTCACTGAAGAATACCGATGCACATTCAGCACTGGACCTTTTTCTTAGTTGTAATAACACTTAATTTTTAAACTAAGCATTGACAACAGAAATAACAGTTAAAAATCAGTAATGCGGTTCATTCTGACTGCAGTTAGGTGGATACATTTTTCCCCCAGATTCCTAATTCAAATCTCCTTTGTTTTTATTGCACTTTAATTTCTACTGTTGTTTATTAGTTTGTTTGTAAGTTATATTAATGACATATGTTATTTGGAAAATGTCTAAAATGCCTACGATATTGGGAATATCAGAGACGAATAATGTTACTTCCTTACAACAATCTGTCTTCCTTGCAACTCTCTGCTAGTTTAACATTGCTTACAGGGAAGAGACTAGAATTCTTAACTTGGACCATAGGGCCCTGTATGGTGTTGTTCCTACTTGTCTCTCTGGCATCATCTCACACCAAGGTCACTTTCCTTCTCTAAGCTGCAGCCACCAGATCTGTTACAGACGCTCAAACTGACCATGCTCCCTCTAGCACCTTGCATTTAAAAATATTGTTCTGTTAGCTTCCCCTTAGCTTTGCCTGGTTAATTCCTAGATGTCACTTAGATCTCAGTTCAAATGTCACTTCTTCAATGAAGTGTTCCCTGAACAACCTCTACCTCCTATCACCAACTAGTTTAGTGATTCTTACCGTATTTGTATCTGTACGGTTCAGTTGTATGGTAATTTTCTAATTTTACACCCTTTGGTCTTTCCTGCTAGATTTTAAAGATCAGTGAGGAAAAGTATCATGGCTACTGTTGTTGAATACCCTATTCCCAATGACCAGTATAGTGTGTGATCCATTAACATTTGTTAATTTAATTAATAATGGAACATTATATTGTTACGACTTTAAAAAATACAAATCTGTATGAGTCCTTAATTATATCGTGGGCTTCATTTACTTGTGACTTTAGGAATGTGGTATTCATTTCTCTTGAGACAATTTTATCCTTGTAGTTTATGGACTTCCTAAAATTTCTTGAAGGAATTGTAGCCTTATTTGGTCCAGTTGGCCATGCACACTGTATATATTGTATGAGTAACACATGTGCAGACACGTGTGGGTGTTTTCAGTCCCTGTACTCTATTTAGAGTTTGCTAAATCATTTTTGTTGGAGCTAGAAAATCAACTTAAGAAGAGAATTCTTTTTCCTTTGTACATTTATCATGTCTTTCATTGGAACTTGCCTGGCCAGGGGATAATTTTTTAAGGGATTTTTAAAGGTAAGTTGTATATTTGGCCACTTGTGCAACTATATAGTTATCAATCTACATTTAGAAGAAGGTGGGCATAAAACCTGTTATTCCTAGTACAAGAGATGATGATACTAATCCTGTACAAGGAACACATGCTCTTAGGCTTTTTATTTGTATGTTTGCCACAGCAGTAAGAGAGTCATAGTGTCATGTATTCTACCCTGTGAAATAGTAGCAGCAGGCCATAGCTGGAATCAGACAGATCTGAGTTCAAACCTTGCGTCAGCTAATTACTAACAAGGAAGTCTTGAAAAAGGCAGTTTTTTTCTCTACCTTTATTTTCCAGTCTATTAAATATCTACCTTAGATGGTATCATTATGGCTAAATGAAATAAATTATCTATAATTGTGACTAGCACATAGCAGTTGATCAAAATGTGGCATTTATCATTAATACTACCGAGAAGATAATGATTACTTTGGGCATTTTAAGATGGCTGATTAAGAATGGGATCTCTGGTTATGAAATAGGATCTTCCTATGTACAAAGCAAACTGTCCAACGTGAGGATCAAATTTATGACCTTGACATCACAGGTTTTATTTCAGCTTCTGAGCTCAGCAGTAACCACTCGTATATTCACTTCTTTTAAAAATGTGCATTCTCAATTGTGCTAAATGGCTTATTTACTGAAAAATATCTAGAGCCTCAGTCTTCGGCTATCCCTCTTCAGATGTCTTTGCTTAATATTTTTCTTGCTCTCTTTCTTCTTTAAACTTAATCTAACTCACCTGTCCTCCAAGCCTTTTCAATTGAATAATTGCTCTATATTATATATTGCTCTATACTATCTGTAGTATATAGATATTACTATAAACTTATACGTAACTGTTGTCCTAAAATACAACATACCTCTGGGTTTCCTGCTAAACTCAAACAGGAATTTACAGTTACTACCTCTCCTCTACTTTTCTCTATCTACTCTTCTTTTTCAACATCCTGAAACTTATCATCTTCTCCAAACACATTACTAAATTTATTTGCTCAGAGATGAACAGTTACCTCTTGATTGTGACATCCAATGGGCTCTCCTTGGTCACCTTTCTCTTTGATGTCTGTACAGCTTTTTGCACCAACAATTCTTTTTAAAATATTCTAATTCATAAGATCCTACTACATCAAAATAGCCAGATCTCTACCTCTCATGATTATTCCTTCTCTGTATTCTTTCCTAATTTTTTTTTTTCAGTCTCTCTGTTAAAAACCATAGGGCTTCCCTGGTGGCACAGTGGTTAAGAATCTGCCTGCCAATGCAGGAGATATGGGTTTGAGCCCTGGTCCAGGAAAATCCCACATCCTGTGGAGCAGCTAAGCCCATGCACCACAACTACTGAGCCTGTGCTCTAGAGCCCGCAAGCCACAACTACTGAGCCTGCGTGCCTAGAGTCCATGCTCTGCAACAAGAGAAGCCACCACAGTGAGAAGCCCACACACCGCAACAAAGAGTGGCCCCCACTCGCTGCAGCTAGAGAAAGCCCGCACACAGCAATGAAGACCCAATGCAGCCAAAAATAAATAAATTAAATAAACAAATTAAAAAAAAAAAACATAACTGTCACCGAGGTTGCATCCTTGACTTCTTCTGTCTCTCAGTTTTCTCCGTTAACTCTCATGGCTTAAATTACTGCCTCACAAAGGTACTTCAACAGGCTGACCTTTTCCTGGAGTTGCAGAAGTTCCAGAGTTCTTACTGGATATTTTTACTAGTGTGTTATACTGTTTTGTTAAAAACAAATTGCAAAGCCAAACATCAGATTATTGCCCAAACTTGACTTCCATGTTCCTATAAACGATGGCTGCATTTGCACATAATAATGAAGAATTGTGTTCAATGTTTATTTCCCCACTTTCTATTGGTTCTCAAATTCAGAATTTGTTTTCTTTACTATGCCTTCTGGTTTTTCTACCTTAGCCTCTAGCACTCCTGGATTTTTACATTAGCCTCCTGACACTGTTATCTACAACTATATCGCTGGGCATCTTGCATACTGCTGTCAGATAAAGCCTCTCCAAGCTGGTATCTAACTACCACATTCCTTGCTGTAGAATGTTCAGTAGCTTCAAATGGATAAATTCAGTGTCCTGGGCATGCATTTAAACTCTCCTAATATAGCCAAGTTCTTACACCTTCTCATTCTGTCAGAATTATTATATTTCTGTGGTCCTAAAAATACCACTTACTATGTTACTTTTCTTTACATTCAGTGAACTCATTCTTTTTCTGTATGTAGTTGACTCTTAAATAACAAAGGTTTGAACTGCATTGGTCCACTTATATGTGGATTTTTAAAAATAGTAAATACTATAGTACCACACGACCTGCAGTTGTTTGAATCCACGGATGTAGAACCACGGATACAGAGGGTGCACTATTTATTATACTCAGATTTTTTACTGCATGGAAGATCAGTGCCCTTAACCCCTGCATTGTTCAAGGGTCACCTGTATATCCAAATTCTATACGTTCTTCAAAGACAGTTAATCTATCTGCTTGTTTATGAAGCTTTCCTTGACTATATGAAATGTTCTCTCCTCTGAATCATTGTGACTCCTGCTGATGCCAGTGTTTCTCAAACATAAGTAATGTATATAACCACTTAAAAGAAAAAAAGGAAAAAAATCCCACTTCTGTGAGTTAAAATAGCAGCGAAACTTTTGAGTATTGACGTGATCAGAGAAGGGGGACAGTTTAAACAACATTGATTTACATTCTTCAGCAGGGAATTAAACTATTTTGAATATGATCTTTTTAACATAAATTTGGAAGTTTTATTTAAGTCGTTTTTATGTAAGATATTTGTGCCTTGTCTTGATTCAATTATAAGCTCATTGAGTACACAGACCTTCTTACCTTACTTCAATATACCAATAGACAGTAAACATTTGTTTCCATTTTCATTGCTGCATATTGTGTTCATATAACAAAGTGGAAGTGCTTGTATGATTTGGTGTTACTAAAAATGGTTAAATTGAGTAAGTATTATTTGCTAATGGAAATGTTGATTTGAAAAGCACAGACCTCTAATCCCGGACACTACCACCAGGTGGGGTGTCTGTTACCTTTTGGTAAACACCAAATAACTGTCAACAGTTTCAGGAATTTGAATTATTGATCAACAGGAGACAACTCTGGGATTAGCTGTTATACCTTTTTAACGTAGCTTTGAAATTAGACTTTTATCAGGGCTGTATGTAGCTACACAGAAGTACTAAGAAGACTATTAAATGTTATTTTACTATAATTTTAAAGCATAACTATTAAGCCAAAAGTTGGCATCTGCTGTCTTTTCTGTACCAAATGAAGTCTTGATTTTGACTTTTTATGCACACTTTCTCTTCTATCCAGCTTTATCTTACCATCTTATTTCACTTCAGGCATTACATTCCTAACCACTGCTGAAGAATATTTCCTAAGAAACACCTAATTGTATCTTGCTCCTAGCCGTCTGACACCTTCCAGGGTGACACCAGATTGCTTGGTGTGGCCTTATTACACTTCTCTCCAGCCCCAGATTCAAAACCCTTGGCTAATCTTCCAGAGAGGGCTTGGTCTCTCTTGTCCTATACTCAACAACTTCAGGGACCAGACATCCGCCATCTGTATGCTCTCCAGCTGTGTTTGCTCCTTCCACCCACTTTCTAACTTAAAGGCGTTCCATGAGCAGAACTTAAGGCTGTTTGCTCTGTTCCAAGATTCACTGTGTTTCTAACCAGGCTGTCCTGTTGTGCTTTTTTTCTCACCTCATAATTCATAAGCTGTCAGGGAGATTTACAGTCACCTACTTGCTCTTGATAGCGTTGTATTCTCAACATTTTTCCAAGAAACTTCTCCACTTGAACTTATGACAGCTTTTATACATAATTTTTTTTCTTTACATAGGTATTGAAGTATCACAGCAAAAGCCAAAACCAAAAGAGAGATAGGGCAAGTCAATGAAGAAAAGAAGAATTAGAAAAAACTCAAGATGTATTTCATGTTTTATTGATTCTTACAGGTTATGTAGAAGTGTTGGTGATACCTGCTGGAGCAAGAAGAATCAAAATTGTGGAGGAAAAGCCGGCACACAGCTACTTAGGTAACCTGTGTTACAGACGCAGAGCCCATGCAAGTCCAAGCTTAGCTGCCCTGCCCTGAGAGTGCTCTTATGCCCAAGACTTTAGTGTGTTTCTAGTTACATGTTTGAATTTCCCAGGAAGCACCTCTTGTCATATCAAGTAGGAATTTTTTCCTTCCCTCCCAGGGGCTTCCCAGGAGCAAAAGCAATCTGGTTGTCTCTGTGTTTGGTGGCGGTGGGTGTTATAAATTACTTCCTCATGTTAGTCCGTGTTGGGAAACAAACACTCATTGGGGGATTTGGGTATGTTTTATTTCATATATATATATATATATACATATTTAATAAATATATTTCATATATTCATGAACATAAATGTATACATATTCATGTTTACTGCATGTGCAAATGCATACATCAATGTGTGTGTATATATATATATATAATGATTGCTCTATAATTTGGAAATCTTGTGGGATTCTTAAAAAAATTTCTATGTACTAAAAGGACTTCCCCTTTTAATGGAAGACAATGCTCTCTTTTGCCTCACTTCAGGTGTACTCATTTATGAAGAAAGTATTTTTTAAAAAATTTTTAATAGAAAAAGTTGACTTGCATTATTATGTAGTTTCAGGTATACTGCATAGTGCTTTGACATATGCATACATTATGAAATGGTCACCACCATAAGTCTAGTAACCATCTGTTCCCAAATGAAGTTATTACAATGTTATTGACCATATTCCTTTTGCTGTGTATGACAGGACCTTGACTTGCTAATTTCATTACTGGAGGTTTTTACCTCTTACTACCCTTCACCTATTTCATGTACCCCCCCCCGCCCTCTCTCTCTGGCAGTCACCCCTTTGTATCTAAGAGTTTCTGTTTGTTTTGTTTGTTTTTCTTGTCTGACTGCTATGGCTAGGACTTCCAATACTATATGGAATGAAAGTGGTGAGAGTGGGCATCTTTATCTTATTCCTGATTCTAGAGGAAATGCTTTCACCTATTTACGATTGAGTATGATGTTGGCTGTGGTTTTGTCATATCTGGCCTTTATTATGTTGAGGTATATTCCCTTTATACCCACTTCATTGAAAGTTTTTTTTATCATAAATAAATGTTGAATTTTGTACAAAGCTTTTTCTGCACCTATTGAGATGATTATATGATTTTTATTCCTCAGTTTGTTTACATGATGTGTCACATTGATTTGTGGATAATGAACCATCCTTGCAACTCTGGGATAAACCTCACTTAATCATGGTGTAATATCCTTTTAATGTATTGTTGAATTTGATTTTCTAATATTTTGTTGAGGAGTTTTAGATCTATATTCATCAGGGATATTGGCCTGTAATTTTCTTTTCTTCTGGTGTCTCTGTCTAGTTTTGGTATCAAGGCAATTCTGGCCTCACAGAATGAATTTGAAAGTGTTCCTTTCTCTTCAGTTTTGGGGAATAGTTTGAGAAGGATAGACATTAACTCTTCTTTAAATGTTTGGTAGATTCACCTGTGGAGCTGTCTGGTCCTTGACTTTTGTTTATTGGGAGTTTTTTGATTACTGAATCAATTTCATTACTGGTAATTGGTCTTTCATACTTTCTACTTCTTCCTGATTCAGTCTTGGGAGATTGCACATTTCCAGGAATTTATTCATTGCTTATAGGTTGTCCAATTTATTGATGTATAATTATTCATAGTAATCTCTTATGATCCTCTGTATTTCTCTGGTGTTAATTGTAACTTTCTTTTCATTTATGATTTTATTTAATTGGGCCCTTGAGAAAGTGTTTTTAAATCTTTAAGTACTACTTCTGGAAAAAAATTCTATCAGCTATTTTAATTAGGCCAGTTAATGATTTTTAAATATATGAAAGAAAATATTATGTTGTCAAAATACATATTGCTTATAAATTAATATTTCAAACTAAGTCATGTAAAATGATCTTTTATAGTCATGGCATCCACAGATAGAGGTATGTAATGTGATATGCTGGAAAAAGACTAAATATTCTCCCAGAATTTAAACATTGTATTTATATTATTTTTTTATTTTTATATTTTTATTTTATATTGGAGCATATTTGATTTACAATGTTGTATTAGATTTAGGTGTACAGCAAAGTGATTCAGTTATACATATACATATATCTGTTCTTTTTCAGATTCTTTTCCTATTTAGGTTATTACAGAATATTGAGTAGAGTTCCCTATACTATACAGTAGGTCCTTGTTGATTCCTATTTTATATATAGTAGTGTGTATATGTTAATCCCAACCTCCTAATTTACACCCTCGCCCTTTTTTCCCTTTGGTAACCATAAGTTTGTTTTCTAAGTCTGTGAGTCTGTTTCTGTTTTGTAAGTAAATTCATTTGTATCATTTGTTTAGATTCCTCATGTAAGTGATATGATATTTGTCTTTCTCTGACATCACTTAGTATGATAATCTCTAGATCCATCTATGTTGCTGCACATAGAATTATTTTATTCGTTTTTATGGCTGAGTAATATTCCATTGTATATATGTACCGGCATCTTCCTTATCCATTCATCTGTTCATGGACATGTACACTGCTCCCATAGCTTCACTATTGTGAATAGTACTGCAATAAATATTTAGGGTGCATGTATCTTTTCGAATTAAGGTTTTCTCCAGATATATGCCCAGGAGTGGGATTGCTGGATCATATGGTAGCTCTATTTTTAGTTTTTTGAGGAACCTCCATAATGTTCTCCATAGTGGCTGTACAAATTTACATTCCCACCAACAGTGTAGAAAAAGGTTCCCTTTTCTTCACACCCTCTCCAGCATTTACTGTTTGTAAGCTTTTTGATGATGGACCATTCTGACCGGTGTGAGGTGATACCTCATTGTAGTTTTGATTTGCATTTCTCTAATAATTAGCGATGTTAAGCATCTTTTCATGTGCTTTTGACCATCTGTATGTCTTCTTTGGAGAAATGTCTATTTAGATCTTTGGCCCATTTTTGGATTGGGTTGTTTGTTTTTTACATATTGAGTTGCGTGAACTGTTTGTATATTTTGGAGATTAATCTCTTGTCAGTTGCATCAATTGCAAACATTTTCTCCCATCCTGTGGGTTGTTTTTTTGTCTTGTTTATGGTTTCCTTTGCTGTGCAAAAGGTTTTAAGTTTAATTAGGTCCTGTTTGCTTATTTTTGTTTTTATTTTCATTGCTCTAGGAGGTGGATCCAAAAAGATATTGCTGCAAATTATGACAAAGTGTATTCTGCCTATGTTTTCCTCTAAGAATTTTATAATATGCAGTCTTACATATAGATCTTTAATCCATTTTGAGTTTATTTTTGTATTATGGTGTTAGAGAATGTTCTAATTTCAGTCTTTTACATGTAACTGTCTAGTTTTCCCAGCACTACTTATTGAAGAGACTGTCTTTTCTCCATTGTATATTCTTGCCCCCTTTGTCATAGATTAATTGACCATAGGTGTGTGGGTTTATTTCTGGGTTTTCTATCCTGTTCCATTTGTCTATATTTCTGTGTTTGTGCCAGTACAAAACTGTTACTCTAGCTTTGTAGTATAGTCAGAAGTCAGGTAGCCTGGTTCCTCCAGCTCCATTTTCCTTTCTCAAGATTGCTTTGGCTATTTGGGGTATCTTGTGTTTCCACACAAATTTTTAAATTTTTTGTTCTACTTCTGTGAAAAATGTAATTGGGAATTTGATAGGGATTACATTGAATCTATAGATTGCCTTGGGTAATATAGTCATTTTGACAATATTGATTCTTCCAATCAAGGAACAGGGTATATCTTTCTATCTGTTTGCCTCATCTTCTGTTTCTTTCATCAAAGTCTTTTAGTTTTCAGAGTAGGGGTCTTTTGCCTCCTTAGGTAGGTTTATTCCTATGTATTTTTTTCTTTTTGATGTGATGGTAAATGGCATTGTTTCCTTAATTTCTCTTTCTGATATTTCATTGTTTTTGTATAGAAATGCAACAGAAATCTGTGTATTAATTTTGCGTCCTGCAACTTTACCACATTCATTGATGAGCTCTAGAAGGTTTCTGGTAGCATCTTTAGGATTTTCTATATATGGTACCATATCATCTGCGGACAGTGACAATTTTACTTCTTTTCCAATTTGGATTTCTTTTACTCTTTTTTTCCTCTGATTGCCATGGGTAGGACTTCCAAAACTATGTTGAATAAAAGTGGCAGGAGTGCACATCCTTGTCTTGTTCCTGTTCTTAGAGGAAATACTTTCAGCTTTTCACCATAGAGTATGATGTTAGCTGTGGGTTTGTCATATATGGCTTTTATTATGTTGAGGAATGTTCCCTCTATGCCCACTTGCTGCAGAGTTTTTATCATAAATGGGTGTTGAACTTTGTCAGAAGATTTTTCTGCACCGATTGAGATGATCATATGGTTTTTATTCTTCAATTTGTTAATGTCGTGTATCGTACTGATTGATTTGTGGAGACTGAAAAATCCTTGCATACCTGGAATAATCCCACTTAATCATGGTGTATGATCCTTTTAATGTATTGTTGGATTCGGTTTGCTAGTATTTTTGGGTCTATGTTCATCAATGATATTGATCTGTAATTTTCTTTTTTTGTGGTATCTTTGTCTGGTTTTGGTATCAGTGTGATGGCAGCCTCATAGAATGAGTTTGTGAGTATTCCTTTCTCTGCAATTTTTTGGAATAGTTTTAGAACAATGGTTGTTAACTCTTCTCTAAATGTTTGATAGAATTTACCTGTAAAGCCAGTAAAAGTCCTGGACTTTTGTTTGTTGGGAATTTTTTAATCACAGTTTCAGTTTCAGTACTTGTGATTGGTCTGTTCTTATTTTCTATTTCTTCCTGGTTCCATCTTGTGAGATTGTACCTTTCTAAGAATTTGTCCATTTCTTCTAGGTTGTCCATTTTATTGGCAAATACTTGCTTATAGTAGTCTCTTATGATCCTTTTTTATTTCTGTGGTGTCGTAACTTTTCCTTTTCATTTCTAGTTTTATTGATTTGGGCTTTCTTCCTTTTTTCTTGATGAGTCTGCCTAAAGGTTTATCAATTTTGTTTATCTTTTCAATGAACCAACTTTTAGTTTCTTTGATCTTTTCTACTGTTTTCTTCATCTCTATTCCATTTATTTCCACTCTGATCTTTATGATTTCTTTCCTTCTACTAACTTTGGGTTTTGTTTGTTCTTCTTTCTCCAGTTGCTTTAAGTGTAAGGTTAGGTTGTTTATTTGTCATTTTTCTTGTTACCTGAGGTAAGATTGTATTGTTATAAACTTCCCTCTTAGAACTGCTTTTGCCACATCCCATAGGTTTTGTTTTGTCATGTTTTCATTTTCATTTGTCTCTAGATATTTCTTGATTTCCTCTTTGATTTCTTCAGCGATTGATTAATTATTTAGTAACATATTGTTTAGCCTCCATGTGTTTGTGTTTTTGTGCAGTTTTTTTCTTGTAGTTGATTTCTAATCTCATAGTGTTGTTTTTAGAAAAGATGCTTAATATGATATCAGTTTTTTTTAATTTATTGAGACTTGCTTTATGGTCCAGCATGTGATCTATCCTGGGGAATGTTCCATGTGCATGTGAAAAGAATGTGTATTCTGCTGCTTTTGGATAAAATGTTCTATCAATATTAATTAAGTCCATCAGGTCTAATGTGTCATTTAAGGCCCATGTGTCCTTATTCATTTTCTGTCTGGAAGATCTGTGCACTGATGTAAGTGGGGTGTTATAGTCCCCCACTATGATTGTGTTACTGTTGATTTCTCCTTTTATGGCTATTAGCATTTACCTTATATATTGAGGTGCTTCTGTGTTGGGTGTATATATATTTACAATTGTTATATCTTCTTCTTGGATTGATCCCTTGATCATTATGTAGTGTCCTTCTTTGTCTCATCTAACAGCCTTTATTTTAAAGTCTCTTTTGTCTGACATGAGTATTACCACTCCAGCTTTCTTTTGATTTCCATTTGCATGGAATACCTTTTTCCATCTTCTCACTTTCAATCTGTATGTGTCCCTAGATCTGAGGTGGGTCTCTTGTAGACAACATATATACGAATCTTCTTTTCATATCCATTCATCTACTCTATGTCTTTTGGTTGGAGCATTTAATCCATTTACATTTAAGGTAATTATCAATATGTATGTTCTTATTGCCATTTTGTTAATCGTTTCGGATTTGTTTTCGTAGGTCTTTTTTCTTCCATCCCTCTTTTATTATCTTCTCTTGTTATTTGATGACTATCTTTAGTGTTGTGTTTGGATTCCTTTTTCTTTTTTATGTGTATAGCTATTGTAGATATTTGGTTTATGGTTACCATGAGCTTTTGATATAGCAGTCTGTATATAGACAAGATTGTCCTAAGTTGCTGGTCTCACTTTCAAATGCATTACTAATATCCTGCATTGGTACTTTCCTCACAGTTGCTGGTTTTGATATCATATTTGTGTGTGGATGATTTCCTACCTTTACTCTGTTTGTCTTTACCTGTGAGCTTTCCCGTTCGTGTTTTTCTTCTTTCTAGTTGTGGCCTTTTCTTTTCTGCCTAGAGAAGTTCCTTTAGTATTTGCTGTAAAGCTGATTTGGTGGTGCTAAATTCTCTTAGCTTTTACTTGTTTGGAAATCTTTTGATTTCTCCATTGAATCTGAATGAGAGCCTTGCTGGGTAGAGTATTCTTGGTTGCAGGTTTTTCCTTTTCATCACTTTAAATATATCATGCCACTCCCTTCTGTCCTGCAGAGTTTTTGCTGAAAAATCAGCTGATAACCTTATGGGGATTCCCTTGTATTTTATTTGTTGCTTTTCAAGTGTTGCTTTTAATATTTTCTCTTTGTCTTTAATGTTTATCAATTTAATATGTATCTCAGTGTGTTCCTCCTTGGGTTTATCCTATATGGAACTCTGCACTTCTTGGACTTGGGTGACTGTTCCCTTTCCTATGTTAAGGAAGTTTCAGCTATTGTCTCTTCAGATATTTTCTCAGGTCCTTTCTCTCTCTTGTGTCCTTCTGGGACCCACATAATGTAAATGTTGGTGTGTTTCATGTTGTCCCAGAGGTCTCTTAGGCTGTCTTCATTTCTTTTCATTCTTTTTTCTTTATTCTGTTCCACGGCAGTGATTTCCACCATTCTGTCTTCCAGCTCACTTATTCGTTCTTCTGCCTTATTTATTCTGCTATTGATTCCTTCTAGTGTGTTTTTCATGTCAGTTATTATATTGTTCATTTCTGTTTGTTTATTCTTTATGTCTTCTAGCTCTTTGTTAAACATTTGTTGTATCTCCTTAGTCTGTGCCTCCATTCTTTTTCCGAGATCTTAGATCATCTTTACTATCATTACTCTGTATTATTTTTTGGGTAGATTGCCTATCTCCAGTTCACTTCATTGTTCTTCTGGGGTTTTATCTTGTTCTTTTGTCTGGAACATATTCCTTTGTTGTCTCATTTGTCTAACTTTCTGTGATTGTCATTTCTGTTCCGTAGGCTGCAGAGTTGTAGTTCCTCTTGCTTCTCATGTCCTCCCCCATCTCACTGGGATTTCTTCTTTGTCTTTAGATGTAGAATATCTTTTTTGGTAGATTCCCGTCATTCTTGTCAATGGTTATTCAACAGTTTATTGTGACTTTTGTGTTTTCTTGAGAGGAGTTGCACTCTAGTTCTACTCAGCCGTCTTGTCTCCAACCTAAAAATCTGTTTCTCAAAAAATTAGCCTCATTAACAGGTCTTCCACAAGGTCACTCTTAATGATGGCCTTTATTCATTTAACTGCCTTAATCAGCACTCACTACTTCAGCAAAATTCAGCTATACACATAGGCTATAATTCCCAGGCTCCTATGAAAGAAATTCAGCTTCAGTTTCTGTCCACTGCAGATGTGTAGCTGTTTAAGCCAGTGTTAAATTTACACTGTTCTGTCTCCTCCCCAGGTGATAAGGAAGGGGGATGTGAAGACCAGCATCCTTAAAATTCTGTGGCTGTCTCTCTGCATTCAACAGATCAAAAGCCATAAACACTGTATTTATATTATCTTTAAAGAAAACCTTTATATCTTTTTTTCCTTCTTAACAAAATTATTTCCTCCTTATTCTTTCTCAACTCAGAAATAATGTCCCAATAGGGAAACACTTTGTACATGAAAAAATAACCCAGTGTTGTTACATGATTGTTTCTGCTCTGTAAAATTAAAAATGGTCTATACTTGGATCAAATCATTTTTCACATTAGGGTTTGTTTTCTAGGAGTAGGAAAATTTGAGGAAAGGAACAATACAAGAAATTTATTTATTTATTTGTTTGTTTGTTTTTTGGCTGTGTTGGGTCTTCGTTGCTGTGCACGAGCTTTCACTAGTTGCGGCGAGTGGGGGCTACTCTTCGTTGCAGTGCACAGGCTTCTCATTGTTGTGGCTTCTCTTGTTGCAGAGCACGGGCTTTAGGTGCACAGGCTTCACTAGTTGTGGCACGTGGGTTTAGTAGTTGTGTCTCGTGGGCTCTAGAGCGCAGGCTTAGTAGTTGTGGTGCACGGGCTTAGTTGCTCTGCGGCATGCGGGATCTTCCCAGGCCAGGGATTGAACCCATGTCCCCTGCATTGGCAGGCGGATTCTTAACCACTGCACCACCAGGGAAACCCAAGAAATTTTTTATCATGTGACACACCCATTAGTCGGTCATTATTAATGTATAAAGTTTATCTATTTTTACCTGCTGTGGTTTTTAAATGCATTTTAAATGCAAGTAAATCATCCCATATATCCAAATTCAGATTAATACCCATTTTTGGAGGTGCTGTGTAAAATTGAGACAGTTTTAATACATTCGTTTAATAGTAGACAGTTGGCAATTACATTTGGGAATATGTTTTCTTTTTTCCAAGCTGGAAAGGAATATAGGTGTCTCAAATGGAGTTTTCTCAAATTCTACAAAACTCCACATTGTGCTCTGATTTTTAATACCCTAGCAAATGTGCCTAAATACACCTACCATTTTTACAAATTTGACAGCTCCATGCTCCCTCTAATTCCTTACTAACCAGGGTCTTCAACCAATCCTGTCTTGTTTTTGTCTCTCCTTGACAATAACTATGTTTATCAAGGACAGCAAATGCCCTCTTGTGTTGGACTCTCAATCTCTACATGGTTTCCCAGTGTTCCCATACTGTGGAGCACAAGCCTGGACCCTGTGCTCTGCTCTGCTCTGCTCTCTCCCTAGGGAATCACATTTGGCTCCTTTGCTTTACATTTTTGTTTGATGTAAATTATCAAATTCTCATATGTGCCTCAGAAATAATGCCTAAATCAAAAACTTTGTTTTTATCTGTGCTGAAACCTCTTCCTAGTTTTCCCCACTATAGTAAATGTCACTGTATTAGTGTCCTATGACTGTAGTGATGATTACCACAAAGCTGGTGGTATAAAACAACAGGAATGTATTATCCCACAGTTCTGGAGGCCATGATCAGTTTTACTGGACCAGAAATTAAGGTGTCTGCAAAGCTGTGCTCTCTCTGGAGTCCCTAGGGTGTCATCCATTCCTGGCCTCTTCCAGATTCTAGTGGCTACCAACATTCTTCTGCTTGTTACCACAACACTCCAACATCTGCCTCCCTAGTGTCACTGCCTTCTCTTCTTTTCTGTGTTCAGACCACTCTCTTCCTACCTCTTATAGGCTACATATGATTGCATTTTAGGCCCACTTGGGTAATCCAGGATAATCTCCCCTTCTCAAGATCCTTAATTTAATCATATTTGCAAAGGTATTTACTTGCCATATAAGATAGCATTCATATGTTCCAGGGATTCAGATGTGGGTATCTTTATTCCCTTTCAAAACTTTTTTTTACACTGTGGTAGAATACACGTAACATGATATTTACCATCTTAACTATATTAAGTGTACAGTTTGATAGCATTGAGTACATTCACTTTGGTGCTCAACCACCACCATCCTTCTTCAGAACTCTTTTCATCTTGTAAAACTGAAACTCTGTACCCATTAATAGCAATTCACCATTCCCCCCTCCTCCCATCCTCTGGTAACCTCCATTAGTCTTTCTATCTCCATGAATTTGACCACTCTGCATACCTCATGTATATGGAATCATACAGTAACTGTCTTTTTATTATTGACATATCTCTTATAATTATGTCCTCAAGATGTATCCATACTGTAGCATATGTCAACATTCCCTTCCTTTTAAAGGCTGAATAGTATTCCAGTGTATGTGTATAACACCTTTTGCTTATCTGTTCATTCATCCATGGATCCTTAGGTTGCTTCCACATTGTAGCTATTGTGAATAATGCTGCTATGAATATGGGTGTACAAATATCTCTTCAAGACCTGGATTTTCATTCTCTTGAGTATATACCTAGAAGTAGAATTACTGGATGATAGACTAATTCTATTTTTAATTTTTTGAGGAACTGCGTAACATTTTCCACAGTTGCTGTACCATTTTCCATTCCTACCAACAGGGTGAAAGGATTCCAGTTTCTCTATATCCTCACCAACACTTGTTTTCTGTTTATTTTGAATGTAGCCATCCTAATGGCTATGAGGTGATATCTCATTATGGGTTTGATTTGTATTTCTCTAATGATTAGTGATACTGAGCATCTTTTCATGTGCTTGTTGGTTTTGTATAACTTCTTTGGAGAAATATCTCTTCAGGTCCTTTGCCCATTTTTAAATTAGGTCCTTTTACAATTAGGTTCTTTGATTTTTTTGTTCATGAGTTTTTAGAAATTCTCGATATATTCTGGATTATAATCCCTTATCAGATTGATTTTCAAATATTTTGTCCCATTCTGTAGGTTTTTACTCTGTTAGTAATGTCTTTTAATGTACAAAAGTTTTAAGTTTTCATGAAATTTGTCTATTTTTCTTTTATAATCTGTACCTTTGGTGCAATGTCCAAGAAATCATTGTCAAATTCAATGTTGTGGAGCTTTTGCATATTATTTTCTTCTAAGAGTTTTATAGTTTTAGGTCTGACATTTAGATCTTTGATCCATTTGGAGTTAAATTTTATATGTGGTATTAGTTAAGGGTCCAACTTCAGTTTTCTGCATGTGGATACTCAGTTTTCCCAGGACTACTGGTTGAAAGACTGTCCTTTCTCCATTGAATGATCTTGGCACCCATGTCGAAAATCATTTGGCCATATTTGTAAAGGTTTATTTCTGGGATCTCTGTTCTATTCCCTTGGTTTATATGTCTGTTTTCATGCCAGTAGCACAGGGTTTTGATTACTGTAGCTTTCTAGTAAGTTTTGAAACCAGGAAGTGTGAGTCTCCAGCTTTGTTCCTGTTTTTCAAGATTGTTTTGGCTATTCATGGTCTCCTGAGATTCCCTATAAATTTTAAGATAGGGTTTTTTTTCACTTCTACACAAAAGGCCATTGGAAATTTGATAGGGATTCCATTCAATTTGTAGGGCACTTTGGATAATATTGACATCTTAACAATATTAACTCTTCCAATTCATGAACCTGGAATGTGTTTCCATTTATTTACATCTTCTTTAATTTCTTTCAGAAATGTTTTGTAGTTTTCATTGTATAAGTCTTTCACCTCCTTTGTTAAGTTAATTCCCAAGTGTTTAATTCTTTTTGATGCTGTGCTATTTGTAAATAGAAATGTTTTCTTAATTTATTTTGCAGATCATTCATTATTAGTGTATAGAAATTGAATTGCTTTTTGAGTGTTGACTTTATATCCTGCTACTTTGCTGAATTTATTTATTAGTTCTACTGGGCTTTTTGTAAAACTTCTATTGTTTTCTACATATAAGATCATATCATCTGCAAACAAAAATAATTTTACTTCTTCCTTTCTGATTTAGATGTCTTTTGTGCTCCTGAATTCAGTTTGCTAGTATTTTGTTGAGGATGTTGCATCATTGTTCATAAGGGAAATTGATCTGTAGTTTTCTTTTTTTGCAATGTCTTAGTCTAGGTTTGATATCTGGAAAATGCTGGCCTCGTAGAATGAGTTAGGAAGTATTCCCTCCACTTTTATTATTTTTAAAATTTAAGGATTTGTGTTAGATCTTTAAATGTTTGGTAGAGTTTACCAGTGAAGCCATAAGGTCCAGTGCTTTTCTTTGAGGGGATATTTTTGATTACTGATTCAGTCTCCTTACTAGTTATAGGTATACTTATAGGATTTCTGTTGCTTTGTGATTCAGACTTGGTAGGCTTTGTGTTTCTAAAAATGTGTTCATTTCATTTAGATTTTCCAGTGTGTTAGCATACAGTTGTTCATAGTATTTCTTATAATCCTTTTTATTTCTTTAGCATCAGTTGTAATGTCCCCACTTTCATTTCTGTCTTTTTTTTTTTAGTTGTCTTTTTTTCATTCTTTTTTTGCCAGATAGCTAAAGGTTTGTCAACTTTGTTGATCTTTTCAAAGAACTAACTTCTAGCTTTGTTGATTTTCTCTATTTTATATTTCTTTTATGTCTGTTTTAATCTTTATTATTACTATTTTTCTTCTTGTAGCTTTGAGTTTAGTTTGTTCTTTTTCCAGTTTCTGAGGTTGTAAAGTTAGGTTGTTAATTTGGGATGTTTCTTCTGTATCAATGTGTATATAGCTATAAATCCCAACCCACCCCCCACCCATAGCACTGCTTTCACTGTGTCCTGTAAGTTTTGATACATTGTGTTTTCATTTCATTTGTCTCAAGACATTTTCTAATTTACCTTGTGATTTCTTCTTTGATCCATTGGTTGTTTGAGTGTGTAGTTTCATTTCCACAAATTTGTGAATTTTCCAATTTGCCTTCTGTTACTGATTGCGAACTTCATCTCACTGTGTTCAGAGAAGATACTTTATATGATATCTATCTTTTAGGGCATGGATGTCTTTGTCGGGGGCGGGGGTCCATTATTCATCCTACCACAGTCACTAATTTCTATGCAGTAGTTTACACCAAAACTAGGAGTTCTCTTTGATAACTCTCTTTACCATTCTAATACAGTACATCAGCAAGTCCTCTCAGTTATTCAGATGTATCCTTTCCTCCATGTCAACTGTGACCCCTACCCAGGCCACTCCCTATTACATGGTCCTGCTTTATTACCTTTAGAGTTTATTGCTGTTTGAATTGTCTTATTTGTTTACATGCATGCTTTATATTATCTATCTCCATTGTTAATTCTTGAAAGCAGGGATCATTTTGCTCAGAGCCATATCTGCAGTAACTAAAACAGAGTCTGTTACACAGAAATTAATAAAGGATTTTTCAGTGAATTTTAATTAAGAAAAGATGATTCACACTTGTATAGTGATTAGCATGGGTTAGTGCATTAAATATCTTTGTTAAATAAGTCCTCACATCAACTTTATGAAGTAGGAACTTCTAATTTCTCAGTTTTTAAAATCAGAAAATAGAGGAACAGAGAATAAATTTGTTTCCCATGGTCACAAATCTTAAAAAGTTATGATCCTGGATTTAAACCCAAGAAGTGTGGCCACAGTATCTGATCATACTGTCTTTTCTTTTCTTTTTTCTTTTTTATCATTGGCTTCTATGCAACACTTGTGATTTTAAAGTACATGTCACATATGAAGAAATTTTCCTTGAACTTCTCCCAAATTCCCCCTTTTTCCCCATTTCTTAATTAATGTGATCGATTGTATGGAATTAATGGAAGGAAATACAAATCTTGAAACGACTATTTTTTTTCTTCAGTTAGTACCTCCAAGTTTGCCAGACCCCATTTTCTTTCCTTGGTGCAAATCTTTAAACATAGATCTTCAATCACTTTTTCTTGTTAAAAGAGCATTCAATTTGAAAAGGAAATTATATATCTGTGTTAAGTGCCTGGCCTTATTATTGTCAGTTTTCCTTGTGCTTAACATCAGGCCTAAGTTACTAGGGTCTTTTACTTGTGTAAAGAAATGGCATTAGTGCTTCTAAACATCCTGAATACTACTTGAGATTAAATCATTATTGGAAAAATTAGTATGTTACCATGTTTATTCAAGAACCTACTAAGTTTCCTTACTTGCTTGACTGAGGAAAAAACAATTCTCCTGATGGAAAGGTTCAAGAACAAAGACAAGGAGATCAGTTGCATGATTCTATCAAGAGAACAGGAATAAGAAAAACCCAAGTGCTTCTACAGACATTGAAGAAGTTAGCTGATGAAACTTGTTAGAAAATCGCTGTGAGTACTGATAGAAGAGAAAAATTCAAGGATTCTGGCTTAACTTGGCAAATAATAATGGAATTTACTGAGATAAGGCACGTGGATGAGGGGCAAGTTTGAAAAAAAACAATTAAAAAGAAATGATAAAGTATTAAAATCCTAGATTTCAAACCTAAAATCCTAGATTTCAAGCTTGTGATATGTGTTCTCTGCCTAAAGAATAGAGAGAATAGATCAGAGAATAAATACCATAAATCACATTTCCTAAAAGCTCTTTCAGGCATTGGAAGGAAGTCAAAGTCATTGAAAATCTTCATCTGAAATAGCTTTAGCAGAAAGAAAGAAAAATAAGTCATTTCTTGGCAAACTGGTTATTCTTTAATGAAGTAACTTATCTACATCAAACTAGATGTTATCTCACAGAAGACATTTAATACCCTTCCAGTACAGTTATTCTTTTTCATTACTCTCTTTGAGTTGTATCCCCATTTGCAATTATTATATGCTTTTCTGAAGATCATGGTTTTATTAATTTGTTAATAATTTATTCAAAAGTATAAAATGGAGAGTAGTTCAGGTAGGTCATCTATTTACAAAACCATTATAAGCTTATGATTTATAAAAATGTAAATGAGGTTGTATGGGTCAACTTAACCTTGCCTGCAGCTTTGCATGTAACCCACTGTGGGAAGAATTCCCAATGAAAACAGTTTAAAATGTTGAGCAAAATTCAAAAGGAGAAAAAAAGAACACTTTTTATATTTACCTCTGAACAGGAAAGAAGTTAAGGATTCCTCACATGTCAAAAACAAAGTGAGAACAGGAAGCCAGAGTATTAGGCTAACCAAAGCCCCACTTATGCTTAATCCTGATGACCAGTTTAGACCTTGAGAGCCAAGGGGAACTGGGCAGAAAATAAAGCCTAAGACCTTTACGAAGTGGAGACTCAAGACCCCTACGTAAAGCGGGACCCCCAAAGAATCTACGAGCTCAGTGCCAGAAGACATAGTAGTACATGTGTTGCATTTGCACCATAAAAGGAGAAAGACAGAAAATGTGTCTGTATTAACTTTGGTACTAGGTGGAGGTAGAAAATCCATTTCCCTGAGGATCTGCAACCAAGCAAATGCTTCTATGGATTTGCAGCACCAGTCTACTCTATAAAGTCCAGAACCCTCAAGATATTTATTTTAATGAGGCTACCAAAGTGGCTAGTATATGCAAATGCAAATCCTTCTTGAAGGTAAGTCACCTTTAAACCAGGCCTCAAAAGAATTCTATAAAGTTCAACAAATATAATTTTATAGTAAAAAAAAGTTCAGAAAATACAGATGGAAATAGACACTATAAGCAAAACAGTAAAACTAAGGGAGAGCAGAACCAGACATATATATTTGTATCATATGCAGAATATATAAAAATATTATGTTAATATGTTTAAATGTATAAAAAAGGGATTTAAAAATAAACAAAAATTGACTGAAAACATAGAGAACCAAATATAATTTTTTAAATAAAATTTTAAAAAATCAATCAGTAGAAAACAAGATAAGAGAAAAGCAACAAAAACATACAACAAGCAGCAAATCAAAAGATACCAACAATCTTAAACATTTAAAACTAAAGTCTGTAGTTAAAAGATGAAAATTATCAGACTGGATTTTACGAATAATTCACATATATTGTATTCATAAGAAATATATGTAAAACATGAGTCACAAAAATTAAAAATCAAAGAATGGAAACTGTACCAGAAAAATGCAAATCAGAAGAATACTGATATAGCCATAGTAATATGAGTCAAAACTCATTTTAAAGAAAAATGCATTACTTGAGGTAAAAAAGTTCACAAAATAATTATGAAAGAATCCAGTTTATCACAAACATATTATAATTTTAAATTATATGAACCCAGGAATATAGCTTTAAAGCAAAAATTGACCAAGAAAAATTGACAAATTCGTCATCATCATGAAATGAAACACACAAATATGGAGTAAACTGACTTCCAACCAAAATGTTGAGGTAACGCACAGAGAAAAAGTACTCTTTAAACAAATAATGCTGGAATAGCTTGATATTTATATGAGGAAGAAAATTGAACCTTGGCCCCAACCTTACAACATACACAAAAATTAACTCAAAACAGATTAGAAATCTAAACAAAGAAGCTAAAACTCTAAAACTTATAACAAAAAACATAATAGAAACATATTCATGACATTATGGTAAGCAAGGCTTTCTTTACAATGGATGTGCAAAAATACCAACTCTTCCACCAAAAAGGCATATACTGGATTTCATCAAAAATAAAAATACTAGAGGACTGGGGTTGGCTGCGTGAACACAGCCTGAAGGGATTAGTACACCACGGCTAGTCGGGAGGGAGTCCGGGAAAAGGTCTGGAACTGCTGAAGAGGCAAGAGACTTTTTCATGCCTCTTTGTTTCCCTGTGCATGAGGAGAAGGGAGTAAGAGTGCTGCTTAAAGGAGCTCCAGAGACGGGCCTGAGCCACAGCTACCATCGTGGACCCAGAGACGGGACTGAGATGCTAAGGCTGCTGCTGCAGCCACCAACAAGCCTGTGTGCAAGCACAGGTCACTATACACACCTCCACTCCTGTGAGCCTGTGCAGCTCACCACTGCCAGGGTCCCATGATCCAGGGACAACTTCCCCAGGAGAACACACGGTACACCTCAGGCTGGCGCAACGTCACACCAGCCTCTGCCACTGTAGGCTCACCCTGCACTTCATACCCCTCCCTCCCCCTGGCCTGAGAGAGCGAGATCCCCCTACAGCTGCTCCTTTAATCCCGTCCTGTCTGAGCAAAGAACAGACGCCCTCAGGTGACCTACACACAGAGGCTGGGCCAAATTCAAAGCTGAACCCAAGGAGCTGTGCGAACAAAGAGAGAAAGGGAAGTTTCTCCCAGCAGCCTCAGGAGCAGCAGATTAAATCTCCACAATCAACTTGATGTACCCTGCATCTGTGGAATACCTGAATAGACAACGAATCATCCCAAATGAGGAGGTGGACTTCGAGAGCAACAACATATTTTTTCCCCCTTTTTCTCCTTCTGTGACTGTGTATGTGTATGCTTCTGTGTGTGATTTTCTCTGTATAGCTTTGCTTTGACCATTTGTCCTAGAGTTCTTTCTCTCCGTTTTTGTTGTTGTTGTTTTTAATATAGTTTTCAGCACTTGTTATCATTGGTGGATTTGTTTTTTGGTTTGGTTGTTCCTTCTTTCTTTCTTTTTAATTACTTAAAAAAATTTTTTAATAATTATTTTTTGCTTTTTATTTTAATAACTTATTTTATCTCTTTCTTTTCTTTCTTTCTTTTCTTTCTTTCTTTCTTTCTTTCTTGTTTTCTTTCTTTCTTTCTTTTTTTCCTTCCTTCCTTCCTTCCTTTCTTCTCCCTTTTATTCTGAGTCATGTGGATGAGAGGCTCCTGGTGCTCCAGCCAGGTGTCAGGGCTGTGCCTCTGAAGTGGGAGAGCCAAGTTCAGGACATTGGTCTACCAGAGACCTCCCAGCTCCACGTAATATATGGCAAAAACCTCTAAGAGATCTCCATCTCAACACCAAGACCCAGCCCACTCAATGACCAGCAAGCGACATTGCCAGACTCCCTATGCCAAACAACTAGCAACACAGGAACACAACCCCAGACATTAGCAGAGAGACTGCCTAAAATCATACTAAGGCCACAGACACCCCAAAACATACCACAAGACGTGGACCTGCCCACCAGAAAGACAAGATCCAGCCTCATCCACCAGAACAAAGGTACTACTCCCCTCCACCGGGAAAACTACACAACCCATTGAACCAACCTTAGCCACTGGTGGCAGACACCAAAAACAACGGGAACTACAAACATGCAGCCTGCAAAAAGGAGACCCCAAACACAGTAAGTTAAGCAAAATGAAAAGACAGAGAAACACACAGCACATGAAGGAGCAAGGTAAAAACCCACCAGACCAAACAAATGAAGAGGAAATAGGCAGCTACCTGAAAAAGAATTCAGAGTAATGATAGTAAACATTATCCAAAATCTTGGAAATAGAATGGAGAAAATACAAGAAACGTTTAACAAGAACCTAGAAGAACTACAGAGCAAACAAGCAATGACGAACAACTCAAAAAATGAAATTAAAATTCTCTAGAAGGAATCAACAGCAGAATGACTGAGGCAGAAGAACGGATAAGTGACCTGGAAGATACAGTAGTGGAAATTAACTACTGCAGAGCAGAATAAAGAAAAAAGAATGAAAAGAATTAAGGACAGTCTTAGAGACCTCTGGGACAATATTAAAAGCACCAACATTAGAATTACAGGGGTCCCAGAAGAAGACGGGAAAAAGAAGGGGACTGAGAAAATATTTGAAGAGATTATAGATGAAAACTTCCCTAATATGGGAAAGGAAATAGTCAATAAAGTCGAGCAAGCACACAGAGTCCCATACAGGATAAATTCAAGGAGAAATATGCCAAGACACATATTAATCAAACTGTCAAAAATTAAATACAAAGAAAACATATTAAAAGCAGCAAGGGAAGAGCAACAAATAACACAAAAGGGAATCCCCATAAGGCTAACAGCTGACCTTTCAGCAGAAACTCTTCAAGCCAGAAGGGAGTGGCAGGACATATTTAAAGTGATGAAAGGGAGAAACCTACCAACAAGGTTACCCCACAAGGATCTCATTCAGATTCAACGGAGAATTTAAAAACTTTACCGACAAGCAAAAGCTAACAGAATTCAGTACAAACAAACCAGCTTTACAATAAATGCTAAAAGAACTTCTCTAGGTGGGAAACACAAGAGAAGGAAAAGACCTACAATAACAAACCCAAAACAATTAAGAAAATAGTAATAAGAACATACATATCAATAATTACCTTAAATGTAGATGGATTAAATGCTCCAACAAAAAGACATAGACTGGCTGAATGGATAGAAAAACAAGACCCATATATATGCTGTCTACAAGAGACCCACTTCAGACCTAGGTACACATACAAACAGAAAGTGAGGGGATGGAAAAAGATATTCCATGCAAATGGAAATCAAAGAAAGCTGGAGTAGCAATTTTCATATTAGACAAAGTAGACTTTAAAACAAAGACTATTACAAGAGACAAAGAAGGACACTACATAATGATCAAGGGATCAATCCAAGAAAAAGATATGACAATTGTAAATATTTATGCACCCAACATAGGAGCACCTCAATACATAATGCAAATGCTAACAGCCATAAAAGGGGAAATCGACAGTAACACAATTATAGTAGGGGACTTTAACACCCCACTTTCACCAATGGACAGATCATCCAAAATGAAAATAAATAAGGAAACACAAGCTTCAAATGGTACATTAAACAACATGGACTTAATTGATATTAAAGAAAATTCAAATCATATCAAGTATCTTTTCTGACCACAATGCTATGAGACTACATATCAATTACAGGAAAAAATCTGTAAAAAATACAAACAAATGGAGGCTAAGGAATACACTACTTAAAAACCAAGAGATCACTGAACAACTCAAAGAGGAAATCAAAAAATACCGAGGAACAAATGACAACGAAAACATGATGACCGAAAGCCTATAGGATACAGCAAAAGCAGTTCTAAGAGGGAATTTTATACCAATACAATCCTACCTTAAGAAACAGGAAACATCTTGAATAAACAACCTAACCTTACACCTAATGCAATTCGAGAAAGAAGAAAAAAAAAAACCCAAAGTTAGCAGAAGGGAAGAAATCAAAAAGATCAGATCAGACATAAATGAAAGGGAAATGAAGGAAATGATAGCAAAGATCAATAAAACTAAAAGCTGGTTCTTTGAGAAGATAAACAAAATTGATTAACCATTAGCCAGAGTCATCAAGAACAAAAGGGAGAAGACTAAAATCAGTAGAATTAAAATAAAAAAGGAGAAGTAACAACTGACACTGCAGAAATACAAAGGATCATATGAGATTACTACAAGCAACTATATGCCAATAAAATGAACAACCTGGAAGAAATAGACAAATTCTTGGAAATGCACAACCTGCCAAGACTGAACCAGGAAGAAATAGAAAATATGACCAGACCAATCACAAGCACTGAAATTGAAACTGTGATTAAAAATCTTCCAACAAACAGAAGCCCAGGACCAGATGGCTTCACAGCCGAATTCTATCAAACATTTAGAGAAAGGCTAACATCTATCCTTCTCAAACTCTTCCAAACTATAGCAGAGGGAGGAACACTCCCAAACTCATTCTACAAGCCCACCATTACGCTGATACCAAAACCAGACAAAGATGTCACAAAAAAAGAAAACTACAGGCCAATATTACTGATGAACATAGATGCAAAACTCCTCAACAAAATACTAGCAAACAGAATCCAAGAGCACATTAAAAGGATCATACATTATGATCAAGTGGGGTTTATCCAGAGAAGGCAAGGATTCTTCAATATATGCAAATCAATGAACATGATACAACATATTAACAAATTGAAGGAGTAAAACCATATGATCATCTCAATAGATACAGAGAAAGCTTTTGACAAAATTCAACACCCATTTATGGTAAAAACCCTCCAGAAAGTAGGCATAGAGGGAACTTTCCTCAACATAATAAAGGCCATATATGACAAACCCACAGCCACCATCATCCTCAAAAGTGAAAATCTGAAACCATTTCCACTAAGATGAGGAAGAAGATAAGGTTGCCCACTCTCACCACCCTTATTCAACATAGTTTTGGAAGTTTTAGCCACAGCAATCAGAGAAGAAAAACAAATAAAAGGAACCCAAATCAGAAAAGAAATAAAGCTGTAACTGTTTGCAGATGACATGATATTATACATAGAGAATCCTAAAGATGCTACCAGAAGACTACTAGAGCTAATCAATGAATTTGGTAAAGTAGCAGGATACAAAATTAATGCACAGAAATCTCTTTGCATTCCTATACCCTAATGATGAAAAATCTGAAAGTGAAATTAAGAAAATGCTCCTATTTACCTTTGCAACAAAAAGAATAAAATACCCAGGTATAAAGCTACCTAAGGAGACAAAAGACCTGTATGCAGAAAATTATAAGACACTGATGAAAGAAATTAAAGGTGATACAAATAGATGGAGAAATATACCATGTTCTTGTATTTGAAGAATCAACATTGTGAAAATTACTATACTACACAAAGCAATCTACAGATTCGGTGCAATCCCTATCAAAATACCACTGGCATTTTTCACAGAACTAGAACAAAAAATTTCACAGTCTGTATGGAAACACAAAAGACCCCGAATAGCCAAAGCAATATTGAGAACGAGAAACGGAGCTGGAGAAATCAGGCTCCCTGACTTCAGACTATACTACAAAGCTACAGTAATCAAGACAGTATGGTACTGGCACAAAAACAGAAATATAGACCAATGGAACAGGATAGAAAGCCCAGAGATAAACCCATGCACATATAGTCACCTTATCTTTGATAAAGGAGACAAGTGTGTACAATAGAGAAAAGACAGCCTCTTCAATACATGGTGCTGGGAAAACTGGACAGCTACATGTAAAAGAATGAAGTGAGAACACTCCCTAACACCATACACAAAAATAAACTCAAAATGGATTAAAGACCTAAATGTTAGGCCAGATACTATCAAACTCTTACAAGAAAACATAGGCAGAACACTCTATGACATAAATCACAGCAAGATCCTTTTTGACCCACCTCCTAGAGAAATGGAAATAAAGACAAAGATAAACAAATGGGCCCTAATGAAGCTCAAAACCTTTTGCACAGCAAAGGAAACCATAAACAAGACAAAAAGACAACCCTCAGAATGGGAGAAAATATTTGCAAATTGAAACAACTGACAAAGGATTAATCTCCAAACTTTACAAGCAGCTCATGCAGCTCAATATCAAAAAAACAAACAACCCAATCCAAAAATGGGCAGAAGACTTGAAGAGACATTTCTCCAAAGAAGATATACAGATTGCCAACAAACACATGAAAGGATGCTGAACATCATTAATCATTAGAGAAATGCAAATCAAAACTGCAATGCGGTATCATCTCACACTGGTCAGAATGACCATCATCAAAAAACCTACAAGCAATAAATGCTGGAGAGGGTGTGGAGAAAAGGGAACCCTCTTGCACTGTTGGTGGGAATGTAAATTGATGCAGCCACTATGGAGAACAGTATGGAGGTTCCCTAAAAAACTAGAAGTAGAACTACCATATGCCCCAGCAATCCCACTACTGGGCATATACACAGAGAAAACCATAATTCAAAAAGAGTCATGTGCCACAGTGTTCATTGAGCACTATTTACAATAGCCAGGACATGGAAGCAACCTAAGTGTCCATTGACAGATGAATGGATAAAGAAGATGTGGCACATATATACAATGGAATATTACTCAGCCATAAAAAGAAACGAAATTGAGTTATTTGTAGTGAGGTGGATGGACCTAGAGTCTGTCATACAAAGTGAAGTAAGTCAGAAAGAGAAAAACAAATACTGTACGCTAACACATATATATGGAATCCAAAAAAAAGAAAAATGGTCATGAAGAACCTAGGGGCAAGATGGGAATAAAGACGCAGACCTACTAGAGAATGGACTTGAGGACAGGGGGAGGGGGAAGGGTAAGCTGGGACAAGGTGAGAGAGTGGCAGTGTATATATATGGACATATATACACTACCAAATGTAAAATAGATAGCTAGTGGGAAGCAGTCTCATAGCACAGGGAGATCAGCTCGGTGCTTTTTGACCAGCTAGAAGGGTGGGATAGGCAGGTGGGAGGGAGGGAGACACAAGAAGGAAGAGAGATGGGGATATATGTATATTTATAACTGATTCACTTTGTTATAAAGCAGAAACTAACACACCATTGTAAAGCAATTACAGTCCCATAAAAATGTTAAAAAGAAAAAAAGAGAAGGTGGGATTTGAAAAATAATTGAATACAAATTAAATAAATAAATAAGTAAACTACTGTTCTTTTAAAGACATCATTAAGAAAATAAAAAGGCAAGCCATAGTCTCAGAGATAAATATTTGCAATAAATTTATCATGAAAAGAATTTGTATCTAGAATATATAAAAATGTAATTTTCATGAATTTCTAATAGATAGAAACAAATATTCTTAACCAACAGTTAGTTATAAAGGAAACAGTGAAGTACAAATGTTTATATTTATTACCTGCCTTAAGAAAAATAAGATTTTTAGTACATTGGGAGAGCCTTTGTGCCCCTCCTCCTATTTTATAGTAAATTTTGTATAAAACTGGTACTGTTTTTCCTTAAGTGTTTGAACGTTGGTATTTTCTTTCTGGGAAGGTTTTTGAATCCCAGCCTAATTTCTTTAGTGTGTGTGTGTGTGTGTGTGTGTGTGTGTGTATGTGTATGTGTGTGTGTGTGTGTGTGTGTGTTTATAACTAGTCAGATGTTCTTTTAATTCTTGTGACAGATTTGGTAATTGGTGTCTTCAAAGAACTTATCTATTTCACTTATCAAGTTTATTGTCTTGAAGTTGTTTATAATATGTTCTTACAACACTACAGTGTCTATATGCACTATAGCAATATTTCTCCTCTCATTTCTGATGTTGTTAATTTTTGTCTTCTTTTCCTAATCAGTCAAACTAGAGTTTTATCCGTTTTTGATCTTTTGAAATAACCACCTTTTAGTGTCATTAATTGCATCTATTGTTAATCTGCTTTCTATTCAATTGACTTTTGGTCTTTATTATTTTCTTCCTACTTACTTTAGGTTTAAATCGATTTTTTTAATACCATTTTAAGTTAGAAACTTAGGTAATTGATTTTAGTCCTTCTTTGTTAATATGACAGTTTTTCTAAGCACTGCTTTAGCTGCATTCCACAATTTTTGTAGGTCATACTGTTTGTTTAAAATATTTTCAAATTTTCATTGTGGTTTCTACTTTGACTCATGGGTTATTTGTAACTGTATTGTTTAATTTCCAAATATTTGTAGATTTTCTAGTAGATATTTTATTGATTCCAGTTTAAATCTGCATGGAAAGAGAATATGCAGTTGATCCTTGAACGACATGGGGGTTAGGGACGCCTACCCTCCATACAGCCGAAAATCCTAGTATAATTTATAGTCAGACCTCCACATAGGCTCTTCCTCCATATATACCGTTTCTCGCTATCTGCGATTCAGTTCAGCATTTGTGAATTCAAACATCAGGGGAGGTGGGGATGGGAGATCATGTAGTAAGTAATGAAGTATTTACCATTTAAAAACTTCCATGTACAAGTGGCCCACGCAGTTCACATATACATTCAAGGGTCATCTGTACTGCCTGATTTCAGCTGAGACTTGTTTCATGGCCTATGGCTTGTATTGGTTAATGTTTCATTTATACTTGAAAAAAAATTATCTTCTGCAATTGCTGACTCTTCTCTAAATATCGGTTGGCTCCATTTGGTTCAGGTGTTCTATATTCTTATTGATTTTCTTCTTTTATCATCTAAGGAAAGAGAAATATTGAAATCTCTGATTAAAACTGTGAATTTTTCTATATCTCCTTTCAATTATGTTAGTTTTTGCTTTGTGCATTTTGATGCTTTGTTATACACTTAAGATTTTATTATCTCCTTAATAAATTTTAAATGTCATTTGAGATTTTACATTTAAAGTAATTTAAATTTAAATGACATTTTTTAAAATTATCTTTTGATCTTAGAATATTCCTTGACCTGATGTCCATGCTATCTGATATTAATGTAGCCAATACATCTTTTTTGATTGGTGTTGCATGCTTAATTCTTTCTGCCTTTTAGGTTTGCTCTCCCTGTCTTTCATTTTTAAAGTACATTCTTGTAAATTGAATATAGTTGGCCCTCTGGCCTGATAATCTATCCTAACTAATATCATAGTACATTTAAACATAATATAATTATGTGAATATTGAATTTTTCTATGTATTTCATTCCTTTCTATTCCTTTTTTTCCTCTTAATCTGGCTTCTGTTGGATTTTTTTTTTTAGTAGTCTGTTAATCTCCTTTATTTGCTTATCAGCCATGTATAGCTCATGTTTTATATTTTCATTGATTGCTTTACTGTATAAGTTTTTAACTTATTATAGTCTCCCTTCAGATTATATTGTGCCACTTTACATGTAATATACGTTCCTTAAAACAGTTGAGTTCCCTTTTCCTCCTTCCCCTCCTTTGCTATTATACATTTTATTTCTACATTTTATATAATCAACTTATTTTTACATATACTTTAAGCGCCAAAATACATTGTAACTATTTATGCTTTAAATAGTTAATTATACTATAAAGAAATTTTTTTTTTTTTTTTTTTTTTTTTGCGGTACGCGGGCCTCTCACCACCGTGGCCTCTCCCATTACGGAGCACAAGCTCCGGATGCGCAGGCTCAGGGGCCATGGCTCACGGGCCCAGCCGCTCTGCGGCACGTGGGATCCTCCCGGACTGGGGCATGAACCCGTGTCTCCTGCATCAGCAGGCGGACTCTCAACCACTGTGCCACCAGGGAAGCCCCTATAAAGAACTTATTAATGAAAAAATTATATATTTATTTTATTTTATTTTTTAATTTTTTTAAATTTTTACTTAAGGATAGTTGATTTAAAATGTTGTGTTAGTTTCTACTGTACAGCAAAGTGAATTAGTTAAACATATACCCATTCTTTTTTAGATTATTTTCCCATGTAGGTCATTACAGAGTATTGAGAAGAGTTCCCTGTGCTATACAGTAGGTCCTTATAAAATAGACAACTAATAAGGACCTGCTTAGTTATTTTTGTACATTTACCAGTACCAGCATTCTTCATGCCTTCACATAGACACCTGTTTCAATCTAGAACCATGTTCTTTTAGCCTGAAGAACATCCTTTAATACTTCTTGTAGAGCAAGTCTGCTGGCAGCCAAATTTCTTAGATTTTGTTTGTCTGACAGTATATTTATTTCACCTTCATATGTGAAGGATATTTTCACTGAATATAGAATTCTATATTTTGTTTTGTTTTTTTCACTTTAAGGTAACGTTTCATTGTCTTCTGGCTTGCATTCGTTGTAATGGTATATCCAGGGAATTCTTAAATCTTTTTTGCGCTATATCTAATATGCCTGTTTCTTTTTGGCCACTATTTTTTTTATGATTCCATGCTTTTTATCTTTTATATTTTTAACTTTTTATTTTATACTGGAGTATAGTTGATTAACAATGTTGTGTTAGTTTCAGGTGTACAGCACAGTGATTCAGTTATACATATACATGTATTTATTCTTTTTCAAATTTCTTTCCCATTGAGGTTGTAGATAATATTGAGTAGATTTCCCTGTGCTATACAGTAAGTCCTTGTTGGTTATCTATTTTAAATATGGCCACTATTAAGATTGTTCTCGCTATCATTGTTTGCCAGCAGTTTGATTGTATTGTGCTTTGGTATGGCTTTCTTTATGCTTATCCTGTTTGGGTTCCAATGTACTTCTCAGATCTGTAGGTTTATGGTGTATATTAGATTTGGAAAAATTTTGAACACTGTGTCTTCAAATAATTTTTGTGCCTACACTCCCTTTTCAGGGAGCCTTTATTCTAGGACTAGACCAGCTTTATTTCTAATATGCAGCCTTTCTAGGTTCTCCTCTGAAGAGTCTGTATGTTCAGTAAGATACCTTCACTCTGATAGCATAGAATGCATCTGTCTTCTAACCCTACGCAAGCTCCAGTAGTTATGCAGTTTACAGGTCCTAGGTAATTACTCTTTTCCCAGCCTTGCGGAATTTCACCCCACTTATTTGCAACTTAGTAAAATATTTAGTTTCAGGCTCAAAGGAACACCTTTGCAGATTTTTTTCTTTTGCTTTTATCATATTCGTATTTTGGTTGGTTTTCCTAATTACTGTATCATAGAAAAAAATGCATTGTTTGTTAATGGTTCACTTCGTTTCCTTGAAAAATACCAGAACTTTTAGGAAAAAAGACTTCATTTGTTTCTTAAGAATTTAGTAATTATCAGTTAACTATAGGATTTACAGAAACTCAAGACTTTAAAAGAATAGTGCAAGTAAACAGATCATTCTCCTTTAAACTACCATGATAGTTTCTGCCACAAAAATTTTTGACAGATGAAGGATGAAACAAATGAAACAGTTATTTTTGAGTGGCTCTAAGAAATTCTGTTGTAGAAGTTTTAAGTTGCCAATATTTGGTGTAATACCATGCTACTTGATGTTAATGGATAGTGTTGTAGGAATTAGAAGGTAGTTAACTTCTGTAATAGAAAACAAAAAAATAATTGTGAAATAGCATACACTTGACACTACCCCCCACCCCGCTGCCCAAATTCCCTGTGTCCTATCAAAACTCTATTGTGTCCTACCTGCCAGGTACCTGGTTATTCCCATTTCTTTCCCTTGGGTCATTACATAAACTAGTAAGGTTTAAGGTAACGTCCAAAAGAGACGTAAAAGTGGAAACGAAAGACTTTAAGGGCTCAAAGACAGACAATAAGATGAACTGATAAATGATAGGGCTGATAGTTATGTGTAAACAGTGAGAGTATATAAGGAGGCTGTTGCAGCTTAAATAGGATGGCGGTCTCTACACAGCAAGCATAAATAAGTGAAATCCTCTAGGTTATGTCCCTCACACTATGTCAGCTTATGAAATATTTTGAAGCTCGTTGCTGTGTTGCTCCGTCTTCTCCAGTACTCAATAAAACAGATTCCAGCTGCCTTAGCCAGTTTGAACTCCATTCTCTGTGTCCTCATCTCGCTGAAGCCCTCGTTATCTGTGCTCTGCTTGAGTTCCCCCTCTCTGTGGTGGGGCCTGCTAAATATCTTCAGGCAGAAAGTCAAGTAATTTTAGAGAGCATTGGGTCTCCTCCTCTTAGGGATCACAGTTCTCTGTTGTCCATTGTCCAGTGTCTGGGAACAGTTGTTTCATATACTGTCTAGTTTTCTAGTTGTTTACAGGGGGAGAGATAGTGCAGTTCCAGTTATTCAGCTATGGCCAGAAACTGATTTTCTAAAAACGTTTTTAAAGCTAATGAATTAAAAACCAAAACCAGGAAACACCACACACCCAGAGTATTGAGTCAGCATATAAGGTTGCTCTTAAGCTTATAAATTGTGTGGGTTTTCAGATACATGCATGTGGCATTTGGGCGGGGAACGCTGAATTCCAGAATACCAGTTGAGTCTCAACATTATACTATAGTCACCACAAAAGGTTTTTAAGGCATTTTTCTTAGAGATTTTCAGGAAATATTCCTTTGTAATAGTGCTATGAATATATGTTGAGATACAGGAAAAAGAATGGAATTATACTGGCCGCAGTACAAATCTAGGCCAAAAAGACTCTCAGAATATTTAATAGACCTTAGAGAAATACAAGGGCGTACTTTACCTTTTAGGCAAAATCATTATTTTTTTAATCAATCTAGCATTATCAGAAGTATATCCATTTGTAGATGGTAAGAGCTATTTGCAAAGTGTTGAGAGTTTTCTGGCAACATATTTCCCTTTCAAGTTTAAAATTCAAGGTAAACATTAGTACTTGTATATTTTTCATACATCTGAAAATATTTATGCTTAATATTTTATCTAAAACATTCTACTTTATATGCAGTATGTGATAAAGATATTACTTGGTAGAAATTAAGAGGTAAAATTTCAATATTTCTATTAACATGTTGCTTATAATAATTAGAATATAAACTCCAGAAAAATCTCTTAGTGGACCAAAAAACCTTCACAGATAATTTATAATTTGCTTAATTAATTTAAATTTAAAAGGCAAATAACTAATAAGCAAATGAAAAATATCTTTAACATCAATAGCAAAAAGAGACTTTTCTAAAAAACTGGATTGTTCAAAATTCAAATCCTGATATTTCTCCTCAATCATTTTTTTTTTGCTAACCTTTCCAATCTCACTGTTTGCTTTTATAACCCACTGTTTCTCATACTAGAAACCTGGCATCATCTCTGACACTTCCTTTCACACAGGACAACCAAGTCATCATCATATTTTATCAATTTCATTCCTAAATTCCTCTTTGCACCCTTCTCTACTACCTTGAGCCAAGCCACCATTACTTTCCATTGGGCTACTATTCTGTCTTCTCTATACAAATTTGTCCTATGCAAGTCCCTTTTCTGTACAATATTGTTCAAAATCTTGTATAGTTTTATATTTTTTCTTAGGAAAAAGCCTCTAAAAGTTAACAAGGCTTATAAGGTCTGGCTATTCCTTACTCTCCAGCCTCATGAGTTCATGATCCACTTGAGTACATGTGGCATCTGCACATTTGCTACCTGATTCTCACCAAGCTGCAGTGGTGACCTTGGCATCTGTAGTTCCCTCAGTCTTGAACACTCTTGCTTCTCTTTTCCCCTGGCTAGCATCCTCCATAAAAGACATCCTTCAGGCAAGCCTTTCCTGATTCCTCCCTCACGAGTTTCAGTGTAATTATAATTAGTTGGTTACTTATGACTTGATTAATATCTGGTTTGCTAGTTAGATGATAAGTTCTATGAAGCCGGAGAACATATTTCTGTTGTTCATTTGGGAAGTCCCAGAACTTTGAGTATTTCCTGATTTATAGAGGATGCTTGATAAGCAATGATTTAGGCATGATTAAATATTATACAAGAGAAAGGTGCTTTCAAGGAGTTGTTCAGAAATGGACACTCTTAGTCACTGTTATGAAAGCATAAATTCTTGCAAACTTTATGAAAATCAATTTGAAATTGTTTTTCCAAATCTTTAAATGTTTGATTTCTTTGACTCTGTAATTCCAAATCTGGGAATCTATCCAAGGGAAGTATTCAGGTATACAAATATTTAGTGTACAGTGTATTTATCTGAGCGTTATTTACAATATTAAAAAGTTGGAACTCCTCAAACATTCAATAAATAGAGATTAGCTTAAATAATATTTTGGAAGATTTATTGGCTTATTATCAAAACATTTTCATAGCATTATGACATAAAAACCTTCAATGAATCTTCATGTAAATGTTTTTGAAAGAGAAATTCAAATATAGGGGAGAGTTTAAAGTTTAAATAAAAAATAAAATCATTTGGAAAAAACATAAGGTATCCTTAATTTTAAATGATAATCATGGCATGTCACTTCCATGTTATGAATCTCATTTAAATAGTAGCACAGATCAGGTCAAAAAAGAAAAAGAGAAAAAAAAGTATAGGTAAACAAAGTTACTCCACAAAATTTCATACAAATGATGGCTGTTTGTGGGTGAGAATTAGCATTTATCCTCCATTCTTGTACACAATAAATCACAAACTAGGGATGTTTAAAGGTTCTGAGTTCTGTTTTTAGAACTAACACATTATCTTTGAATTGTTTTGTATTGAACATAACCCTGTCATTCTGATCTGTTAACATTCCGTGTCATGATCTTTCTGTCATCACACTCTTTCCTGGGTGGCATAGGAGATACAGAGCATGTATAAGATGTAGTACCAGCCTTCACATTGTTCATAGGATCATTGCATAGACAACATAGACACACATAGCCTTTAAAATAATAATACGTTGTTAAAGAATAAATGATTAAGGGACACAAAATAAGGTTATAGACATCGAGTGTTCAAAGGAGGTTGGAGGAGGCAAGGATAAACGTGACTGTATGGTTTGTGGACAGCTTCAGGAGAGAAGGAGAACTTCCTATGGCATTTGCTGTGATTGCAGACTTTCCCAAAGAGGAGATGCCTCATGTTTTGCATCAGGGAGTGTTGACCATTTAGTTTAGAAATGAATGAAATGCTTTTAACAAAATGATGCAAAGTGGATAGTGATTAATGATGCTGACTTGTTAATCTCATAATATTTTATAACTTTTTTATAGCTCTCCGAGACACTGGAAAACAGTCTATTAATAGTGACTGGAAGATTGAACACTCTGGAGCATTCAACTTAGCGGGAACTACTGTCCATTATGTAAGACGAGGTCTCTGGGAGAAGATCTCCGCCAAAGGTCCTACTACATCACCATTACACCTCCTGGTATGAGGGAACGAATCGATAACATTGCATAATCAGCTTCCTATGACAAAGGACATTCCCACCGTGCCTTCTCTTATCTTTTTTCCAAATTTGAATTGTCAAGTAAACATTTAAAATTATTTAAGAGGTGGGTTTTTAGGGTTTTTTAATGTGTTTGAAATCAAGATGTCTAAAAATGGAAATTATTATGAAAGGAACACGATATTTTAGGGAATTCACAGACTCACAGTAGAAGTGAATTAGCAGGCAATAAGGTTCCTCTTTCCCTAAAAGCATATGTTTACTAACCAGAGTGGATGTCTATAAAGAGAGTGCTATAATATGGCAAACCGTAACATTTCATACATCTGTGAAATGGGCATTGCCTGAATCTGTATAAAATACCTTTGATAAAATGGTATTGGTCCCAGGGGAAAACGTTTGGTAAATATCTAACAAGGCTTCCAATTACCCCATTGTGTTCTTACTAGGTTAAGTGATTCCTGTAAAGAATTATGATAATTTGAATGCTTGGGATAATAAGTTTCTTTACCATGTAGCAGAAGACTAGGTCTGAGTTTGGAGTGAAAGAATCAGGACATTGGGGCTCTGCGCCCTTGCTCATGGCAGGTTCACATACCTCTTTTGACCTTGATCATTGCAGTCAATGCTAATGGCTCAGGAGTTGTTTCTTCTGGTGGCAAAGTCTGAGATTCACACACTTCAACACCTCTTTGAGTCCACACATAAAAACAACTCTAAAATACAGCCAACTGACTGTTTATTTGGAGTGTAGTGTGCCACATTATTTAATATCTCCACACAATTAAAGTTGAATTCTTCCTCAACTGGAGACATCTGTGTTGCCAGTATAGCAGCCAGAGGTTCAAATCTCATACTGGCCCATTTGCTTTTCCTACTTTAACATGCCTGCAAATCACCTGGGGTTCTTGTTAAAATGCATATTCTGGGGAGGAACCTGAGACCTGCATTTCTAACCATCTCCCAGGTGATGCCACTACTGCTGGTCCACTGACCACATTTCAAGTAAGAATGTTTTAGAGAACTGCAGTCAATAGACTTTACCAACAGGAATATGCATAAGGGGAGCAGGGTGAGTTGCATGGGGGCCTTCTGTTCCGAATCTTAATACTAGTAATAATATACACCATCAAGCACTGAGAGTCAGACCCTATCCAAAAGTGCTTTATGTTCATCATAGCACTTAATCCTCAAAATAACCCTGTGTAGTATGTATTATTATTACTCCGTTTTACAGATTAGAAAACACTAAGTATGTAAAAGGTTAAATACTGTGCTCAGTGCCTCCCAGTAAGTTACTTAGCTTTGAATAAACTAGGTGTTAATCCATCTTCTATGCTGCCTCTCCTGATGCAAAGCTTAAATCTAAGTTCTTTACACCAGACAGCCTTGGATCATGAGTATGCATATACTTTAAATAATTATTTTGTTCATTCCCCCACAGTTCCTCTGGATCCTTTTATTTAATTTAAATTGGAAACTCCAGTCTGTGCCCTCTGCCATCTGGAGAGAGGAAAAAAAAAAAAATGACTAAACAAACATTGTATGACCAATATCTGGCTCTTTCCATGACTGGGTCACTTAGAATAACAACATTATCAACAACAAACATTTGTTTAATGATTGGGCTGCAGAAAACGCCATCAGGTTGCCTCCCTTATTACATTAATGTAAACTACGTTTTTTTTAATGGAAGAAGACTGAGGCTCTTTTAGTGAGCCTCTAATTCAGAATCTTAAAACAATATATGTGAGACCTCAGCGTTGGGCAGAGGGAGTTTCCTTGCTGCAGAATCCTTAATCTGACTGGTAATTACTAAGGTTTTTCCTGGAAGCATGAAACATAATTAAAGTCAGTGAACTATGTCTAAAAGAAGGCATCTGTGTGACCTGGATTTATTCAGTAATCCAAGGAAAACTGCACTTCTAAGATATTTTTCTTTAACGACTATTACAGATTGAAAGCTGGTACTGAATTTTGAAAGGCAATACCTTCTGCTGCCATGCTTCAGTATGTGCCCCTCAACTGTAACGCGGTCGCACTTTCCTTCTTGCAAAGAATACTGCCAAGTTCAAATGGTTTAAGAAAGAGCTAATGATTTTTTAGCCAATGTCTTTATTTTAAATGGCATTAGGTATTCAAGGACAATCTAAAGTTCTATCGATGAAAAGGTAGTTTTTTAAGAAAAAAAGACATGATTTCACTTAATTAAATAAGTTGGCAAATAATTTATTTATATGTTCATTTCATCAATTTGAAAATCATGTAATAGTCTGGTTATTTCCATAAACAAGGTGAGTCCATCTCTCTCTTTTTTAACTCATTTAGCTGAAAAGTCACTGGCAACATGAAATGAGATATTTAAAGCCAAAATAAGCACTGTGATATACTTAGAAGTAGGATCCAGCATGTTAGTATATATGAATTTTTAAAGTATTATTTTTATTGTTGATATAGTTGATTTATAATGTCATCATACTAGTTCCCCAATCCACATATTAAAATGTATCTTAGTATTTCTGATAATATATTGAGGCAGAATCTTAAGAAAAAGAAGTAAAGAAAATTAACCCTGGGCTCATTTAAATTTTTTCCTATTAAGTGTTAACTCTGTAACCTGTCATTACAACCACCTTGATACAGATTAAATATTTAAGTTTTCTAATACTTCAACATAATTTAAAATTTAGATATATATGTTTTTATACATCACAGCGTGTCATATAGACTGCTTCCATAAATCCTCAGATCCATAGAAGTGATATATTCCATGAGCTTGTTTGACATATTTGGTGAAAATGTATTTATAAAGAAACATATATTCTCATTCATTCTTTTATTTAAAATGAGTATATTTCAGGTATTTTTCTTTCATTTAAAACATGTATGCTTGCCCATGATGATGCAGTTCTTAGCTTGATACTGGGTACCATGGGAGAACAAAGCAGACATGGTCCCTGCTTATGGTTTAGTCCATGTAGCCCAAAGTTCAATCATTCTCATACATCCTTTATGGTTTCTTACACTGTTTACATATGTGTACATAACTGTACCATTATTAAGTTAATTTGCAGTTAGAAGTTCTTTTTAACGTAAATTTCTTTTCAAAGGAAATGATCTTTATTATAAATGGAAAATTAGTAACCTTGCCAAAGTTAAACTGTAAGCATACATGGAATAAAATTCTTGTCCTCTAATTGGCTTAGAAGTTCTCTGCCCTTATGGAGTGAAATGATTTCCAAAATCTTCTCTTCCTCTGTTGACACAGCGACTTATTATTCATCTTTCTCTTTTATATGAGTGGAACGGCTTCATTTGATATTAGATCGTGGGTTATATCTTGATGTTATGTAGGACACATGTCCCTGTCCCCCCTACTAAAGTCATCTCATACTTGTACCATGCTTTGAGAGACTGTCTAGTCCATCAACTTGGGAGAAAGTGATGTGGTATCTCTGACCTTATTCAGGTGGCCTATGTTTTCCATGCTGTCTTTAGCTCAAAGGTAAGTGTGTAACTCCAGTGATTTCAGAAGCAGGACAATTTTAACATTTAAGCATAATATCTCAAGTCTACTATGTATTAAAGGAGCATGCACACCATGCAAAAAGCATTTTAAGGTATTCGTATCCTTAGTTTTATGCTTTACATTGAATATGCTCTACTTTGATCCATCTGCCTTGATCACTTTTATATATTATAGGTGCTGCTGTTTCAAGACCAGAATTATGGTCTTCATTATGAATACACTATCCCGTCAGACCCTGTACCAGAGAATCAGAGCTCCAAAGCACCTGAACCCCTTTTCATGTGGACACACACAGGCTGGGAAGATTGCGATGCCACGTGTGGAGGAGGTGAAGTATTTTTCAGTATTTACCTTTCCAAAACAGCTTCTTTTCTGATTAACCATTGATAATTAAGACAGGTCCATAACCCCTTATCTAAAATTTCAAACTCCATAAAGGATTGGAAACTGAAAGTTTTTTGCGACACGTTTAGTGCCTAAATCCCTGAACTATTTTGCAGCAAAAACTGGCATGAATTGAAGAAAGGCTACGTACAGTTGTTACATATGTCACTCAATATGGTCACTCATTGCATTGCTTTGCATAAATATTAACACTTATGGGGGCTGCCCTAGACACCATACAGGTTGTTATGTCATATACTTACACTTTTATATTTACTTGGGACACTATACCATTTAGAGTTCAGAGAGATGGGAAGAAACCAACAAAGCATATTAAAATAAGTAGCCAACAACATTGGAGAAAAAACATGCAAATGAGAATGCTTTTCTGTAAGGCAAGTGAGAAAGTATTTATTACAAGAAAGAGAGAATGATCAACTGTATCAAAAGCTGCTAATAAGTCAAAAATAATGTGCACTGAAATTGACTATTACATTCAAATATATTTATTGTATTTCAAAAGATATTATATTTTTATATTTGAAACATAGAGGTCAATGATGACTCTGTCAAAATTACTTTTAATGATTTGGCTCAAAAGACTAAGTGAAGTGAATTCAAGAGAAAATAGCATGTGATGAATTGAAGAAAGGACTAAAGGTAACAGGAAATTTTGCTGAAACAAGAAAGCAGAGAAATGTGGCATTAGCTGGAAGGGAATATGAATCAAAGAGTTTGTTGTTGTTTTTAATAGGGGAAATTATACATGATGATTTCCCAATGTGAGTTTTCTAGAATAGAACAGAAAACTAGTGGTGCAAAGGAGAGAGCAAAAAATTTCTGGAGTGATATCCTTAAGTTGGCAGGATGGATGGAATGGAATAGTTGGCTTTGGATAGAAATATGGAGAGCCCATCACTAGTAACAGGAGAAAATACAGTATTTTGAACAGAAGCAGATGTTGGAAACTTGTGGTGGTACTCTTTTGGTTGCATCTATTTTATCAGTAAAGGCCATTTTGCTGCTATTAAAGGTGAGAATGGAGATATGAGAATTTTGAAAAGAGAGGAGATGTGAAGTGGTCACTTAAGAGAGTGAGAGAATGAATGAAATGGTACATGTATTTTGACTTTATGGTAGCATTGATGGTCCACTTGAAGTTGACAGTCATGAATTTAGCTTGACATACATATCATAATGATACTTACCCTCCAGCTATGTACAGCATACAGATGCACTTGTGGTACAAGTTTTGGAATTGCCATGTGAGTGTAATAAAACAAAAGGAGAATCCGCTTGACCTGAGGTTGTATGTAAGGAGTTGAAAATGATTGGCCATGGAATTTAGTTGTATAAGGAGGAAACTAAAAATACAAAGGACTTTGAAAGACAGTGAAAAGGTGGTAGCACTAATGGATTTTAGGGCCTGGTGGAGTTAAAGAACTTTTAGATTCAGGGTACTTAAGGGAGAGGGCTGGAAATACAGGAGATGGTGACAGAAAATAGAGCTAAGGGTATGGAGGGGATATAGTTATTAGTAATAACAAGACCAGGAGAGTTAGTGGCTTCTGTGAAGTGGAAGTACAGATCTTTGGGAAGAGAAGTGTGCCCGGAACTGAGAGGCCTCAGTGTTGGAAGAATCGTTCAAATGGCTATAATAATTACCAAAAAAATGTGTTAGGAGCAGTATTAGAAAATAGAACAATAATCCAGGAGGTAAAATCTTAGAGTAAAAAGCGAGATTGAATCAGGGGTTGGTGTTCGGTTACAGCAAGAAGGGGACTGCACTGCATAGTCTGCTCCAAAGCTGTAGGTTTAGGAAGAAGGAAAGGAGAATGGTCTGGTGGTGACAGCGAGGGGCATGGACACCCATGCTCTCTAGATGTAAAGGTATGGGGTGTAAGCAAGAAAATGGCCACCCCACTGGTGGCGGTAAAGGAAGCAAGAAACAGTGTCCTCAGGAGAGAGGAAAAGGGTACCGGGAACATCCAGAGGTTTGGAGGCTGGGGAGGAACAACTTCTGCTGCAGCACTTGGAGCTCTGGGGTCACCAGAGCAAAGGCAACATGGTAGGCAGGGGAAGGGAGACATTATAAAGAGCATACTTTGCTCCCAGGGGTACAGAGTAATTATAACAAAAGGATTTCTAGTCACTCACAATTTAAAAGCTTGTAGCAATCACCCTTGGCACAATGAAATTTTCATTGGCCATGTTTCCCTGGGGTCCCATTATCACCATGTGACTTGGGATCCTGTGTCCTCAGTCCTCTCCTGCTGATGACCCCATGTACACCCAAATTCCTATTCCTCTGCTTCTCCCATTTCTTACTGATGTCAGGGCCCATTTCATTTAAGGCGTTCTGATTCACATCCCCTATCCATAAAAAAACAAAAACACAAATAGAAACAAACACATTTAAAGTGAAGATCCACAGAGTTAGAACTTTCTTCTTTAATATAACTCAGCTGCCATTCCGTGATGGGTTATCTGGAAATGGAGCAACGAAAAGGTTGCTGGTTCCTGTTATTGCACTGAAAGGCAGTCATTAAAATCTGTTTACATCTGAGACTCTAGACAGGAAAGTGTTTGCCCAGTGAATTTTATTATACTCATTTTTTTTTCATTCTGCCATAATTGTGGTCTAGTAAAAGCTTCAGAAGTAAACATACAGAACTTGTCAGTCTTCAGTTTGAACAAGCGAATTTTTAGGGTTAAAAATTTTTTCCAAAATCACATTAATTGCAACCTAGAATATGTTTTGTCAATTGTCAGGCCTTAAGAAATAGAGGTTCAATGTAAATTATTTTAGTTTCAAGGTCAGAAGGGCTTTTAGATATTCTTGAGCATAACTTCATAATTATTAACATGAGAAAAGTGAAGTGCATTAGAGATTGAGACTTCCCAAGGTCACAGGCCCAATGTGGGAGGAGCCAAGATTAGAATCCAGGACTCCAGAGTTCAAGTCTTCTTTCCTCCATGTTATATACTTCCTTCAAGAGCAGTTCAGGGGTTCGGTGTCATTTCTTTCCACAAAGTATGTATAGCATGTCCCTTAGAGATTACATAGGTTTTATTTGTTTTTTTTTTAATTAATTTTTATTGGAATATAGTTGCTTTACAATGTTGTTAGTTTCTACTGTACAGCAAACTGACTCAGCTGTACGTATACCTATATCCCCTCTTTTTGGGATTTCCTTCCCATTTAGGTCCCCACCGTACATTAAGTAGGGTTCCCTGTGCTATACAGTATGTTCTCATTAGTTATCTATTTTATACATAGTATCAATAGTGTATATGTGTCAGTCCCAATCTCCCAGTTCCTCCCACCCCCCCTTTCCCCTCTGTATCCATACGTTCTCTACGTCTGTGTCTCATTTATACTTTGCAAATAAGATCATCTATACCATTTTTCTGGATTCCACACATATGCGTTAATAGACGATATTTGTTTTTCTGACTTCACTCTGTATGACAGTCTCTAGGTCCATCCACGTCTCTACAAATGACCCAGTTTTGTTTCTTTTTATGGCTAATATTCCACTGCATATTTGTACCACATCTTCTTTATCTATTCCTCTGTTGATGGACATTTAAGTTGCTTCCATGTCCTGACTATTGTAAATAGAGCTGCAGTGAACATTGGGGTGCATGTGTCTTTTTGAATTATGGTTTTCCCTGGGTATATGCCCAGTAGAGGGATTGCTGGGTCATATGGTAGTTCTATTTTTAGTTTTTTATGGAACTTCCATACTGTTTTCTATAGGGGCTGTCCCCGTTTACACTCCCATCTACAAACAATAAATGCTGGAGAGGCCGTGGATAAAAAGGAACCCTACATAGGTTTTCTTTGGATTCAAAGAGATGTTTTATTTAATATGTTAAATAAAAATTTAGATATGTCCTTACTTTTATTTCAAATGACTTATTTTATAAAATAGTCCTAATTATAAGCAATCTCTATATGATTTGCACTTGAATAAACCTTCTCTCTCAAATCTGTTCCATTGTGTTTAGTCAACAGTTTTCAATTATCTCTGACTATGTTAATAGGACGTATATTCATTTCAATGCCAAAGTATTTCTGGGCATTTGGATATTATTTTCCTTTGCAGTTCATAAATAAAGTGGATGGACAAGGTTTCAAGAATCGCATTATTTCTGACTCCGTTTCGTCGATTTTATAGCCAGAAAGAGCTTTGTAATCTTTCAGCATATTCATGAATTAGATGAGAGTAAGTTCAAAGCACAGAACATTGGAAACAGACTCATGTAAAATTTATCTTCAGCAGCAAAGAGGAATAATAGAACTATTCTACTTCACAGAAATATTAAGCAAGAAAGAGCAAATAAAGTATCACAGGGCAGTATAAAATTTCAGTGTTCGACATGTTATTTTTTTGAATACAATTTTAAGGCATCACATTCCGGAAATAAGTGGGAAAAAGAAATTTTAAAAAAATACCTAATGTCCAGTAGCTAAATTTTTATCAATATCTTTTACATCAGTATCTCAAACTAAGTTTTAAAATTACCCAAATAAGAGTTAACTGATTATGCATTTCTATTAATTTATTAATACCAGTTGTTACAAGATAACAAAAGCCTAAGATATAAAAACTTCTTCTTTTAGAAGAAATATTAATTTAAAATACCTAGTAATGCTGGTGATCTCAAGTAAATTTTTCCAGCAGTTTAACTTGTACACTTTTCATCACGATCTTGTCAAATTCAAATCATAGTTCCAGAAAAATTTGAATGGATATATCATTTTGTACTTTAGCATTGGCCATTGATATTAGTCCTTTTATTTTCAAACATCGTAAAACATATTTGTGAAATAAATGTTTACTTTGCATTGGTGTTCTAAAATATCTAAAAATCTTTGAAGGGATGTTTTAAATTTATTTTGGCACCTTAGAAGTAGGGGTCAGTGGATAAAGGATTTTTTTGACATAAAAGACTGTTTGAAATGATCTTGGTCTTCAGAGGCATCAGGGATCTATCATTCCATAATATCTGATGGTTTTTTGTGGAGTTAGCATTCCACATACTATATACAGTAACTGCATTACTCTAGGACTTTTATCTAGTAGATGAATTAATGAAATAAAACCTTGAATGAAGGCCCCCAAATTTAATAACGTGTTTTGAAATAAATGAAGAGTTAAACATGCTTTTAAGAAATCTGAATAGATACAATTTGAAGGGGAAAAAAAATAAGTCAGCATTCCACATTCTTCACATTAGTCCAAATCCTGCTAGCTTATGACTCTCATGCTGTAAACCTTGTATTGTGATATCTTCTAGACATGGCTTTCTTGTCCATGACCAGGTTCTCAGGAGGCATCCAAGTTTGGGGGTCCAAATTGAGGAAGTATTTCAGTATACTAATACCTGTATCTTATGAAGGGTGCTGGGTTTTTTCCTGTTTTTCCCTTTCACAGGCACTTTGCATGTACCAAAGTAAATGTTATTAGCCAAAGAAAACGCACCAAAATATATTTTTGCTCTTCTCTGCATTACTTTGTTTTAGTAATATTTAGTGCCATTTTGTATCCTATTGATGCTTTCTTTACTTAAATTAATAGGAATGTTTATATTAATATAAACTCTTTATAAACTTGAATTTAACACCTAAATAATAATCTATGTATTAGATTTGCCATATATAATTATTTCCCATAATTATTCATTTAGTTTGCACATGATTTTTTACCATCTTAGGAAACACAGTGTTGAGATGTACCTCTTAGTACAGGAAGTACTTTGAGCTTGAATTACATGTTTATATTTCATTTGTTGATTCCTTTACCAATACTGACTGTACTTGCACTTTTGCTGGATGATTCAAAGATGAGTACTTTCTGTTTTTAGAAAATTTACTATCCACCTAGTAGGGGTTAGATAATAAGAAAACACCATACAGAGTGATATGGGGAATTGTAAAAAGCCTTCCAGGGATATGCATAGTTGCAAAGGCCCTGGGGTTAGTGAGAATGTTTATTACTAGAGTGAAAAATATGAGGATCAAGCTGTGGGAAATTATTTGACCAAAAAAGTAGAAAGAAGGTAATTCGTGAAGGTACTTAAGTGTTATGCTAGCACTCAAGTTAAATTTAACTTGAAGGTTAGGGGATTACATTAAAATATTTGTGTGTATGGAAATGACAAGATCACATTGGATTGTTTATTGAGTGTTATGAACAATACAAAATACAATTTTTTATTAAAATAAAAAATGAAATTGTCATTTTAATATTAAGCCCAAACCTTGAAGGAAAAAATGTTTTATAGAAATGTAAAAAGAATGGCTAAAAATTAAAGGACATGACATGACATTAAAGGACATGACATTATGTAACTCTAAGAAGTGCTCAGAAAAAAGACCTTCTTCATCATTAAAGTATTTTTACTTTTGGTTCAATTGCTTGCTAGTCATTGTTAGTTCAATAGAAAATAATTAAGTAAAAATTTTTAAAGAAGAATGTAAAGACAGATGACTATATATAGTCTCTTTCTTATAGATTTCCCCAGTTTTAGTAAAACATTTGGATGAATTGTTGTACAAATTGTGGTCCATCCACAGCAGGATTTACTAGTTGGCAGTAGAAAGAAACAAATGATTGATACAACAATGAAGATGTACCTCCAAGGGGATCATGCAGAGTAAAAAAGTCAGTCCCCAAAAGTTATACACTGTATATACACTGTATATAACAGTTTTCAAAACATTCTTGAAAATATTATAGGAATGGAGAACAGGTTAGTAGCTGCCGGGACTCATTGAGTGGTGGATGGTAGGGGAAGTGGGTGTGGCTCTAAAAGGGTAACTGGAGGGATTTTTGTGGTGATGGAAATATTGTACATCTTGACAATATCTATGTCAGTGTGCTGGTTGTGATACTGTACTCTAGTTTTGCAAGTCATTACCACTGTGGGGAACTGGAAAAGGGTATTCAGATTCTCTTTATTATTTCTCACAAGTAGATGTGAGTATACAATTATTTCAAAACTAAAAAGTAAAAATTTTTTTAAAAGTTTGAAATGTCCCATAACATACAGAGAATTTCAGTTATGCATATTAAAACACTGTACCCACTCCCCAGATTGTTTCTACATGTATGATGCAGGTTTTAGAAATGTGATCTACCTGAGTAGACTATAGTTTTATTAAAAATTTCCATTTCATGAGTTAAATACAGAGCATAGAAAAAAAATCAATTTATCACTGAGATTGGAAAAGAAGGAACACAACATAATGTGTACTCTGTTCAGTGTCTTCAGAGAACAAAGAAAGAATCAGTAAATAAAAATTACCCCTCCTTTTCAGATTTTGCCCAAATTTGGTAATAAGATGAATATATAATGGTTATTGTATTTTATTTGTAATTATGTTCAAAACAGATTTCCCCAATACTGATTTAGTGGGAATGACCCAGAGATGAAATTAATTCCCATAAAGCAAATAATACACTGTCAACAGCTTGCAGCTACTCAAGGTTAAGGCAGAAGGCCAGTTACTTCATCACTTTCTGTTCATCCCTCGGTTCTACAGTACTGGATGCGTTGTAAATACTGCTGTTAGATGCTATAATGGAAATTTCCTCTGTTGGCTGGGACATAAAACTATATAAAAGAAAAAAATCAAACAATAACATTTCTGTATGGCTTTAAGATCCTAGTTGTATTTTCATAGGCATAATGTGCCTGTAACTGAGCATTAGATTTCTTTTCTTGATTCTCTTGTCTTTGTTCAATGAAATTTTTAAAAAGTAGGGCTAATCCCTCTTCTAGCTGCCAAAAAACTTATGATGTGAGGGTCTTTGCTACAATGTAGATGGAAATGTTCCAATTCGTGCTCACATGCCTTCATACTTTTTTAGAGCACCAGTAAGGTGCTCCCTGTAATGGCACCAGTACCTGTATCTCTTTTGATATATCAATACTTAAAAGATTTTTTTCAAAAGCTCAATATGTTACCTCTGGGCCAACATAACTAAGGTTAGATATTTTCTGAGTAAAGGAAAAAATGCAGTGTAATTAGCTCTGAGTTACTCATTCTGTGGCTACACTGAAGTTCAGCAAAGGCTCTCTGGATATTGTCTGTTTGTCATCTTTTTGTGCTGTAGTTGGCAAAAAGCATTAAATTTAAATTAGTTTAGACAACTACATCTATTCTGTAAAAGAGTGTCTTATAACTATGAGGTTTTAAATTAGATTTTAAAACTAATATTTATATTTCATAAAAGCAACATTTATTTTAATCCTACTTTTAGGTAGGCATCATTGTCATGTAGAAATAATACTTACATATGCTAGCATTATACAAAATTTGTGTTACACCTATTTCATAAAGGTCATATAGGAGCACCTGAGGCATAGGAAACTAGGTGGAAGTTGACCAAAAACTTCCCAAATTTTCACATTTAGGTAACTCCTACCTAGTAAAGCCAGTTTCTTCTGTGAAGAAAAATTAACATCATAAGTCATTTCTGCTTATCTAGCAGCTTATTTGAAAATTATTTGAAGTTGGTGGGTATTGAACACTATTATGATTAAGTCTAATGCCTCACCCCACCCTTCTTGACCTACCAAGGAATAGCCTGGACAGCCCTTAAACATTTGCCTGGGGCTTATAAGGTTGCCTTTCCTCTACACATTAGCATAAGCTTACCTGACTGCATGAGCTGCACAGGTCAGGCTAGTGGACCTCTGAGACGTGGCTGTTGCATTAGTTAGGCAGCTGGCACTCCACATAAAGTCCTTGCCCCAGAGACCGCAATCCAGCCCATGCTCCATTTGCCAAGTCATGCAGCCTTGTTCCAAGGCAACTTCTCGGTGGAGGAAGGAGCACCTGGGGGGTACCTTTTACTTATCTATGGTTGGATGTCCATCTCAAGGCCCTCCCCATTGTTGGCCCATTGGTGCACCCTTCACTGAGTGCCACAGAGTCCTGGTTGAAGGCATGCCTTTTCCCTCTCGAAGGAAAAGACCTTTTACCTGCTTGGCACTCTTGTCTGTCTTGAGCTCCCATAGAAAAAATTGCATTGCTCCAGAACTCTGGGATTCTCCAGATAGAAAATAATTTAGCCAACATTGTGCTGCCTATGCTAGAAGATGGAACTAAAGATCTAAATGTTTTCAATAACATGACATGCAGTGACCACAGATATAATTATTAGTTAATCCACATATGTATGTAGATATAGTCATGTTTTTATACTACAAGTTGTCATGGGACTATGTTCAGTGTTGTTGAGAGGGTAATCAAGGAAAGATCCTGAACCTGTTTCTATTCTTTTGTCTTCCACTTGGTTACCCCTGTCTCTCCCAATCCCCCTCAAGTCAAAGTAAAAGATACTCAAAAGTTATTCAAAGTAGCTCTCTCTCTCTCTCTCTACATCCTTTCTTGATGCCAGCCTCCTTCTCTGTTAATTAAAGAATGGAGTGACCTCTCTGCCACAAGCCCAGGCTGTCCTGTTTGGCATGACCAGTATGAATGCTCTGAGCTTCCTAATTATCATTGCATGGTAGTCATAAGCTCCTAACTAATGGGCCCTTCAATAGTGACCCAAAAGACTTGTGATTTTTTTTTCTTAATCCTTCATGACCTGTCTGGCTTTAAAATTATTGGCTGATTTAATTATTTTATAATGTCAAACAAGTTAAATTAAATTATTAAATCCTATATAGATATTTAAACTTTTTTAGAGAAACAGAATCAGCACATATGTAGTAGGCTTTTTCAGTGTAAGATGAAATAATAAGTGTTGTCAAGCAAGTGTGCTTATAGGGCTCTAAGCAAAATGAATACAGCATACAGAGAAAGGGGAAAAGCCAGTTTTCTGAAAGCTGGTGGAAAATGGGAAAACTCCCATGGCTTTTCTTAGAGAACAGGATAATCATTAGGGAATGAGGATTTCTTGAATTCTTGGGGTCTTTACCAGAAGTGACAACAATATAAGTCTGAGTTATATTCAAGAGAAGCTTGCTTCCCATAACTTACCCCCTGATGGTATACAGCCAGATGGTAAAATGTGCACACGTTTATATGCATATTTATGTGCACAAAGGTTTCATACAAATACTGCTTTCCACCACTGAATGCTAAAAGATGACACAGTCCTTTATAAAAATCTTTAAATAACGTCTTATCAACTTATGCACCATAATCCCTTTGTATTATAAAACTTGCCATTTAATTGCTAACAAGAAAAAAAATTATCTTCCTTAAGCCTAGAGTTACATTTTGTTATATAAATTATAAAAATATCATCCTCATTGATCTAACCTAAAATTTGTTTAAAATATGAAAATTACAAGTCTAGGAATACCTCGAATAAACATGCATATAAGACTATGCAATAAGTCCATTGCATAGAGGCCTAAAATAACATTTCTTTTTATGTTTCTTTGCTCTTTTCAGGAGAAAGGAAGACAACAGTGTCTTGCACGAAAATCATGAACAAAAATATCAGCATTGTGGACAATAAGAAATGCAAATACTTAACCAAGCCAGAGCCACAGATTCGCAAGTGCAATGAGCAACCGTGCCAAACAAGGTAACCCTGTCCCACCACTCATTAACAAAATCCCATTTTCTTAAAAACAATGCAGTGGATATGTACCAAAATGTAAGGCTTTAAATAAGCAAGGTCTAAGAAAGAAAGATAATCAACTTGATGGAATGAGTGTTAGAAAACCACGGTTAGGATTGACTTCAACTTCAGCTGCTGTCCACAGTGTGAAGACAACTCCTAACTGGATGGCAGAGGAGTATTTAAAAGTATTTGGTAACCTCTTCAAAAATCTGGTTATTTGGTTGAATTCAGCTACTCATTCCTAAATTCTCCAAAATGGTGTTTTAAGCACTTGCCAATGACGATATAAACTAAAGTGGGACTGGCCAGGACCCAGTCCCCTACACAACAGTGGGAGCATTTGGTCCTTCTGGTCCCCAAGGCTAGATCCTCACTTCCTCACCCCAGAGTCCCCAGGGCAAACTGTTTGGTTCCTGATCTCTGATCACCAGATTCCCGACCTGGGTCCTAGTTATTCGAAAGTTGGTTGCTTCGGTCCCATGTGACTTCCCCAGTGAGTAATAAGCAACAAAGCAGGCAAGAAACTCATGAGTGGGGGATAGAACCGCAATGCTGAGCACCGTAAAGTGGTGTAAAAGAAAGGCTACGCCTCAGTAACCAGCAGAGATGGGTGAATGGAACCTTAGTATGATTTTGGGGTGGGCTTGCAGCAAGGCTGTGCAGAATGGTTTCAGGCACAGGGCTCCCAAAAATCTCTGTGCTTTCATATAAAAATTAATGTTGGGCTTGAGTGGAACTCAGCCCCAGTGTCAAAAGTCCTCAAAACTTTGTGGGACAGAATGACAAAAAGAGTCTGAAGCTGGATTGATTCCTCTAGAATATGGAGACACAGACTTTTATTCTATCCTGACACTCAGAGATTTATTGAAGCTCAGTGAGTTAGGGTGTATTTGTGAGTTCTTAGGGAGTCAAACAATTGATCTCCTCTCCCAAGTTTCTGCAGTGGAGTCACAGCGAATGTGTATATACTGCAACTTGGATATGCAGAGAATTTGTAGCTTTGGAGTGCTCTCTAACTAATATAATCTTCCTCGTGACCTTCCACCACAATGTATGGGGAAGGGAAAGGAGAGTGAGAAACAGAGTTGCCGATTAACTATATTTAGGCTTTTCTGTCTTCAGTTATCTCTAATGCTCAGTTCTTCTGGTTTCCCTCTTCGCCCACCCTCCTCTTCAGAGGTAGCACTGCATCCCAAGCTCCTTCTATTTCTGGCTTATTGCAAAACTCAGTTGTTAAGCCCTCCAGATCTGGCTCATGCTATGTCAACCAGCTTAAAAGAATTTGGAAAATCTGTCTTTCTCTACAAAGCTGAAATTTCAAGACTTGCTTTTCTGTAGACTCAGTGTATTTAAGGTATCAAAAGCTGATTATCTACTTTTTCCTTTCTTTGCATCCGTGCTCTAACAATTCTTCCCTCCCCCTCAAAGGGAAAAATATGCTTCCAGAGAATAGAAGAATGGTATGTAAAAGAATATGCAAAAGAAAAACGTACATTACTTTCAATAATGTTCAATAATGCCCTTTGCACAAGCCGAACTATATGCTTTTCATCTAACTCTGTAATTACGTGTTTTTGTTTTGTTTTGTTTAACATCTTTATTGGAGTATAATTCCTTTACAATGGTGTGTTAGTTTCTGCTTTATAACAAAGTGAATCAGTTATACATATACATATGTCCCCATATCTCTTCCCTCTTGTGTCTCCCTCCCTCCCACCCTCCCTATCCCACCTCTCTAGGTGGTCACAAAGCACCGAGCTGATCTCCCTGTGCTATGCGGCTGCTTTAATTACGTGTTTTTACAAGGCAGGGTAGTAATCAACAGAAAGGGTGACCTAGGGAAATATTGTTGCCTACGGTCAGGTCCTTGGGTCTTTTCCATTCATTGCTAGGCAGATAACAGATGCTGAGTTTTTAGCTTTTGCCCTGTCAGCTAAAGAACCTGGATTTTTTTGTTGTTGTTATTACTATTCCTAAGAATTATCTTTCTCTTTTTTTTTTTTTTTTTTTTTTTTTTTTGCGGTACGCCGGCCTCTCACTGTTGTGACCTCTCCTGTTGCGGAGCACAGGCTCACGGGCCCAGCCGCTCCGCGGCATATGGGATCTTCCCGGACCGGGGCACAAACCCGTGTCCCCTGCATCGGCAGGCGGACTGGCAACCACTGCGCCACCAGGGAAGCCCTCTTTCTCTTTTTTTAATCTCTTTTAATAGACATTAAAATGCTAATTTACCTTTTGTTAAATAATTTATTAAAATGTTTCAAAACACCATTTCTTTTATATACCATATAGCTTTCCCATTTGGATAAAAGAGCAGGAGCTTTTTCTGATATATCAGGAATCTTGAATGACCTGGATTTGAGGACTAGAGCATATTTGTCACTTCCTAACCTGGTCTGTGAAGAATCAGAATGTACAGTACACACCATTTATTGTTCATTCACTGACCTCAGCTATCTTGGGGGAAAATGCCTTGATAATGACTTGGTAAAATGAATAGTTTTAAAAGGTTGATACATTTCTGAGTGAGAGATTTTTGCAGCTGGAGACTGGAAGTCTTTTTGTTAGCAATTATTATCTTCTTTCCCTTGGAAAAGGAGGCAGTGCATTTTGAACCACCAAGAAGCAATGTCAGTGAGGTTAACCAAAATACTGGAAAGTAAGAAATTGACATGGGCAATCCTGAGGGGTCATCACAGGAAATCTTTCCAAGATTTACTGGCATAGCACAACTTTTGTTCCCCTTGCTTCTTCTTTTTTCCCCACCATGGTAAAAAATATTCTAATTACCATTCACATTTTTTGAAAAAGTCACCAAATGGCCTGATGTAACCCTATGTACCAAATATAAAATATATTAATGCACTAGTAAATAGCTTTGTAAAAAGGAGGCTTGAAGATGAGGAAATGAGATAATTCCCAATTAGATGAATTCTAAAATATAAAATGTTTTCTCTCACTACAATATGTTTCATATTTTTGTTCTTATTTTTCAGCAGCTTTCCAAGGAATGAAAAAAGTAATGTCTTATCATTATACTAAGGATTTCTAAAATATATTTTATTTAAAAAATTAGGATTTCATGAAATTGCAAATACTTCTCTTTTCAGTAGTGTCTTCCATAGTTCCATGGTTGGTTCCCTAGTTGAGGGGAAAGGCATATAGATGGGTTTAAATGATGCTTATAGCCTAGGTATCCTTGTGCAGAAAGAAGAAGCAGAAACTAAAATAAATTTGGGAGATAAATATTCACTTTAGGAAAAATCTACTAGGGGACTCCAAAGCAAAATGGTAGGTCTGCATCATACTTGAAAGATGAGCAGACAGGAACTTCATTAGAGGCAGTACTGCAGTGCAAATGTTATCGTGTTTAACAGCAATCGGTTGCAGGTGATGGGCATAATACATTAGTGATTACTTCCTCGAGATAAGTAGGGAGTTCTCTGTGGCAGGCTTCTTTTTTTTTTTTTTTAACATCTTTATTGGAGTATAATTGCTTTACAATGGTGTGTTAGTTTCTGCTTTATAACAAAGTGAATCAGCTATACATATGTTCCCATATCTCTTCACTCTTGCGTCTCCCTCCCTCCCACCCCTCTAGGTGGTCACAAAACACCGAGCTGATCTCCCTGTGCTATGCGGCTGCTTCCCACTAGCTATCTATTTTACATTTGGTAGTGTATATATGTCCCTGCCACTCTCTCACTTTGTCACAGCTTACCCTTCCCCCTCCCCATATCCTCAAGTCCATGCTCTAGTAGGTCTGTGTCTTTATTCCCATCTTACCCCTAGGTTCTTCATGACATTTTTTTTCTTACATTCCATATATATGTGTTAGCATACGGTATTTGTCTTTCTCTTTCTCACTTACTTCACTCTGTATGACAGACTCTAGGTCCATCCACCTCGCTACAAATAACTCAATTTCGTTTCTTTTTATGGCTGAGTAATATTCCATTGTATATATATGCCACATCTTCTTTATCCATTCATCCGATGATGGACACTTAGGTTGCTTCCATCTCCTGGCTATTGTAATTAGTGTTGCAGTGAACATTGGGGTACATGTGTCTCTTTGAATTATGGTTTTCTCAGGGTATATGCCCAGTAGTGGGATTGCTGAGTCATATGGTACTTCTATTTGTAGTTTTTTAAGGAACCTCCATACTGTTCTCCATAGTGGCTGAACCAATTCACATTCCCACCAACAGTGCAAGAGTATTCCCTTTTCTCCACACCCTCTCCAACATTTATTGTTTCTATATTTTTTGATGATGGCCATTCTGACTGGTGTGAGATGATATCTCGTTTTAGTTTTGATTTGCATTTCTCTAATGATTAATGATGTTGAGCATTCTTTTATGTGTTTGTTGGTAATCTGTATATCTTCTTTGGAGAAATGTCTATTTAGGTCTTCTGCCCATTTTTGGATTGGGTTGTTTGTTTTTTTGTTATTGAGCTGCATGAGCTGCTTCTAAATTTTGGAGTTTAATCCTTTGTCAGTTGCTTCATTTGCAAATATTTTCTCCCATTCTGAGGGTTGTCTTTTCGTCTTGTTTATGATTTCCTTTGCTGTGCAAAAGCTTTGAAGTTTCATTAGGTCCCATTTGTTTATTTTTGTTTTTATTTCCATTGCTCTAATAGGTGGGTCAAAAAGGATCTTGCTGTGATTTATGTCATAGAATGTTCTGCCTATGTTTTCCTCTAAGAGTTTGATAGTTTCTGGCCTTCCATTTAGGTCTTTAATCCATTTTGAGCTTATTTTTGTGTATGGTGTTAGGGAGTGTTCTAATCTCATACTTTTACATGTACCTGTCCAGTTTTCCCAGCACCACCTATTGAAGAGGGTGTCCTTTCTCCAGTGTACATTCCTGCCTCCTTTATCAAAGATAAGGTGCCATATATGCGTGGGTTTTTCTCTGGGCTTTCTGTCCTGTACCATTGATCTATATTTCTGTTTTTGTGCCAGTACCACACTGTCTTGATTACTGTAACTTTGTAGTATAGTCTGAAATCAGGGAGCCTGATTCCTCCTGCTCCATTTTTCGTTCTCAAGATTGCTTTGGCTATTCAGGGTCTTTTGTGTTTCCATTCAACAGTGAAATTTTTGGTTCTAGTTCTGTAAAAAATGCCAGTGGTAGTTTGATAGGGATTGCATTGAATCTGTAGATTGCTTTGGGTAGTAGAGCCATTTTCACAATGTTGATTCTTCCAATCCAAGAACATTGTGTATCTCTCCATATATTTGTATCATCTTTAATTTCTTTCATCAGTGTCTTATAATTTTTTGCATGCAGCTCTTGTGTTTCCTTACGTAGGTTTATTCCTAGATATTTTATTCTTTTTGTTGCAATGGTAAATGGGAGTGTTTTCTTAATTTCACTTTCAGATTTTTCATCATTAGTGTATAGGAATGCAAAGAGATTTCTGCGCATTAATTTTGTATCCTGGTACTTTACCAAATTCATTGATTAGCTCTAGTAGTTTTCTGGTAGCATCTTTAGGATTCTCTATGTATAGTGTCATGTCATCTGCAAACAGTGACAGTTTTACTTCTTATTTTCCGATTTGGATTCCTTTTATTTCCTTTCCTTCTCTGATTGCTGTGGCTAAAACTTCCAAAACTATGTTGAATAAGAGTGGTGAGAGTGGGCAACCTTGTCTTCTTCCTGATCTTAGTGGAAATGGTTTCAGTTTTTCACTGTTGAGGACAGTGTTGGCTGTGGGTTTGTCATATATGGCCTTTATTATGTTGAGGAAAGTTCCCTCTCTGCCTACTTTCTGCAGGGTTTTTATCATAAATGGGTGTTGAATTTTGTCAAAAGCTTTCTCTGCATCTATTGAGATGATCATATGGTTTTTCTCCTTCAATTTGTTAATATGGTGTATCACGTTGATTGATTTGCATATATTGAAGAATCCTTGCATTCCTGGGATAAACCCCACTTGATCATGGTGTATGGTCCTTTTAATGTGCTGTAGGATTCTGTTTGCTAGTATTTTTTTTGAGGATTTTTGCGTCTATGTTCATCAGTGATATTGGCCTGTCGTTTTCTATCTTTGTGACATCTTTGTCTGGTTTTGGTATCAGGGTGATGGTGGCCTCATAGAATGAGTTTGGGAGTGTTCCTCCCTCTGCTATATTTTGGAAGAGTTTGAGAAGGATAGGCATTAGCTCTTCTCTAAATGTTTGATAGAATTCGCCTGTGAAGCCATCTGGTCCTGGGCTTTTGTTTGTTGGAAGACTTTTAATCACAGTTTCAATTTCAGCGCTTGTGATTGGTCTGTTCATATTTTCTATTTCTTCCCGATTCAGTCTTGGGAGGTTGCGCATTTCTAAGAATTTGTCCATTTCTTCCAGGTTGTCCATTTTATTGGCATAGAATTGCTTGTATTAATCTCTCATGCTCCTTTGTATTTCTGCAGTGTCAGTTGTTACTTCTCCTTTTTCATTTCTAATTCTATTGTTTTGAGTCTTCTCCCATTTTTTCTTGATGAGTCTGGCTAATGGTTTATCAATTTTCTTTATCTTCTCAAAGAACCAGCTTTTAGTTTTATTGATCTTTGGTATCATTTCCTTCATTTGTTTTTCATTTATTTCTGATCTGGTCTTTATGATTTCTTTCCTTCTGCTAACTTTGGGGGTTTTTTGTTCTTCTTTCTCTAATTGCTTTTGATGCAAGGTTAGGTTGCAAATACCTGCACATATATTTTTGTGAGGTAGTCTTCAACCTGATTTCAGTTTCTGACTCCACAACCTGTGGCCTTTGGTAAGTTACTACACCTTTCCTCGCCTTGGTTTCCCTTTCTGTAAAAGGCCACGATAGTTGTAGTACCTAATATGTAGGGTTATTGTGAAGATTGAAAATGCAAAGAATAGGACCAACTCATGTATATTAGCAACTTTATACTTGTTAGGTACCTCAGTATGGCAATATGACATGACGGGCAGCAGCAGGCAAAGCGTGCAGCATGACAGGGACGGAGTCTAATACATCCTTTGAGATTCTAATAAGAGCAAGGCCCTGAGATGAGAAGTGTGGAGAAGCAATAGAAAGCCTGGGTGTCTTAGGGAAACCTCAAATATTAGTAAAAAAAAAAAAAGAAAAAGGTATAAATCTATTGTGTAAACATTCTGCTAATTCTATCCATGTCAAAATATGTAGTAAGTAGATATCTTTTAACGTGTCTCAGTGACTCTTGCTTTACTTTTAGATGGATGATGACAGAATGGACCCCATGTTCACGAACTTGTGGAAAAGGGATGCAGAGCAGACAAGTGGCCTGTACCAAGCAGCTGAGCAATGGAACCCTGATGAGAGCCCAGGAGAGGGACTGCGCCGGGCCCAAGCCAGCCTCCACCCAGCGCTGCGAGGGCCAGGACTGCATGACCGTGTGGGAGGCGGGCGTGTGGTCCGAGGTGCGGTACCCACCGTGATGCTTCTCCATTTCCCTCTGATTTTCTTACTCATAGCCTATATAAGGTCATGTTTTATCAATTTCAGAGTCTCTCTGCATGGCAGTTTTAGCACCATTTATTGGTTTTTCTGGTAATAAAAGGAATACATTCATTATAAGTAATTTTGACAGTAGGAAAAAACAGATTTATTCTTTGTTCTGTGGCTATTGTAACGTAATCAAGAGCATATATTATATACATTTTAGAATCCAGCTTTTTTATTTCTTTACCATGAGTATACTCTTTAGTGGACACATATGAAAATACACATTTGGAGAGAGTGGCATGGACTTATATACACTACCAAATGTAAAATAGATAGCTGGTGGGAAGCAGCCACATAGCACAGGGAGATCAGCTCGGTGCTTTGTGACCACCTAGAGGGGTGGGATAGGGAGAGTGGGAGGGAGACGCAAGAGGGAGGAGATATGGGGATATATATATATGTATAGCTGATTCACTTTGTTATACAGCAGAAACTAACACACCATTGTAAAGCAATTATACTCCAGTAAAGATGTTAAAAAAAAATACACATTTGACTCATATTCCTGAGCATTAGAAGAGAAAGGAGAAGAAAGGACATTAACATTTAGCAGTCATTTCCTGTGAGCAGGGATTCTGTTCTTACTTCATATTTAGTATCTTGTTGATATTTAATCAGCAATGCAAAAAAGTTAAGTTTCACCCTTGTGAAATACTACAGCTCAGAGAAATTAAATAGTTTACCCGAAGTCCTGCTTAGTGTTGGAGCTAGGATTTGAACCCAATGCTGCCAGGCTCACTGCACCATACACCCACTAGCATGTAGTATGTAGCATGCAGCTTTGTTCCATGCCAAACTGTATGCTTATTTTCTGTTATCATGATACATATCTTCTCATGATAACACCAGTCATTACTTATATTTACTAGCTGCTCTGGAGCATTTTAGGTGAGCGTGTGCATGCATGCACACACACACACATAAACACCCTCACACTTGTATACACAAAGACATGTGTGCACACACACCCAGAGCAAAAATGCTTAATTTCAGAATATTAGCTAAGATATAAAAATGACAAATAGAAAATGCTAGGCTGCAATAAGTAGCCATTCTTTTGAAAATTGAGGATAAAGTAGCTTAGATAATGAGGTTTGGGAATATTCTTCAATTAACCCAACCCCCCCAAAAAAGACACACTAGCAAATAGTGTGACTTTCTCTTGTCTTACTTTTCTAAGCTATATCTCACTCTGGCATAGATTCTTCCTCATTTGTAATGAGTACTTTTGAGAATGAATGGATTGTCCAATTTTACATGAAAATGGATGAGTACAATCTGGAGAAAAGACTCATGTGAACATCAGAGAAACAGAAATACACTTCCTTCAGCCTAACTAGCATTTCTACAAACTCTTCAGGAGGAAACAGGTCAGAAATATCCTACCATACAGATTTTTGGCACCAGGTAGAAGAAGTAATAGGTCAATGCAATGTACCAATTTTAAAAATGTCTCTTTTGTCTTGATTTAATATAAAAATTGAGTTTATGGATCAAGGTTAGTTTTGATCGCAAAAAATAAAAACATAAATCTTAAAATACCAAATCACACCTGTAGTCCACCTTAAGGCTCAGAATATTCAAATGCAAACCATAAATTATGAGACAATGACGCATTTGTGCAAATATTATTGTATTTAAAACTTCAGGAGTTCTATGCTTAAGTTTTCAGGAAGACAACTACTGGAATCTGCATGGTTATTCCTCTACTACATTCTTGCTGAGTGCATACCTTCAGCTCTTTCTTTGGACCTTTTTTAGACACAGATATAAATTAGCTTGTCAAGTTTTGCTATATCTCTCATCCCCCCCTCCCTCTCCCGTCTCCCACCCAATGCCATTTTGGTTCCTGTGTCCAGATAATCAGTGATGCATAACTTTGTAAAACTGGGAAGCTTTATACATATTCCATAATGGGGAGCATAAATGTAAACGGTATGGTCAGTTACATCTTACATGCTTCATACCTGTTATGTCACACTGTCAGTCAAGCATCAATTATTCATGAAATGAACTAAACTTATTTTGAACTGAATTATATTTTCAATCCATATAGCCATTGAGAATGATTATTTCTAGGGGTGTATAATTATGTAAAGCAACTGTTTTGTTCTTGCTATGTTTTCTCTGTTGTAGCTTTAAGAAAAGTTTTGAGAAATGATATTCTCTTAGAAATTGTCATTTTTCACAAACATTTAAGGCTAAAACAAACTAAATCTTAGCAAAAATAAAATGAATTTCCTTATATAATTATATGCAAAAAATTGATGTCAGTCAGGTTTAGCGTTTTACATTTTGATCATTGTTTATTATTTGTCTTTCATAAACAATCCCTGTGTTACAGGACTGTCTGTAGTAATGGTCCTGTGTTCCTGAAACCCATTCACCCCTAGCACTATACCGAAGCTCCACCTGGCCTCTGATGCTGGGCTGTAGCCTGGTCTTCTCCTTCTCCTTCTCCTTCATTCTGGCCTTTATGTGGGTGATAGGCTTGTGAGAGATGATGAGAACCAATTCCTAACGTAATTTGATCATCAGTCTGTGTCTCTTTTTTTTTTTTTTTTTTTGCGGTACGCGGGCCTCTTACTGTTGTGGCCTCTCCTGTTGCGGAGCACAGGCTCCGGACGCGCAGGCCCAGTGGCCATGGCTCTCGGGCCTAGCCGCTCCGCGGCATGTGGGATCTTCCCGGACCGGGGCACGAACCCGTGTCCCCTGCATCGGCAGGCGGACTCTCAACCACTGCGCCACCAGGGAAGCCCCAGTCTGTATCTCTTAATCACCAGCTTTATCCACACTTCTCCGCTGTTATCTTCCAGTGTTCAGTGAAGTGTGGCAAAGGTGTACGTCATCGGACCGTGAGGTGTACTAACCCCAGAAAGAAATGTGTCCTCTCCACCAGACCCAGGGAGGCTGAGGACTGCGAGGATTACTCCAAATGCTATGTGTGGCGAATGGGTGACTGGTCTAAGGTAAGAATCATTCTGTACATTCTCAGTATTGAGTTTCACTAATGTCAGCATTGTCCTGGGTACTATAGCCACACAGTCTGAAGTTTAGGAGGCATAGAGAATAGAGATCATGGAGGTAGAGTATTAAATACCCAGGTTCAAAGCCTGCCTGTCTGTCTATGGTCATAATCGCAATAAAACTGTTTTAAGGAATAAGTAAGATAAAATGTGTAAAATACTGGAAAAAAAATGGTGGCTGCCAGAGCATGGAAGGGCGAGTGGTAGCTATTCATAAATAACCCTAAAGGACATTCTGGAAGAAATGTTTTCATTGTACAGTACACTGTGGTTAGCCGGCCTCCTCGTTATTGCCCAACAAGAAATTCATGACATTTAAAATCTATTTTCTTATGATTATTCATGCCTTTCCTCTCCAACAAAGTTTGCGTATTAACATCATATCTGAGTTTTCAGTGCACTATACTCTTTCCACAACTTCGAACATTTAAAGTTTACATTGGGATTCTAAAGGATGCATTTGTCAACAATGTAAATCAATCCCTGATTACAGAATTAGGAAATACTCAGCCCAATCCATACAGCTTTTAGCTGGTGAACCATATAGGGAAATCTCACACTTCAAGTAAACAGCTTTTAGACAGAATTCCAAACTAATCATGAATAATTTCTTTCATGTTCAGGGTTTATGTTTCCCAATTCTACAAGGGGAAAATAGAGTACTGTAGTGTGATAGAGAAGGGCACAGCTTGGAAGTTAAGAAACATGGGGGATGGTTAGGACTCCCTCATTAGATACCTCAGTGTCTTTGTTTCCATAAGAGTGAAATAAGGAGAATAGACAACACCATTGTTTTCAAGCTATTTTTATGTTGACACTTCATTCAGCACTGAAGGTTTAAACTAGGTTGAGGAAATGAAAGTACTCCTTGGAGGGGTGTGGGGAGGATCACCTATTCCTCCCTATCAGTTGTAGAAACTCTGCATTTGTTCATCTTGGCTAATGAAATTCTAGATGTTTTCCTTAAATGAAATAATTCTGCTCTAAGAAAAAAAAACTACTAGAATAGATATGCAATATTTTTCCAACATTATTAATTAATAGAAATATTCTAAGTGATAAATGTTGTTAACTCCTAGTTAACTATAAGAAACAAAATTTGGGGCTTCCCTGGTGGCACAGTGGTTGAGAGTCCGCCTGCCGATGCAGGGGACACGGGTTCGTGCCCCGGTCCAGGAAGATCCCACATGCCACGGAGTGGCTGGGCCCGTGAGCCATGGCCGCTGAGCCTGCGTGTCTGGAGCCTGTGCTCCGCAACGGGAGAGGCCACAACAGTGAGAGGCCCGCGTACCGCAAAAAAAAAAGAAAAAAATTTGTCATTGCAAAAAACAGAAGATCCAGGTTTTATTGTAATTTATGACCCAGAACTCTAAGCTGTCCAACATTGCTGCATATGGAAATAAGGCTAGCAAATCCTATTTGCATGACAAATACTATTATAATTGATTAATAAATGTGCCTATTTTGTGGCCTCTCATCAAATCTTAAGGAAAATCAAAATTAACTGGGGAGATCATAGAAAACATTGATTTTGGTTTTCTGTGCTTAGCCTAAAAAATTTTTTTCAATTTTACCACAATTTACATGTATGTAATTTTTAAATAGGTTGTATTGAATTACTTTGAATTGGTTTTGTTATGTTACTATCAATACATTGCTACCTAGCTAGAAGAGCCTTTGTGAGTAAGGAAAGTAATGGCTAGTTCTAATAAATGTTCTTTTTTACTTCATAACTTCTTATTAAATTTTTTTAATTTATTTTTTTGTACAGCAGATTCTTATTAGTTATCTATTTTATACACATTAGTGTATATATGTCAATCCCAATCTCCCAATTCATCCCAACACCACCAACCCTCCCACCCCACTTTCCCCCCTTGGTGTCCATACGTTTGTTCTCTACATCTGTGTCTCTATTTCTGCCTTGCAAACTGGTTCATCTGTACCATTTTTCTAGATTCCACGTATATGCGTTAATATATGATATTTGTTTTTATCTTTCTGACTTATTTCAGTCTGTATGACAGTCTCTAGGTCCATCCATGTCTCTACAAAAGATCCAATATCGTTCCTTTTTATGGCTGAGTAATATTGCATTGTATATATGTACTACCTCTTCTTTATCCATTCGTCTGTCAATGGGCATTAGGTTGCTTCCATGACCTGGCTATTGTAAATAGTGCTGCAATGAACATTGGGGTGCATGTGTCTTTTTGAATTATGGTTTTCTCTGGGTATATGCCCAGTAGTGGGATTGCTGGTTCATATAGTAATTACATTTGTAGTCTTTTAAGGAACCACCATACTGTTCTACATACTGGCTATATTAGTGTACATTCCCACCAACAGTGTAAGAGGGTTCCATTTTCTCCACACTCTCTCCAGCATTTGTTGTTTGTAGATTTTCTGATGATGCCCATTCTAACTGGTATAAGGTGATACCTCATTGTCATTTTGGTTTGCATTTCTCTAACAATTAGTGATGTTGAGCATCTTTTCATGTGCCTCTTGGCCATCTGTATGTCTTCTTTGGAGAAATGTCTATTTAGGTCTTCTGCCCATTTTGTGCTTGGGTTGTATGGTTTTTTAATATTGAGCTTCATGAGCTGTTTATATATTTTGGAGATTAATCCTTTGTCCGTTGATTCTTTTGCAAATATTTTCTCCCATTCGGACAGTTGTCTGTTCGTCTTGTTTATAGCTTCCTTTGCTATGCAAAAGCTTTTAAGTTTCATTAGGTCCCATTTTTTTTATTATTTCTATTACTCTAGGAGGTGGGTCAAAAAGGATCTTGCTGTGATTTATGTCAAAGAGTGTTCTTCCTAAGTTTTCCTCTAAGAGTTTTATAGTGTCTAGTCTTACATTTAAGTCTCTAATCCATTTTGAGTTTATTTTTGTGTATGGTGTTAGGGAGTGTTCTAATTTCATTCTTTTACATGTAGCTGTCTAGTTTTCCCATCACCACTTATTGAAGACAATAAGTGTCTTTTCTCTATTGTATATCCTCCTTTGTCATAGATTAGTTGATGTCCATACGTTTTCTCTTTTCTTTTCTCTATTGTATATCCTCCTTTGTCATAGATTAGTTGACCATAGGTGCGTCGGTTTATCTCTGGGCTTTCTATCCTGTTCCATTGATCTATCTTTCTGTTTTTGTGCCAGTACCATACCGTCTTGATTACTGTAGCTTTGTAGTATAGTCTGAAGTCAGGGAGTCTGATTCTTCCAGCTCCGTTTTTTTCCCTCAAGATTGCTTTGGCTTATTGGGGTCTTTTATGTCACCATACAAATTTTAAGATTTTTTGTTCTAGTTCTGTAAAAAATGCTATTGGTAATTTGATAGGAATTGCATTGAATCTGTCGATTGCTTTGTTTGGTAGTATAGTCATTTTCACAATATTGATTCTTCCAATCCAAGAACATGGTATTCTCTCCATCTGTTTGTGTCATCTTTGATTTCCTTCCTCAGTGTCTTATAGTTTTCTGAGTACAGGACTTTTACCTCCTTAGGTAGGTTTATTCCTAGGTATTTTATTCTTTTTGTTGCAGTGGTGAATGGGATTGTTTCCTTAATTTCTCTTTCTGATCTTTCGTTGTTAGTGTATAGGAATGCAAGAGATTTCTGTACATTAACTTTGTATCCTGCAACTTTTCCAGTTTCTTTGATTAGCTCTAGTAGTTTTCTGGTGGCTTCTTTAGGATTGTCTGTGTGTAGTATCATATCATCGGCAAACACTGACAGTTTTCCTTCTTCTTTTCCAATTTGTATTCCTTTTATTTCTTTTTCTTCTCTGATTGCCGTAGCTAGGACTTCCAAAACTGTGATGAATAATAGTGGCCAAAGTGGACATCTTTGTCTTGTTCCTGATCTTAGAGGAAATGATTTCAGTTTTTCACCATTGAGAATGATATTTGCTGTGGGTTTGTAATATATGGCCTTTATTATGTTGAGGTAGGTTCCCTCTATGCCCATTTTCTGGAGAGTTTTTATATAAATGGGTGTTGAAATTTGTCAAAAGCTTTTTCTGCATCTATTGAGATGATCATATGCATTTTATCCTTCAATTTGTTAATATGGTGTGTCACATTGATTGATTTGCATATATTGAAGAATGCTTGCATCCCTGGGATAAATCCCACTTGATCATGGTGTATGATCCTTTATTTGTCTTATTGGATTCTGTCTGCTATTATTTGTTGAGGATTTTTGCATCTATACTCATCGGTGATATTGGTCTGTAGTTTTCTTTTTTTGTGGTATCTTTGTTTGGTGTTGGTATCAGTGTGATGGTGGCCTTGTAGAATGAGTTTGGGAGTGTTTATTCCTCTGCAATTTTTTGGAAGAGTTTGAGAAGGATGGATGTTAGCTCTTCTCTGAATGTTTGATAGAATTCACCTGTGAAGCCATCTGGTCCTGGACTTTTGTTTATTGGAAGATTTTTAATTACAGTCAATTTCATTGCTTGTGATTGGTCTGTTCATATTTTGTGTTTCTCCCTGGTTCAGTCTTGGAAGTTTATACCTTTCAAAGAATTTGTCCATTTCTTCCAGGTTGTCCATTTTATTGGCACAGAGTTGCTTGTAGTAGTCTCTTAGGATGCTTTGTATTTCTGCAGTGTCTGTTGTAATGTCTCCTTTTTCATTTCTAATTTTACTGATTTGAGTCCTCTCCCTCTTGAGTCTGGCTAAAAGTTTATCAATTTTGTTTATCTTCTCAAAGAACCAGCTTTTAGTTTTATTGATCTTTGCTATTGTTTTCTTTGTTTCTATTTCATTTATTTCTGCTCTGATCTTTATGATTTCTTTCCTTTTACTGACTTTGGGTTTTGTTTGTTCTTCTTTCCCTAGTTCCTTTAGGTGCAAGATTAGATTGTTTATTTGAGATTTTTCTTGTTTCCTGAGGTAAGATTTTATTGTTATAAACTTCGCTCTTAGAACTGCTTTTGCTGCATCCCATAGGTTTTGGATCATCATGTTTTTGTTGTCATTTGTCTCTAGGTATTTTTTGATCTCCTCTTTGATTTCTTCAGTGATCTCTTGGTTGTTTAGTAACGTATTGTTTAACCTCCATGTGTATTTGTTTTTTACATTTTTTTTCCCTGTAATTGATTTCTAATCTCATAGCTTTGTGGTCAAAAAAGATGCTTGCTATGATTTCAATTTTCTTAAGTTTACCAAGGCTTAATTTGTGACCCAAGATATGATCTATCCTGGAGCATGTTCCATCTGCACTTGAGAAGAAAGTGTAATCTTCTCTTTTGGATGGAATGTCCTATAAATGTCAATTAAATGTATCTGGTCTATTGTGTCATTTAAAACTTGTGTTTCCTTACTAATTTTGTCTGGATCATCTGTCCATTGGTGTAAGTGAAGTGTTAAAGTCCCCCACTATTATAGTGTTACTGTCGTTTTCCTCTTTTATAGCTGTTAGCATTTGCCTTATGTATTGAGGTGCTCCTATGTTGGGTGCATATATATTTATAATTGTTATATCTTCTTCTTGGATTGATCCCTTGATCATTATGTAGTGTCCTTCATTGTCTCTTGTAACATTCTTTATTTTAAAGTCTATTTTATCTGATATGAGTATTGCTACTCCAGCTTTCTTTTTTTGTTGTTGTTTTTTTGTTTTTTGTGGTATGTGGGCCTCTCACTGTTGTGGCCTCTCCCATTGCGGAGCACAAGTTCCGGATGTGCAGGCTCAACGGCCATGGTTCACGGGACTAGCCGCTCCATGGCATGTGGGATCTTCCCAGACTGGGACACGAGCCCATGTCCCCTGCATCGGCAGGCAGACTCATAACCACTGCGCCACCAGGGAAGCCCCCCAGCTTTCTTTTGATCTCTATTTGCATGGAATATCTTTTTCCGTCCCCTCACTTTCAGTCTGTATGTGTCCCTAGGTCTGAAGTGGTTCTCTTGTACATAGCATATATATAGGTCTTGTTTTTGTATCCGTTCAGTGAGCCTGTGTCTTTTGGTTGGAGCATTTAAGGTAATTATCAATATATGTATTCCTAATACCATTTTCGTAATTGTTTTGGGTTTGTTTTTGTAGGTCCTTTTCTTCTCTTGTGTTTTCCACTTAGACAAGTTCCTTTAGCATTTGTTGTAGAGCTGGTTTGGTGCTGCTGTAATCTCTTAGCTTTTGCTTGTCTGTAAAGCTTTTGATTTCTCCATCGAATCTGAGTGAGATCCTTGCCAGTTAAAATAATCTTGTTTGTACGTTCTTCATTTTCATCACTTTAAATATACATGCCACTCCCTTCTGGCTTGTAGAGTTTCTGCTGAGAAGTCAGCTGTTAACCTTATGCGAGTTCCCTTGTATGTTATTTGTCATTTTTCCCTTGTTGCTTTTAATAATTTTTCTTTGTGTTTAATTTTTGTCAGTTTGATTAATGTGTGTCTTGGCATGTTTCTCCTTGGGTTTATCCTGTATGGGACTCTTTGCACTTCCTGGAATTGGGTGGCTATTTCCTTTCCCATGTTAGGGAAATTTTCAATGATAATCTCTTCAAATATTTTCTCGGGTCCTTTCTCTCTCTCTTCTCCTTCTGGGACCCCTATAATGTGAATGTTGGCGCATTTAATGTTGTCCCAGAGGTCTCTTAGGCTGTCTTCATTTCTTTTCATTCTTTTTTCTTTTTTCTGTTCTGCAGCAGTGAATTCCACCATTCTGTCTTCCAGGTCACTTATCCATTCTTCTGCCTCAGTTATTCTGCTATTGATTCCTTCTGGTGTATTTTTCATTTCAGTTATTGTGTTGTTCATCTCTGTTTGTTTGTTCTTTAATTCTTTTAAGTGTTTTTTCTTTAATTCTTCTAGGTCTTTGTTAAACATTTCTTGCATCTTTTCGATCTTTGCCTCCATTCTTTTTCCGAGGTCCTGGATCATCTTCACTATCATTATTCTGAATTCTTTTTCTGGAAGGTTGCCTATCTCCACTTCATTTCATTGTTTTTCTGGGGTTCTATCTTCTTCCTTCATCTGGTACAGAGTCCTCTGCCTTTTCATTTTGTCTATCTTTCTGTGAATGTGGTTTTTGTTCCACAGGCTGCAGGATTGTAGTTCTCCTTGCTTCTGCTGTCTGCCCTCTGGTGGATGAGGGTATCTAAGAGGCTTGTGCAAGCTTCCTGATGGGAGGGACTGGTGGTTTGTAGAGCTGGGTGTTGCTCTGGTGGGCAGAGCTCAGTAAAACTTTAATCCGCTTGTCTGCTAATGGGTGGGGCTGGGTTCCCTCCCTGTTGGTTGTTTGGCCTGAGGTGACCCAGCACTGGAGGCTACAGGCTCTTTGGTGGGGCTAATGGCAGACTCTGGAAGGGCTCATGCCAAGGAGTACTTCCCAGAACTTCTGCTGCCAGTGTCCTTGTCCCCTGCCAGTGCCACCCCCTGCCTCTGCAGGAGACCCTCCAACACTAGCAGGTAGATAGATCTGGTTCAGTCCCCTGTGGGTCACTGCTCCTTCTCCCTGGGTACTGATATGAACACTACTTTGTGTGTGCCCTCCAAGAGTGTAGTCTCTGTTTCCCCCAGTCCTGTCAAAGTCCTGCAGTCAAATTCCGCTAGCTTTCAAAGTCTGATTCTCTGGGAATTCCTTCTCCCGTTGCCAGACACCCAGGTAGGAAAGCCTGATGTGGGGCTCAGAACCTTCACTCCAGTGGTGGACTTCTGTGGTATAATTGTTCTCCAGTTTGTGAGTCACCCACCCAATGGTTATGGGATTTGATTTTATTGTGATTGCGCCCCTCCTACCATCTCATTGTGGCTTCTCCTGTGTCTTTGGATGTGGGTTATCTTTTTGGTGAATTCCAGTGTCTTCCTGTTGATGATTGTTCAGCAGTTAGTTGTGATTCCAGTGCTCTTGCAAGAGGGAGTGAGCACATGTCCTTCTACTCTGCCATCTTGAACCAGTCTTACTCCATGACTTTTAACTTTTGTTTGTTGGTGTGTTTGTTTGTTTGTTAGCTTATGTAGAAGATACAGTTATGTTGCATTTTCTATTCTCTTTATATGAATATGTCTGTTCTTTTCCTTAAAGCTGTTTTCTCCTTCTTCATTTATGACTGAGTTCTCAGCATAACAGATTCTAATGGCATGCACAAATTAAAGCCAGTGGCTCCATGTGAACTTTATTGATTTCTCCCCTCCTGTCTTACTCCTAAGGTATCACTTTCATGTTAAAATGAAGACCAGTCCAAAATAATTACAGAGAAAAGGAATAGTGCTGTGATTATTAATAAGTTTCAGTGATTAAAATATTCATGGGGAGAGGAAACACATCAATCTCTTACTCTTATCAGCTGTGTTCCTGGAATAAGAATAGCAACAAGATGGGTGCAATTGTGGGTCGATTTCTATGCTCCTCTGAAGTCAACTAATCTGTCAGTTTCATTCAAATTGTACTGATATTTTTAAACACTTGGTAAACCTAAATGGACTTAATATTAAGCCCTGGGTTGTCTTTAATCAGAATTATTCAATGGGCTATTCATAAGGTCTAGCTCTGAAATTCTGCTCCTCCCTCAATAATATGGATGAGTCACTAGAGAATCAGTTAAAATATGTATATTCTCAGATTTTCGCACTGTCTAAAAGCCATTGACCACTTGAGCCGAGGTAATACTAGCTAAATGGAGGCTTACTAAGAATATGGCTTATGCCTCAAACTGTTTACTGCATTTGTATCAGCCTATGTGATTTCTAGCATTTATGTTTTGGTGGTTTTGTGTAAACAGTGGGAAAATTGCTCTCAGCTTGACAGGGAAAATTATAGATATACTCAAAGAGAAAATCTCCCGTCATATAATTGTTAATGCTGATTTCTAAGTAGATATAATACAGCCTTTATTAAACAATGCTAGTGTTTATTTCATTGAGACTAGAAAGTTGGCAAAAACAGGACAAAAACAATGTGGTTGCTTTGCTCTGGCTTGAGTTAACCATTGAAATTATCATGTGCCACATTTTGATATAGATATGGCCTTAGGGTCTTTCCTGGGAGAGCAAAACATGACCCATCTGTTTCCTGGCATTATAAGTCTGTATTTACTCATTTAAGCTGTCCTAAGCAGAGAACACTGATTTGAAAAATAACATAGCCTCTTATGTTTAATGATATGCCATATATTTTCTGGCTGAACTTGACCTTTCTGCCTTTATGTGAACTTCTACAACTTCTTGTTTTCGTTATTGGAGGCCAACAGAGGAGCAAATAAAGGAGTGTTGTTTTATCTATTACACAGAATTTGGTCCTTCATGAAGCTCTTATAGAGTTAACTTTTCTGTGCTGTATTAACAAGTGGTTTATACTTATTCAAGTGAATTTTAAAGACAAACAAAACACCTTGGAACCACACAAAATCCTTGGTTAATTCTTAGATTCCATTCATACACTATAATTTGAACTTAATTTAATCCTTTAAAATTCTAGGAAATGAATAGCTTTGGCCACATACCAAATTATGACATGATTAATAGATTTTTGGATAAGAGATTATGAGTCTTTTGTAATTATATAATTCAAAATAATGCTGGAAGCAGAAATAATTCTGGATGATTTAATTATACAGATAGTATGGTATAACTTTGTTTAGAAGCAGTAAATATAAAGCTTACAGTATTGTGAGTCATTTTTAACTTATCCTGCAAACGGAAACTACAGCATATTCATTTGAATAGAAGAGGAATCTAAAAACTAAGGTATTTTTTTCTAATAGGGGAATTGTATCAAACTAATATATGTTTTCTAACTATAAAACTTGCATTTAAGTTAATAGGAATTCTACTTATTTTGAGATCATTCTTGTAGTGAAGATTTTCTAGTTCCAGGTAGTTACAGATCTCAAAATGGCATTTTACAATAATTTTTTGCATTTTCTCTGAAAATAATGTTTTGGCTAAAACTCAAAATAAACCATATTGCTTGCTTAATAATTTATTTTTGTAACTATGAAAGACTTGCATGTATCTGGATTGTTTCTAGTAAAAATAATTTTCTTAATACACATACTTCAGATGGTATTGAAATCTACCTGATGTATTATATTGTCCTAGGACTCTGTAATAACTATGGGAAAATAAGTGTGCCTTTTCCTGAGTAGTTAGCACTCTCATATTTTAACAGAAGCTCAAAAAAATTTTTAAATTATCATGTAAATTTTACCAGTTCTGTAAGTGTGCTTTGTGTAACCAAGATTTATAACCTTAGAGTGGTCTCATATTGCATAATTCTTAAGTTAAAACAATTCGTAACAGGCAAGTGCATGATCAGAGAAACAACAATGTCATGAAAGGTTCTTTACTGACATACTGAAGTGTAGAAAGACAAATAGAAGATTTATTACCCTGTCATTTCGAGCTTTTCTTTTATCCAGATTGGTCAGCAGTCAATACAAGTGGTTTGGATTGTACCATTTTACATGACCCTGAAAAAAACATTCTTTTATTTCTTACTCTTTGTTACGGTGGATTCTTAGAGAGACAGACCATGTGAATGTAAAATTCTGGGTAAGTTTATAGGCTGTTCCCAAATCTCATAGGGTCCTTGGCCTGATGATCTGCCTTCAGTTTTCTACACAGAAGTTTGTCCCTCCAATTAACATGGACAGTGGTAATTGTGACTTATTACCATTGGTAGGAAATTACAAATAATCACAGAAGACGTTTCTTTTCACTGAAGGAAAACTCAGGAATCGTTGAGGAAATTTAAAGAAACAAAACTTGATCAAAACAATCAGGAATATCCTTAAAACAATGACTATATAATACCACATTTTTAATCATGTGTCTCTGCAGCCTAGTGTTTCTGCATTAAATGAAAAGGGACAAAAAAACCCAGATCCAAAAATTGCAAAGGAGGGACTTCTTGTTACCCAATGGCTAGGCTAGGACCTTAGGACTATGGATTCCTTCATATGTGGACTGACCCAGTGCTGCATATACCCCAACCCCATTAAAATAAACTTCAGGATGTTCCAGAATCCAAATGAGGATATGTATAGATCACTGGTTTTAATACAACTAAACTAAGTGGGTTGTTGCAGGATATTCCAGAATCCAAATGAGGATATGTATAGATCACTGGTTTTAATACAACTAAACTAAGTGGGTTGTTACAGGTTAGTAGAGGGAAGCTCAATCACTTGTTAGAAGGATTTACCAGTCAAATTTAAATAAATAATTAGCAGTAATAATAAATAACCAACTTAAATATCCTACTAGAATGTAAAAATAGAAAATGTTGCTGTGTACACTGCAAATCTCAAAGAGAGGCTATGGTATTTCACTTTTCTTTTTTACTTTTACCAAGGATCACTTTTACAGAGCATGTAGCTAGTTTGTTATTTAGTGTAACATACTTTAGGAAAGCTTACATTAGATTATTTAAATTTCAAAGACTAGCTTTGTAAATATTTTTTTCTAACTAGAGAAAATTTGTAGATGGAAACCAAACAGAAATAATCTGTAATTCAGAAAACTGTTCTTGGGATGGATTAGCATTTCTATTCAGAATTATTTTCTAATTACATCTACAAGTCTGTTGATATTTGGAAAAGATAACTGCTCATCATTTTTATAGTTATAGATAATCTCATAAGACAGGAAAATTTGAGCAGCTATCCCATAATCAAATATGAATCTATCATACTGAGTTCTATCATTGTTGGCTCAGTCAGTAAATCAAAGAAATCAAAGATTGTGGCCTTGGTTTTAAACATACAGACATTGAGGAAACCTATCCAAAGATATCCTAAAGAAGAGATATTTTGCATTATAGGAAAATCTACTTTAAAAATTCACTTATCTCTGAATAAGCTGTTCATACTAAAGAAATTACTCAATGATAAGTAAGATGTTTTTTCTCAAGAAAAACTTTCTATTATGTCGTTTAGATACATCCACCAAACATTTACCCAACTTGCTACTCACCATTCTGTCTAAAAAATGTAGCTGTCTTCTAAAGCATGCATAATAATCCCTAAACTGTTGGCTATCAAATTGTTTTGTCTCTGTCTCTTTGCACTGCCAGAGAATGGGACAATTTTGCATTGCTATCATTTTTATTTTTAAGATCTCTCGAGAGTTGTATCTGTTGCCCCAGATATACAAAAATAGTGAATTTCCAAAGCATTCGGATTACTCAAAGTAGTCAGACGCATTGGCTGATACGATTGAACATAGCAGAAATATATTAGCTTGAAAAGAATGAGGCACACATACTTTGTGAATATGCCTTCTATCTAAAGAAAATGTGTAATTTAGAGACTAGTGTCTATGTATACGTATGTAAGTGGGTGTGTGTGTATATATATATATAATGTATATATATGTGCGTGTATATGTATAATTAAATCATAAATTTTAACATCCTTTGGATTGGAAAATGTGAGAGAAGTAATTTTTTTTAATCCACAGGGGTTAAAAATACTGTCTTCTTAATAGATCCTTGAAAAATCACTAGATTCTTAAAATAATGATATCAGTGCTTTCATGCTGCATACCAGGGCATCTATAATTTCACCTTCTAAACCATACCTAGAAGTAATTCAGTAAATAAATGTCATTGAGTTAAAAATTACTCTTGATGTCCTTTATAGGGGATGGAGCATGGAGCATGCCAAAACTCATTTTGGGGATATTGAACTTCAGTAGGTGGGAACAAGGGAAGGGTTTCACATAAAAATATAATGAAATTTGATGACTGTTATAAATCTAAAATCAGTAGTCTTAGCATTGAGTGTTTTTTACTTAGATGTAGTAAAGTATATGTTCATCAAATACCAGAGGATATCCAGAGATAGACATAACCAGATCACCAGGACACCCAGAGAAGGACGTGTATACAATGCAAGAACAAATATGCAAATGATCAGCTAGTTAGAAAGGCATCATATGGATGCAAAACGTAAATGAAAGGGAAAATCTTTTCACAAACAGGTCCCTGGTTTTGCTGCAGGTTGACGGGGTGGCACCCCAGCATCTGCACAGCCAGAGTGCAGACCTGCATCGGTCTTGAATGCAGAAGAGCAGTTCCTTAGGCCCCCCAACCTCAATCCCCACATCTGTAAAATGTGCCAAAGCAACTGTAAGTCTCTCTAAATTTCAAAATACTCTAACTGTGCAGGTAAAAGTAATCCAGTTTCAGTGATGTGTATAGACCAAGGAAAAATATTTTGAGCTACTTAAAAAGGAAAGATCTACCTGAGGAGACAAAACACAAAGAGCAGAATAGATTAGAAAAAAAAATATATATATATATATATATATATAACCTTATTTTCAATATACAAAATATGTACGAGTCCATATAGGGTAAGAATTAAAACTAACAAACTTGTTTAGAAATAAATACACACACACTTACACAAATTCAGGGCTCAGAGAGGCAACATGAGAGAAGTGGGTTGAGGGATACCCAGGGGCTGACATACGGAGGAAGTTTGTTTTACTCAATTCTGCCCCGTTGCTTCCACATATGTTTTCCCATACTACTTCTAAGACTGGATGTTTTCAAACTTTTCAAAAAACATTTTGATAGGTGAAAAATATATCTCATTTTGAAATGCACACGTTCTTGGACTCAACAGCTCTGTTGCCATGGCTTTTGCTTACAGACATTCTCAAGTAATTTGCTAACTGCATTTATGAAGATGCTCATTGCAGCCTTGTTTGGAACAACAAAAATTTAGAAACAATCCATATATCCGTTAACTAGTTACATAAATCAAAATACTATATTTAAACAGTAGAATACTGTACTTTATAAAAATATATTTGTATATACATACTGATAAGAAAATTTCTCTAAGAACTACTACTAAGTATGTAAATATTATGCAGAAGAGTTATATAGTGTGAACTATATTTACATATATTCTTTTTATACATATTAAAATTTTTCTGCACAGATATACAAAGAACAGTTTATCTGAATTACATTGAAGGAAAGGAACTTCTATGCTTATAATTCTACCATATCCATATATAACTTTTAATTTTATAAACTGGTTAATAGTTTTTGCCTGAAATTAAAAGAAATCTCTTACTTTCTTCATACTTACATTTTTCAGGCTGCAGTATCAACAGTGACTGATGTCATGGATATAGAGAGATGCTACGAGAATATTCTAGAATTTCTAGGAAGGGGAGAGGATTTGATAAGTTAGGTAATTGGTGAGATAATTCAGTGTATGGAGTCAGACAGCCCTGAGTTTGAATTCTGAATTTTCTGTTCAGTTAAGTTACTGATTCCAAATGAAATAATTTATGAAAAATGATTAGCAAAGGGTCAGATACATAGTAACTAAATAAATGCTGACTATTCGTATTGTAGTATCAGTAGAGATGGGGAAAATGGTTGGCTTTGAGAAATTTGTTATGAGGTTAAAATGAACAGGAGTGGGGTTGATTTTCTGTGGAGAGGTGAGAAGGAGGGAGGTGTTCGTGTGTTTAAGAGGAATCCCATGTTAGCTTTCTGGTCTGAAGAACTTGTATGGGTAATGGTTCTGTGATATGAGATAGGGAAGCCTAGAGATGAATCAAGTTGGAGGGGAAGGTTTATGAATTCTATTTTGGACTGTTTCACGTGCCCATAAAAGAATTAAAATACTGGTGTCTAGTAGATAGGTCAGAGGAGAGGAATGGGATGGAAATATACATTTTATAATCATCAACATTTAGGCAGTGTTTAAATTTTAAAGTATAAATGTGCCCGAGAAGGGAGTATAGATGGAGAAGAAAAGATGCAGCCCTGAGAAACTCCCAGCTCTAAAGGCTTGAGAGAAGAGAAGCAACTGCTAGCAAAGGACCAAAAAAAGGGGTATTCAGAGAAAGAGGAGGAAAAGTCGTGAGAAACAAGAGAAGAAAGTATGCTTAAGAATGTTCAATGAAATGGAAATTCAGAAGGAGTTCAGGGGAGCCTATTTCTTTATTCTCAAATGTCAGCTGCTATAGGACTGTGTCGGTGGCATTCCTCATTTTATTTCCTCAAACCATATCTCACTCCCAATTTCCTTTTTCTTGAAAAATTTTAATACCATCTTCCCAGATACCCAAGTAGAAGCTATCCTTGGCACTTTTTCTTCTATACACAGGTAGTGTTTTGCCTGGGTTGCTCTTCACTCCCAATATAATACTACAGTCCTTCTTATATTTTCACCAGGACTAGAGTAACAATATCTAATGAACTTTCTTACCCCCATATAGGGGGATGGCTTCACCACTCTATCCTATAGTTCACACAATTTCAGAGAATTGTCATTGGCTATACTGTCAACTACCAGATACTCACTCTGGCATTCAAAGCTTTCTATATTCTGGTCTTAACCTACCTTTTGAGAATTGTCTCATTATTCTCATTAATTCAGTATCTCCACTAAGCTCAGGCCTGAGCAGTTTTTACTTCTACAATCTCCATGTCTTTGTTTATACACTTCTCTTTGCCTAGAATGTGTTTTTTACAACCATCCAAGTCCTTTGAGGGCCAGTTCAAGTACCTAATTTCCCCAATAAATGACAGAATCTGTCTGCACTTATTGACTACATTAATTTCTCTCAATTACTTATTGCCTTATATTTTTGCTGTTTCGTTAAGATTGTCTTAATCTTTTTACCCTTCTCACTCCTCTGAGTGACCAGACCATTGCATGACATGCGGTGATATTTATTGAATAAATGACTGCTTAAACTTCTTCAACAAGTAAGCAAAAATGTATGATACATGTAAGCATTGTACTTATTTTCTTGTGGCCCATTTTATTTTTCTGACTCTGGTTCTATAACAACTACAATGTTTCATATAATTTACCACAAAAAATTAGTAACTATCTTTCACCAGGAAAATTAAGGTAATTGATAAAATTTTATGTAAACATATGACTCCCTTGACCTTTTCCTGTATGGTATATCAAACTACTTAAAAATGTGATTTTGTTTTAAAAAGTAAATCCACCCTTATTTGAGTAACATGCTATTTAAGCCTAAAGGATGCTTAAGATTGAGGTTCAAGGAAGCTGGCAGACTTCTTTTGCATTTTCTGGAATTCATTTGGCTGGAATACCTGACAGGTTAGAGAGCAGTTATCTAACCTAGAAGAAAAGCAGCAGATGGAAGCAAAGCACACTTAAGAATTTTCTCTGTGAACTAGCAAATACTTGGTTTATTTCAGGTTGGAATAAGTTAAAAGTAGCTATATAATGCTCTCTGTGCTGTTTTAAATCAAGAGTTTATTTATTAAAAGCAAAACAAAAACACACACTTCTCTAACATGGCCACAGAAGGACCTGATCCATTTCTGACATAGAATTGTTGGACTAGACCTGGAAAGTATCTTATTTGAAAAGGAAATTCAATCACTGTCTTTCCAAACAGTGTCCCTGGTGGGAAGATGTTTCACTGGGATGATAGTGATAAAATAGAAATGTCTTGATAGTCTTTTTTCACCTCTGTAACATCCTATGATTCATAGGCTCAGCACTGACAGAATTGCAGATGTGCCCAAAACTTTGTGTTTAATTGCTTCTTAATGCAAAGCATTTTTTTTATTCCATCTTTGTGGTGATCAGTGTGTACTTTGATATAAAAAATGATTGGGGGGATTATTATGACCTTTCATAACATATTCAGTTCTCTGCTAATCATTCATAAGCACTCTGCTTGATTTTTGCCACACACATTTCCTTGATTTGCAGTAACTATATGCAAACATTTTCATTAAAGGGACAAAAATAGTTTGAACTGTAGAACCAAACAAATATTTAACTAAAGACATATGCAAAAAATCCTCAATGTCTGACCTCTAGGAATAGATTCAATTCCAAATACCCATGTATTAAATTAAGCAGATGAACTACTTTAAAAAGATGCTGCAACCCTGACCAAAACAAACAGCAAATCTTACAAAACAAAGCTAACTTTTGTTCCGTAGTATGCTTGTTTCACACTCACTTTATTAAAAAGTTTAAAGATGGAACTGCCAAACATATACATAAATGATTAGGAATGCTGTGCTAATAATTTCCAGTAGAAATCATCATTTAGTTTCCTTATGAGGTCCACTCTCCACTGTGAATGCTACTTCACTCTTGTTAAACTACTTCGGAATAATCCATTTATTCCCAAAGACAAATTATCCAAGTCAATGCTGTTAACCTTGTTATAGATTGGCACTTATCATTACGAATTATATCAGGTTCTAGAAGACTGTCTATTATATTGGTTAAAAAAAATTGAACTCTGTCTGCCAGTGACAATTTTCTCTTAATTTAGGAATTCCTATTTCTTACAGAGGCCAGCTGGAAATGAGTAAAGCATTACAGAGCCTTCCTTAGCTGTTGGCCTGGAGAATACACATTCTCTCCAAAATATATATCTTTGGCACAGTCTAGAAGGAAGGAATCTCGGGTAATCTCTGTCCTGGCCAAGTGTGGGAATTATTATTTTTAACCCCTAAATACACTGAAATTTGGGGGGTTTTTTTCAAGGAATTTAAAAACAAACTAGTGTAGTTATGTTTGTTATCCAATAAAACTCCAAATAAATACTGTACAGTAGTATTTTTACTTTCGGGCTTTCTGCCTCTTTGGTATAATGTTTAAGAGGACATTTTACAGGATTTAAGCTTGAAGAGTTTTACAATTTAACTTTAGAGTTTAACATGCACAGATAGATAATTCTATAAACTCACTGCCAAACTAGTTGATTATTTAACCTAAGTGTACACATTTACTTATACCATAGTGTCCCAATTGGTTCCCAAACCTGGGTTATCTAAATATTCCGAGTAACTAACTAGCACCAAACAGTGTCTATCTGACTGTTCTGAAGTCCTGAAAGGAAAGGTAGAAACTAATATTTAACCAGTGATTTTAAGATTTGGCATTTTACCATAGGATCCCAATACCTAAGACTAGATGTGGAAGTCTTTTGTAGCTCCATGCTGAAAATCACATATGCAGAAAAGATCTACTTGATCTCAGAACCCATGGAGCACAGAAGCAGTGCAATAATCAGAGATCAGTGGAAATAATTCGTGTCTCTTCTCTAAATAGGAGAGTAGTTAAGAGATATTTATGGATATCCCATTTTTAAAGGGTTCTTAAGTGAAATTAAGTTGTCCAGAAGTACATAGGTTACTTCTTGGACAAAAAGGCAACAGTGTTCTTTGGTGAATTTGACAGAGACATGATACCACGTAGATTATATCATGAGCCCTTGTGGATATTCCTACATGATTCATGAATTTTCAGTGGCAGGAAGACAATTTTGCACTTTACGAAAGTGGATTCAAGTGGTACTGTGGATGAGCTTTGAGAACCTCCTAAAATCGTGTTCACTATTTTTGTCCCTCCTTTTGGCACTTTATAAACTTGTAGATAGCTATTTATTGGTGCCTGTGCAGCCTTTTTTCTTTGAATTAAACATGTTTTACCCATGTCAATGTATTACAGAGCATGTTTGCTATTATTCACTAGGATTTAGTGGATTTATGCCTCTAAGCATTGTGGTATTCATAGAAACTTTGGGGAACAATACATGTAGATTATTTTTAAAAGATACATATTCTTGATAAACATATTCAAATCTATCACGAAATGAATATTTCTATATAATATAATGAAAATTTAGTAACAGTTTATATACTCGTCCCTTATATGTTTATATGATCCATCAAAAATGTATTTATACCATTGTTCTATTTAAGACCTAATTATCCTCAGTGCATCACATTAGACTTGAAAACTTAAAGAGTTTCATCAGGCCACAGTTATTTTATAGCACACACTCACTGCCTTTGAACATAATGGAATTATAACATCAATAAAATGTCTCAAGATAAATGGCCTTTCCTTGAACACCTAGTATAAGGTGTTTACATATTTTTCCAAGTATTAAACCAAGATCTTAGCAACACTGTCTATTAATGCCATAAATAATACTGTCAGGTGTGAAATTTCCATGGTCAGTTTCTTACTGCAGTTTGCTTTTTGGGCAGTGCCTCACCACTCATTGATCCTTTGTGGTGGAAGAAAGGATTCCACATCTTGGCTTGTCCATGAGATGGACTTTACAGCCATTCAGAGTTCATTTCATTCCTTTGTTTCTATGACAATGCCTCAGTTGTGAATTTGTTAAGAATTTTTTGAGTGTAGTTTTTTGTCCTACATTTTTTTCTATGTCCCTCATTTGTTCACATTTAGGCCAGTCCACAAATTTGCCAAATCATTCTAGCATCTTAACCTGCCTTTACCAGTACTGGCAAACCCTGCCCACTCAAGAGCTATCACTACCTTAGTAAATATAACTTTCCAAGAGTTCACATCTATATATATCACCAGATCCTCCTTGGCCATTTTTAGAATATTATAAACATCTGAGTTAGGTAAACGTCTACTGTACCCTTCCACCAGCTTGGACATTGCTTATTTTTCCCCAGAGATTTCCCTTTCAGTTAGTTTATTTAGATGAAATTTTCTTAGGTAAAATAAAGCAAGTCAGGTCTTATTGTGTGGTGTAAGAATGACAAAAAGGAAGTTTTAGATAATGGAAATAGTTATAAGGTTATATAATATATATATATCTCATTTTAAAAGAGGATAAAGCCGCCTTCTTGCTAATTTGCTACCATTTGTATTCATGGTTCTCGTTTACTAAACTATTTCTCTAATCATTTTAATAGTCCAAACTGTTTGAATTATTGAGGAAGTTTCCTTTATCATGTTTAGTGTTTGACATGCAAACTGTAAGGTTGACATAATTTAATACAGTCTTAGAAATTGTCACTAATGTCCCAGGTCAAGAAAGGGTTTATTCCATTATAAGATAAATATATTACGATATTATCTAAAGATATTATAATACTCATGTACTCAAGTGCAAGGGAGGTCATAATTTTCTCAGGTAGATTGAAATGATGAATGTCACTAAGTCAAACAGATTTTATTTTCAGAGACTTTGGGGCTCATTTTTTGGTGGGAAAGAGGGATTACCAACATCAGTTTTTCTTGTGCCTTGCTGCTTAAGTTTGTTCTAAGGATTACTATTTCCCTTTTTACTGTAGTAAACCTGGTACATCAAGATTGCGTTTCCTGTTCAGAATTAAAGGCTTCTGGTTCATGGAATTGGTTTGTGAGGTGCTTAGTTTCAAAGGTCCTTCAGGGCAATATTAAAACTGTTTGGGGAACAGACTATTTGTCAGACAGTACAGGTCTCTCTTATTAAAATACTTTAGTCAGGAAATTTTCCTTGTAAAAAGATCAATGGCAAGTTATCTGGTGCACCCTATGTTTTTTTTTTACCAGTTGCTGGCAAATTGATGTTGACATTTTAGCATTTGGTCCTTTAGTGAAGGTCTATAGTGCTGCTGTGTTTCAAGTATTTTTTAACTTAGTACATATGTGAAGAGCAAGGTTTAAAATGTATTAGAAAAAAGACAAAAGGGAAGAAGGAAGGGAGGGCGGGAGGACTGGAGGAAGGAAGGAAGGAAGAGAGGGAGGGAGGAAGGGGAGAGAAAGCCATTGAACTTGATCCAAGATCTGTAGAGACACAGTGGAAAGAACATTGTATTGGAATCCAAAGATGTGCATTTGTTTCTCCTTCATATGGAGCAAGTCTTTATCACCTTCTCCATGAGTCCTTCCCTGATCATCCCATATGAATTGCTAAACCCCATACCCCCAATTTTCCCAGTCCTCCTTCCTAGCTTTAATTTTTTCCATAGCACTTGTCAATATCTAATATACAATGTTTTTTTAATTCTTGACCTTCTTGCTCTCCAGTATTACAGTGTAAACTCCTTGAAGTCACATATTTTTGTCTGTTTTGTTTACTATCACTTCCCTGTATCCAGAACAGTATTTGGTACATTGTAGAGTTTCGGTAAATGTTCGTTGAATAAATGAATGAAATAATCTCTGTGAGCCTTACTCTTGCCATCTGTAAAGTTATTAGGGTTATGAGGAAGATTAACCAAGACATTATGTGTAAAAGCATATTAGATAGTGCCTGGAATATAATAGGTATTTCGTGTGTCCATTCATTTGTGTTTATCAGGTAATATATAGATCTATCAGTAAGTTGTCTAGATAGTGTGACAGCGTGTCCCAGATTAGCCAGGACAGTCCCCTTTTATGCCCATAGTCTAGGAATAATTATCAGCAACTTCTTTCACAAGTGCCCTGATTTGGATGATAAATTCTTCGATCACTCTATCTAAAGATAAAGCAGGCTTGTGAATTGTCCTTAGGGCGAAAGAGTTTATCTCATACCACATAGCCTGAGTTATAGTAAAACAAAACCAAAAAGGCCTTCTAATTCATTAGTTTTAGGTTAAGAATGAGATATGGGGATAAGAGGTTATTTGGCAGGATAGGGAAAAAGAGAAGATTTTTAACTGTTAACATAAAGAGAAATATTAGCAATCTTCTAGTATCAAGTAATGTGTAAGTGTCCAGTCTTTGAATTTAGTACATGTGGGTTCAAACTCCAATACCACCACTTCTTAGCTATAAAACTGTGGGCACTTTATTTCACTTATTTGAGCCTCTATTTTCTCATCTGTGTAAAAGGAATAATAATAGTACTCATTGGCTTCATATGAGATATTAAAATAAATGTAACCTCTAACACAGTACCTGGCATATAATAAATACTAAGTAAGTGCTAACTACTATTAGTATTGTATGGAGTGAAAGCTTTCAGAAGTAATATTATTGGTTCCCTTTGATCCTAAAGCAACAAACTGGTTCCATAGTACAACTGATTATTTAAAATATTAAACACTTGGCTAAGAATGGGTGAAATTGCCCAGCTTCCACAATGTTTCGTAATCTAACTCCATCTATTTTAGATCATTGCGTTTTGTTGTAAAGTTTATTGAATAAAGTACCAGCCCCATAGTATTAATAATTTCTGCTGCTTTTAGCTTCTGCACAGGATCCTGAACATGATGGGTGATCAGTAAATACTTGAAAAGCCAATAAATGATTGAATATTCTGAAACATTCAAAAGACTATAATTTTGAGACTTCATTTAATAGACGCCTATCATACCATTGTTGGGTAGCATAGTGAATAATTAGATAATGAAATTAGCATCTTTACTTTTATGCAGTGTCACCACTTAAAAATTGCCTGACTACGGGCTTCCCTGGTGGCGCAGTGGTTGAGAGTCCGCCTGCCAATGCAGAGGACACGAGTTCGTGCCCCGGTCCGGGAAGATCCCACATGCCGCGGAACGGCTGGGCCCGTGAGCCGTGGCCGCTGAGCCTGTGTGTCCAGAGCCTGTGCTCTGCAGTGGAAGAGGCCACAACAGTGAGAGGGCCACGTACTGCAAAAAAAAAAAGAAAAGCCTGACTACAGTAACTTTTAATAATAAGTTATTTGGAATTTTTCCTTTTGTAGTAATTTAGACCTGAAAGTGTAGCTATGATCTACTACAATGCGTTGCTTTACAAAAAGGAAAACTAAGTCCCAGGTATGTTAGGTTCTAGAGATAGTATTAGAGCCCAGGTCTCCTCATTTCAAGCCAGAATTATTTTGACTTTTTCCTTTAATGTCCGTCTGTCTTTAATCATAGTGATGTGATTTGAGAAATATCCAATTGTTTAGAGGTATCTTCCATAATAAAGTAAGGAATAGTTTAGAAGACGCTTTGGGATTTCAATTGTTCCATTTAAAATATCTGTTTATTTTTCACACATTTGTAATAAAATTTTTACCACTGTGTATTTTATAAAGAACATAATTACTAGTAAAAGATTGATATTTTTATTGTTAAAGTATTCTAATGAAAATTAGATTCTAAGGCTATTAGACTAATTTCATAATAAAGCTTATTCCATTAGTTTCAAAGGCAGGAATGATACCATTTTAATTAAATAATTTTTTTCTCTTAATTTAAAATATTTTTTTATGGAAGGCACTCTTCAGCCATTATCTGCTAAAATTATGTACTCTGAGTTATCGTGTAGCTATAGTTAGTTTGTAATCCTGAAAAATGATGTTACTTTGGTTAACACATGTCCTTTGGAGTTGATATAAGAGTAGCTGAAAGTATTGAGAATAGTCTGTGATTGATTACTAGGCTTCTTTGACATATGATTGAGAACCTTCTCTATTGCATCAGAATGAGTTCATCTATTATAAAACTCCCATTGTTCTTTTTGTTTCTCAAATATTGTGATTACTTCCAAGGTCTCCCAAAATTGTAGGAGTAGATACTAGAATATTTTTCCACATAAACTTAACCCCTGAAAAGTTTTTAGTTTAACTGTTTTGAATTTTCCTGAAAATATTTCTAAGAAGCATGGTGTCTATACTTAAATACTTATATCCATTCTATTGAGTGATACTAAGATACATACTTTCAAGGGGGAAAGACCATGTCAAACAGTTACTCCTCTTACAATAGTTTTTAAGTTATAATAAAGCTTAAACTGAACTGGAAACATTTAGATCCTATAGAAGTTAACAAGAAAAAAAAATCAGCTTTAAAGGCATGTAATATCCCAGTTGTTGTTCTTTAATCTGCTGTTTGCATAAAGCTAAGAATTCATCAGGTACAAGGAGGGTTATATGCAGAAGTATTTACAGAATAAAATTTAGAAAGATCGGTCATCTATAAAGTAGATGCATGTTAATAGCATGCACATAAAATTGTATTATTCTTAGTAATCTATTTTCATACCTGATATGTAGGTTTTAGTACTGAAAGTGATATGACAGTGAGCCTAATTTCAAGAGATTTACCAAGAGACAAACTAGATACATGAAAAGATACTAATCAAAGATAAAAAGTAATACACACTGGCCTACATTAAATGCAGAACACATGCTATTGACCAGTAGCTTCCAAACTCAGGCTGTGCAGCAGAACCACCTAGATACTTTTTTTTTAATGTATATTCCCATCAGACTCAATCTGTTTCCTGACTTAGAAATTCTAGGCCTTAAAATCTATAGTGAAAAATTTTTTTTTCTCCAAGTGATTCTAAGGGGTAGCTTCAGATGGATGGATATATGGTTTTAAAGCATAAATATGCATAAGTAGTTGGGATAATTGTGGACCACTTCATGGAAGTAGTGGATTTGAGATTGTGTTTTGAAAAGAGGCTAGGCACAGTTGTAATTGTGAGAGTAGGAAGTGCCTGGGCATGATTAGTGTTTTATAGAGCAAATGATCCCTGAAGCAGAGAGGTGGAAAATTGTTTGAGGAGCTAGATAAATGCCAGCCTGGAGATTTGGGGAACTCAATAACTGAAGTTTTTTCCAAGGAGATTTTATATATATATAAAGCAATTTTAAAAGAATACATATTCTGTGTTAATATTTGGGATTGATTGGAAGGCTGGGAACTAAAGACAAAGTGAACAGGAGCAGACAGATTTGAGGTATCAAGGGTTTGTGTAGAATGCTTCTTGTGCTAATGAAAAGCAGAGCAGGGGACCCAAGATGATAGTAAAGAAAGAACTGAAAATTCTTACAAAGAAAATGCAATCCTAACAATGACTTGGTCAGATACAAAGGGGAACAAACATTACAAACCTTGTGCCTGCATATCTAAAAGGTGACAATCAGAAAGTATTTACCAGTTTTCAAATAGAATACACCGAGATCATCTCTGTAAAGAGTTCTAAGTTTTTTAGAACTGTTTAGCCAGATATGGCTAAGTCTTTACCACATAGAAAATAGTATAACTAGTAAATAAATTACTATTTTCAGAAACACAAGAACATTCCCTCTCCCACATGTAATTTTGATACCATAAAATAATTGTATTTTCTCATTCAACTCAACATCAGTTTATTTGTGTAACAAATTAAATCTAGTGATATATATGGACCCAAGAGACTTCTTTAATAAACAAACATTGTAAGTTAAATATGTTCTCTGAAATATCTTACAAATGAAGACAAACTACATTTAGCTGAAATACAAGGAATCCATTAAAAGGGTACTTATTAGAAAAATACATATTATCAAATTATTATTTCCACAATTTTGGATGTCATGTAATCTGCGAAGTCATAGCAGTTATTTCAATAACACATCAGGTTGATAAGCCATGTTGATATTCTTTTTTTTAATAAATTCATTTATTTTATGTATTTATTTTTTGGCTGAGTTGGGTCTTTGTTACTGCGCACAGGCTTTCTCTAGTTGCAGCGAGCGGGGGCTACTGTTCATTGCGGTGCGCAGGCTTCTCATTGTGGTGGCTTATCTTGTTGCAGAGCATGGGATCTAGGCGCACGGGCCTCAGCAGTTGTGGCACATGGGCTCTAGAGCGCAGGCTCAGTAGTTGTGGCAGACGGGCTTAGTTGCTCTACGGCCCACGGCGTGTGGGATCTTCCCGGACCAGGACTTGAACCCGTGTCCCCTGAATTGGCAGGCAGATTCTTAACCACTGCGCCACCAGGGAAGCCCCCAGCCATGTTGATATTCTTTTTTTTTTTTTCATGTTGATATTCTTAATAAACATTTTAAGGCCAGAGCAAATGGAGTGGATGAGTACATTGAAAGGCTATAACGAGGATCTGGCTCCACAGTTGGACATATCTAACTCTCAAGCATCAATGACTAAATTAAAGAGCAGTGAATCAATTACTTGTTGCAAACTAGATATTAAAACTTTAAAAACTGTCTGCCCAAGTTCATTACTTACTGGTATCACCCAATCTCTTTCCCAAGTCATACTCTCCAACTTTTTTTTTTCATCTTATTGAAGTATAGTTGATTTACAATGTTGTGTTAGTTTCTGCTGTAAATTTTTTTAATCGCCTATGTCCTTCATTGTCCAAAGCTCTGCCTTAGGTCAGCTAGATATTCTGAACAGCACTGTGCCCAAGTTATGAGCAACAACATTTCTGACCCATGTTTTACATTAACCCTGGATGTTGTGGCTCATGTCCAATTTTAGCAAATATAAGGAGAAGGTGGCTTACAGCCTAGAGAAAGGAAACAACAAAAAGAACATTTAACAAAACCTTGTATCTCTCCTAGTGCTCAATTACCTGTGGCAAAGGAATGCAGTCCCGTGTTATTCAGTGCATGCATAAGATCACAGGAAGACATGGAAATGAATGTTTTTCTTCCGAAAAACCTGCAGCATACAGGCCATGCCACCTTCAGCCCTGCAATGAGAAGATTAATGTAAATACTATAACATCACCCAGGCTGGGTAAGCAGACCAAAAAGGGGATGATTTTGAGAAACATGGAAATGAGCATGACTTCTTCTATTTTGCATATCACTTTAAAGCTTAGTTATCAATCTATACTAATCAGTTTGGTTCTAACTAAATTGGATCTATTCAACTATAGTTTAGTCCAGATGATCATGTGGGTAAAAAATCCTAAAGACTAAACTATTTTCATTCCTGAGCTGTCTACTCAGGTCCAGGCCCTGGAAACATGAATGCCATACCACCCAAGGTCATCCTATAAAGGGTTGAAGGATGTAACCATATTTTTGGTTCTGACCCGTCCCGTGGCAGAACCCTCAATTAAGGTAATGTCTATGGAAAGGTGAGGTTGTAGTGTACACCTTGGACCTCTTCATTGTTAATAGCCTTCCTTGTGATCCTGGGTACAAATTATCCTTTGGAGAGACAAAGAGCAAAAAAATCACTTTCAAGGAGAACAGATGCATGTATCTACACCCCTGAACAAGAAGTACCATTTTTTTCATCTTTAAGGACATAATGTTAAATAAAACTAAATAGTAGTAACATTGATTTACATAGTTTTTAGTTATAAAATGCTTTCACATATATTCTCAATTCCTGCTATTTAATCTAATACATCTTCAAGAAGTAGAGTATGTATTTTAAGTATATATACCCTGCATTTGAATAACAAATATTCATGAATGAATTAGCCTTTAATTTTGTGGCAGTTAGTGGTTTTTAATAGCACTGCTGCCTGGATGTCACTGGGTTAATATACGTTTAACACCTTCAGTTGTTTTTTTTTTAATTAATTTTTATTAGAGTATAGTTGATTTACAATGTTGTGTTGGTTTCTGCTGTACAGCAAAGTGAGTCAGTTATATATATACATATATCCACTCTTTTTTAGATTCTTATCCCAGATCGGTCATTACAGAGTATTGAGCAGAGGTCCCCGTGCTATACAGTAGGTCCTTATTAGTTACCTATTTTACATAGAGTAGTGTGTATATGTCAATCCCAGTGTTCCAGTTTATCCCTCCCCCCTTTTCCTCCTTGGCATACTGAGTGAAGTCAGACAGAGAAAGACAAATATCGTATGATATCACTTATATGTGGAATCTAAAAAAGTGGTACAGATGAACTTATTTACAAAAGAGAAATAGAGTCACAGATCTAGAAAACAAACTTATGGTTACCAGGGGGGGAAACCTTCAGTTTCAATTTGTATGTATAATCTCCAGGGGATCAGTTTAATCATACAGAATAATATTGCCAAAATGCAAGGAGCTAAATTGTCATAGATACTTTTCCAGGCAAATGATTCAATCAAATGGAAAAGTTTGTGTTCTTCATGGAAATATAAAAATTCTCTTTTTTAAGCCAAATAATTAACATTTCTAAGAAATAATCAGTTCAAGTAGAATTAAAACTAGTTAAGACAAAAAGTTAAGCAATCCTAGAGCAGATGCTCTAAATCCTTGTATTCAAAAACAGCATAATCCCTTTCTCCAGCAATTATTTGGAATCCTTCTTGAAGTATCATGTGTCAGAAAATAATGAATTAAAAGGAGAATTTAATTAAAACTCCATTTTCTCTGTTCATTTTTTCTTGAAGGCACATCCCCAAACACAGAAGCACAGTGGTTGGAAAATCTTAAGGTTTTTAAACATAAATTAATGAATCATACTAGAATAGTGGCAAAAGGAACAATTGTAGCAGAACTGCCTTTTATTATACATGCCAGAACACGCTATTTCTTCAGAAAAACTGGGGCCAAATCTACATGACTGAATTTTTTATACCAAGAGCTCATTTCAAGCACTTTATTGCTGTAAATTTTAGTCACTTTTGATAATCAGCTTTGATTTTAAGGATGCCTGAAATTGCAATTCTTAAATATCCCAGTTAGACATGTCTGCTATCTAGGAAACGAGGAATGTGAAATAAGTGTGAGCAGATTTTTGTTTTGCTATGTCTTCGCAATGTCATCCATAACAATACTTATTAATTTGTATTCTCGTAATGGTGGACATATTGAACACATTTCTTTTTCTTTTTAATCTCTCAACTAAAAATCCAAAAGAAGCTTAAATGAAAGCCATGAAATGGAAACTTAAAAGCCATTTGCAGTACATTTATTGGATTTGGGAAATCTATCTTTAATAAGTCTATAAAAGTTCATGAGTAAGACCATTATTCATTCACTTTACTCCTTTATTATAGGGTGTGTGTGTGTGTGTGTGTGTGTGTGTGTGTGTGTGTTTGTGTGTTTCTTTATCTTTTATGCTCCGTGAGGTAATATACATGAGTCAACGTGTGTGTACAAAATCCCCCAACTTAAGTGATTGCTCTTTGTTTCTACTCATGACACCTAGTTTATCTCATGACACCTAGTTCCCTGTGTTCTGCTTCACAGCTGCTCTGACTTTCAAGTGCCTGGGAAATCAGTGGCCTGTGTACTGCCGGGTGATACGTGAGAAGAACCTCTGTCAGGACATGCGGTGGTATCAGCGCTGCTGTGAGACGTGCAGGGACTTCTATGCCCAAAAGCTGCAGCAGAAGAGTTGACCTCTAGCAGGCTGGCTGGCTAACAGCTCTTTGCAATTACATTATTTATAAACACACACACTAGCATGTTTTTCAGACCAAATATTATCAGATTACATATAATTTAATCAAATTAATTTATTTTTTTGCCTGCCACACATCCAGTATGGTGTTTGTTTTGGTTCTACAAACATTTTGATTTATACTATATGGCTTCATAAATAATTTTATACAGATAAGTTGGATCCAGTTTCCGGAATAAAAATAAAAAGGGAAAAAGAAAAAACCAAGATCTTTAGGCTTTAAAAAAACCAAAAAAAAACTAAACAAAACATTTTTTTAAATTAGGGCCGTCTCTAAGATGCTACTCTCTCCCCGACAATACCATTGAGTTATCCAGAATGTATACTAATTTAGCATAATAGTTTAGTTATATATGGAGAGAAATCATTTTTGTTTTTTGGTATCCTGATGCAAAACTAGCCCATTTTCTGTAATCTGCAGTAGATGTGTCAACATAACAAACCTCATAGTGTTGAACAGGTTTTTAGAGAATGTATTATGCATTGCATTCAGATTTAGAGATATCCATAGGAAAAATTCTACTGTAATTATAGCCTTATTTTAATAATGAAAAAGAAAAGTCAAAATAGAGACTTTGATCATGTTCATGAACATGTACTTGAACACAAGTATTGTAACAATGAAACACTGTAATGATTTACACTGAATCACCATTGCACTGTTGATATAGTGTAGAGAAACCGTTATAGAAATGGTAACATCCTACAAAAATGTGTATTATTTTAACATGTTGTCATTAGATTTTAGCTTTTTAAAATATTTTGAACAAAGAAAGCGTTGATCCCCTCATTTCCTTGTATCTTTTTAGCAGATCTATAAAAGAGTATAGTACTTAGCCTCACAAATCATAATGAGAAAATTTACTAGTTTTCAGTCTTTTCCCTAGAAACAAGGAAAAACAAAAAGCTTATAACACTGTGGTAGTTTCATTGTGTTTTTTCTTTCTAAAAATTAAAAAAGTTTTACAATTCTGTGAAACGTTTAAAAACCAGCTTAAAGGTTTTCTTGTGAGAAAATATTGTACATGATTCACATGATTTCTTAGATTTTTCAATAAAATATGTGAAACTTCCTGCTGAGAGGCAATTCTTCATGAGTCTCTCACATTTCCACATGTCTTGGCACTGTCTGCTTTTGTTCTGGAGTGTCTTCTAAAGGATGTTTGTGTAATGAATAGCCTTGGAAGGTAAAGATAGCATCTTTTTTTGGAGCAAAGGGCAGACATTCTTATTTCTCATTATGAAAGTTTCAGGTTCCTTAAAATTGGGGTCCCTCTCCTGTAATACAGTTCACTGCATGTACAGGTACCGCCTGGCTCTCTTCATGTCACCCTGTGGGAATTGGGACTCAGGGAACCAGTGCAGGAAAATGCTGATTCTCTGGCTACTGCTGTTGCCACAAGTAATAAAGTCCTTTGTCTCTAACCCAGGAATTTTATGTCTTCTGCCCTGAAAGTGTGGCAGGCCAACTTGCTAGATTGAAAGTAGAGTAAAGCCTCAAAGTCTTCACAGTTCTTGACACCTTCCCTCATTAGTATTTTCACCTTCATGTTCATACAGGGCACAGTTTGTTTCTAGACTGTCCCTTACTTTGGATATCCTTTAATTTAATTGTTGAAATATAAAATCAACCAGTATCAACACATCTTAGGTAAGATAGTAGGGGAATGAGAAAGGGAAAAATTACATAGGAAGAGGAGACATTCTTAATCCATCCCTTGATTCCTGAATCCATGAATTGGTGTAGAACTACCACCATTTATTGGTCGATGAATTAGGCCCTATACAACATCTTAGAGGACCTCCAAAATGTTTTCACCCAGCTGATGCGAGAATTGATTATTTGGGGGGAGAAAAGATGTTGCATCATTCTGTCAGGCCATCTGTTCAGGGTGAGGGGGAACATGGTAATACCAGCGATTCACGTGAGCATGAGCTCACTGCCACATTTTTTTTAACTGTAATAGGAATTCTCTGAACAGAAACAATATCGTATGGAATACCCTATCGGTGAACAAAGCATTTGGTAAGTTCACGGATGCTGTTTTGGCAGAAACTTTGCAGGCTGGGGGGGCAAATCCATAATCAGGGTACGTGGCTATTTCTGTGAGAACAATCCATTGCCTGTTTGGTGATTAAAGTGATCTAATGTAATCTTACTGCAATCAAGGTGTTTTGGCTGCCTTGACAAGGACTTGGGAGGAGCGTGGTTTGAAAATTGGTGACAAAGAAGTTCTGAGGAAAAGATATGTGAATAACATATATTCCATTTGACTGCTCACCAAAGAGCACCTCAGGAGAGAGGACTCAGTCGTCAGTTGGATAAGATGATGGTTTCTGTGTATGTTGGCCAATCTCTTTCATCAGCCACCCTTGTCCTTGCCCAGTGAGCCCAGGAACAGAGACAGTGGTGGCAGGACTGGAGATTATGTGTGGGTTCAGCCATGTGAGCTACCACTCACCAAGGCCAGTCTAGCTACAGTCACTGCTGAGGGCTCAACCTAACAATAGCAGAGAAAATATTATTTCCCAATATTGGCACCATGCTATGGAAGGACCAGCCCACCGCCTTGATTGCAGTAAGATTACATTAGATCACTTTTATCACCAAACAGGCAGTAGTTTGTTCTCACAGAAATAACCACTTACCCTGAATATGTATTTGCCTCCCCAGCCTGCAAAGTTTCTGCCAAAACAGCATCCGTGAACTTACCAAATGCTTTGTTCACCGATAGGGTATTCCATACGATATTGTTTCTGTTCAGAGAATTCCTATTACAGTTTTAAAAAAATGTGGCAGTGAGCTCACGCTCACGTGAATCGCTGGTATTACCATGTTCCCCATCACCCTGAACAGATGGCCTGACAGAATGATGCAACATCTTTTCTCCCCCCAAATAATCAATTCTCGCATCAGCTGGGTGAAAACATTTTGGAGGTCCTCTAAGATGTTGTATAGGGCCTAATTCATCGACCAATAAATTGTGATATTTCTACAAGGAAGTTTTGACATCTCAGTTTCATTCAGTGCAGACCACCATTGGGTCCAGTTTTCAGTCATATTGTTAGAGTTACTCCCAGACGTGTGAACTAACACTTTGAATCAAGAATCTCTGCTTAGTGAACCCATATCAAAAACATTTAGGTTAATAGAATATTGTATTCCTTTTGTCCTAATATAACACCATTAAGAAACATCCTCATACATATTTCTTGGGTTTCAGTTAATGTGAATTGGTGAAACCCTGCAGTTCCTTCGGCATGTATGGTAACACCTTAAAGTCATACTTTTTCTCTGGTTCTGGATCTTCCAGGACTTGAATCTGGATGTGGATTTAGAAGACATCACAGATGGTAAGACATCAGCAGTACAGTTTCAAAGGTTTTATTTCAAGGCAGTCATAAAAGCTTTCTGGTTCCCAACTTAGACCTTGAGCTGTGAATGTAAAACCCCAGGCTTATCATTCTCTTTCTGTAAGTTCTCCAGCTGATTTAGAAGCAATGAATCAACCCCACGGTCCTTATTCTCTTTGCTTCTATGGAAAATTTATATTGCAGCAGGTACTTTGTAACCTAGGGCCTTGCTTTCTCTAGGCACTTCACTCCAGGTAACTACAGGTGAGAGTTTTTATAACCTTTCTGCCCCTGTATGTCATGGGTGACCAGGGTCCCACTTACTACTGGTCATTAATGCCTTTAAGTCTAGTCATATCGGAGAACTAATTCCAGATTCCATTTTTAAAATTCTGTTCCTTGGAAGCACTTCTGACACCAGTAGTTGCCAGATCCAATCAGCAAAGCAGTGATAGAGGATAATAGGTTTGAACTCAAACAACAGCAGGAGGACCCTGGACGTGAAGGTCCGTAAGAGGAGTTGGAGGATCAGAGCAGTCACCAATCTGAGCAGCCAGGCACAGCCAGGTAAGTTTAACGACAAAGGGGTAATTTGTGAAGATGTCTATGAGATACTGTTGCCTCTGTGTAGCTTCCTCCTTTACAGGACCAGTGCCAACACTGGGCAGTGGATCTAAGTTTCCTGGCAGTCAACAGGACCAACAGTTGGAAATAAGAAATGGGCATAGAGCTCAGGAGAGCAAGGCAATCTAGAACCTGCCAAGTGCCTATGCCTCTGTCACGATATCTGATTGCAAAAAGAATTGCAGATTAATGGATGCTGCTTCCATGGTGCCTTCCAAATTTCATGCCAGTTTCTCTTTCAGCTTCTTCTAACCCAGACTCACACAAAGAAGGGTATTCTGGGAAACGGAGTCTGCTTTTTAACTGTGGATCATAAAACTTTAAATTTTTTTCTCCAGTTTGCTTTATATCGGAGGTGGCTGAAATGAAAACCCATTACTTATGCACTCTTAAAATAATAGTGAACCATTTTTAAGCACTTAATATATGCTAAGCATTCTTTTAACCAGTATACCTATTAAACCTCACAGCACCCTCGTAAGGGACCATTCATATCTTCACGTTGTAGCTGAGGAAACTGAGGACCAGAGAGATTCAGCCACTTGCTCAAGAGCACAGTTTAGTTGGATGTATCACTCTGACCTCAAATTCTGTGCACTTAGTTAACATGATTGCCTCCCTCGTTCATCAGTTTTGATAATGTTATGTAATAGATGCCCAATGACTTATAACCTAATCACAGGCTTTCTTTGTAATCAAACTATCCAAAACTGTCCAAATTTTCAAAGTCAGATAATTTGATGAACCCCAACTGCTCATGTGGACATCATCCAGGCTTTTCAGATGGAAATACTTTCAGATATTTCAGTCGGTTATTTGCATAAGAAAAAGAAAGGAAAGAAGGAAGAAAGGAAAGGAGGGAGGGAGGAAGGGAGAGAGGATGAGAAGAAAAGAAAATATGGTTAATTAATATGTAGACAGTTTTGCCTAGTGGACTGTATTTCTATTTTTATAATTCTCATGGTTCAAAAGATAATAATTCTGGGTCCAAATCCAAGGGATAATGATGTTTTTATTAAAATTTGCTATAAAGAGAGAGAACAAATGATTACATGCATGGTAAGAGTTGAGAAGCCCCAGATATCCAGATTTCCACCAGATTGTTCCTGTAATATAACTCTTTATTTATATTTATTTATACTCTTTGTCACTCTAGAATGAAGGTGTTAGTGACAGCAAAGAAATAGAACTCCTAAGACAGTATTTGTCCAATCACTGTCAGGTAAGTTTTTTGTAGAGTTAAAAGGACAACAGTGAAATGGGTGTTATGTGATCAAATAAATTTGGCAAATGCTAGCGTTAATGAAGCAGAACTTCTCAGAGTCTTCCATGTGAGTTTGTGCATTATAAACTACCAGAAGAGAATACAGAGTATGTCATAAATATTTTTGGCGATGGAATTCTTTTTTCACTGGGCATGGTTGATTGAAAAACAGAGCACTAAGCCATTTTTTTAATCAAATTTAATTGGATTATCAATTTCCAACCAGAGGGCTCTGGAAGAGAGAATGGCCACTGCTATTGATTAAGCGAAGGGCTTTACGAGGTTCTTAGGACAGGACTCGTGAGGAAGGAAGCATCCAATAGGGCTGCTCGTTTGTAATGTATCCAGTATAGGGGCTCATAAAAGAAAAGGGAAAAATGTATTATCAAACAAAAGATAGTAAAAGTATAAACAAATCACTCTGAAATTTCAAACGAGGGAAAAATCATTTCCCCTACTAGAGAAAATATGTAAAGTTTTTGTGAAAGGCTAGGTATCAGCCATGGCCCGTGAAGTATAAATAGGAGGTGGTCAAAATCCAGGGTTGGGAAGAAATGTTACCAGGCAGAAGGACTGGCGTCAGCAGAGGTGTGATTTGGGGGTGAGGAGGGGGTGGGGTTTGGCCAGTAGCAGGAGAGGGAGTAGTAAGCTTGATTTCCTGATTATCGGTCATGTAGACTACCCATAGGGACAGTAGTAAGAAGTAAGAACTGATGGTTTTGGGGGTGACAGTAGACAAAGGATGGTGGGAGAATGTGGAGAGTCAGAAACCGAACTTGTAGACAGAAGGAGATAGTATACAAACCTCTGGGCATCTAAAGCACAGTGGAGGAATCTAAAAGGAAGGACGCCTAAGGAAAACTGAAGGCTCATTTCACCTACCTCATACTTTGGCTAAGGAAAACTTCTAATCAAATATATTTGGATCTGGGTTTTGTGTCTCCACTTGGCCAATATAGAGAGCCAAAGAGAAGTAAGATTCTTCTTGAAGATGTGTGTTATTCCCCAAAGAATCTTTTAGGAAAAGCAAACAGCCCGAGAAATATTTGTTCATTAGATGTGTTCTGGCAGCCGCCAGAAAAATCCAGAAAGTCGTAAGTACATGCACATACACATAACACACTTGATTCTTCAAACACTTGTGATTTAACTCTTTTGTTATCAACAGTCATTATGAAGTACCTCTTTCTCCAGTAAGTGTATTGATAAAGACCACTCAAACTTATTTCACATATTGTAAGACAGTGATAGAGTTTGGGTCTAAAAGTTCTTACAGAAAACATTGGTTGTTTAATCCAGTTTGCAACTATCAGTAGGGAAGATGATTTTTTAACAGCCTCATGCTTTTTGTTATAAAGAAGGTAAGTACTCTCTAGTGTCTTGCTTGATTCAAGAACATCCTAGCTGCTGAGTCTAATAAGCTATAGGGCACTCTTCTGAAATCTGGTGCTGATACATTCCACACGTGACCTCATTTCCTCTGGAAGAAAATCCTTCCTGCTGAATCAGATGGGTTTACAGAGGCACAAACATAATAACCTATGTCTTTTAAAAACTGCTGATGTGTCTGTCCTATGCCTTCTCAAGAGTGGCAATGTTCCCTCTTTCTCTAGATGAAAATCCATACTTTCCCGGTGAGAAGTATGGTTTGCCCAAGGCAGAGTGGCTTGTAATGAGAGAGCTTATCTCCCTTAAAGTCATCATCACTTCCTGGCTTCAGATGCCGTCCACAGCCTCACTCCCACCTCGGCTCCCTGAGTAGCAGGTGGGTTCACTTAGGACAGCACGTCATCCAAACCCAGCAGCCATGTTCTCCTTTGGTTCCAAATGTACTTTGTAAACACCAAGACCCGTCACAGGAGTTTATACAGCTAAGAACAGAGTCAAAGAGACCTCAGATAGAGAATGGGTCAAAGCAGTAGTTTGGGACACTAAATTACTGTAGCAAACTATCAGATTCTTGCCATTTCCCTACTCGAGCTGAAGCTGACAACCTAAACATGGTTAGATTTCACATGAGCCTGAGACTCTGGGAGTCAAAACATGAGAAGAAACAAGATCCCACGTATCACATGTGAGGCTGTGCAGGCAGAGCCAAGTCAGCTGGGTCAGCTCGGCAATGTTCAGAGAGAAATATTAAGTAATGTCTCCCTACAGGTGATTGTTTCATGTGCTCCCAACTGTGGACTGTAACCCTGAAATTCTGGCAGCCTTATCCAAAGAGTAGTTCCTCTTAAACTGTTACTCCTAACTCTGTATGGAGAGACATTACGTGCTACACATACCTAATTTTGGTATCCCATCCAATTTAATGCGTGTGGGCCCAACTGTTCCATTCAAGCACTCTAAATGCACGCGCACACGCGAGCATGCGTGCGTGTGTGTGTGGTGAAAGGTAAGGCAGCGTGCTACCTTGTTCCTGTGTGTGGATGTGTCATTTCGAGAGTAGTTTCTGAGCACAGCCCAGAGACCTGGTTTCAGATGCCTGTCAGGCATTCTCAGGCTCATTAATAATGGACAGCTCTGACAGCAGCAGCCTTGCTTGCCTTTGTTTTCCACCGTAGATGAAAGGAGACATGGATCTCTCTGTTTTGCCAAATAACAACCATCCTGACAAATTCCTGCAGCTTGACGTGAGGTCTTTAATGAGGAACTCAGCCCTTCTTCAGGCCAGTCTGGTGAAGTTTCCGGGAGGGAATTACCCTGCTGCACAGCACTGGCAAAACCTCATCTACTCACAGGTAAGATGTGGGAGCACATAAATACGCGGGCAGGGTCTTGCTTCTTTCTCATTATTGGCCATTTCGTCATTTGTGCAAAAAGAAAGCTATAGGGAACAGAGTGCAAAGTAGCTGCTCACACTTGCCATAGAAAAGGTCTTTCTCTCTTCCTTAACATAAGGAGACTTTCTCTGATCGCTTTATAAATTCTGTGAATTTTCCCAACCATTCGTTTTCCTCCAAGCACTAGCTTCTCAGCCTGTCATTTTAGATTTTGCCTAGCCCTCATTTTATACCTTCCCTTCAATTTTTTTCAAATCAGTTACTACATTTGCAAATAAGGCTCTGGGGGGAACCCTACCTCTGTCTTTTGGGTAGTCTAAGCATAAAGCATCAGAAGCTTACATTGTGTGGGCTCATGCATGGCCTCTGAGAGAACTGAATCTTGCTTCTGCCTCATTTAGACAGACTCCCTTTGATCTCATGCAAAAGAGATTCAAACAGTGGAACAATGGCAACCTAATGATGGAAAGAAAGAAAACAGAGAGAACTCTCCACCTGGGAAAGGTGCTGGTTATTATTTTAGAGGTTCTTTTTTTTCCACAGGTGTCCATGTCTTCATTTCTTGCTTTCTTCTTTTGCATCTTCCTTCTTTTTGCTAACCAAAGGGGAAGAATAAAACTGTGATGAGTTCCATGTGCTGAAATAAACATAAATAAACTTGACTGTTGCACAGCTCATGAAACAGGAATAATCTTTGTTTAAGATGTGAGGGCTAATGGGGTTAAGGGTTAGTCAATTTAGAAACAGGAAGAAGCATGTCATTTCAGAACAGATGTGACTGACCTGCAAACCCCTGCAAGTCATTAAATCCTTTGGAGTGGCTCAAATTCCCTAAACAGAAATTTGTTTTCTTTTAAGAAACAGTTGCTACTCATGAGTCCTGGTGTAAAGTGACTCCTTTGTGGTGTGTTTGTGGGCTCCTCGGGACCTTTATCATGAGATCATTCAAAATCAAGTACACTTGGATGATTATGTAAATGTTTCCTCCATCTATGAGGATTTTAATTTATTTCCATTGTAAGGCAGCCTATTATGAAAACTAACTTTTCAAAAATTTTACATCCTTCCCTTTTGTAATCCTCAAAACCCATCCATACACACCTTTTTGGTGGTTGCTTTTTTTGTGTTTTGTTTAAGTTAAATGTGATGAAATTTCTCCTTTGTCTTATTGTTTATATCATGGAATAAAATGATTCAAAACTCAATTCAGAGAACCTTGGCCCTCCTGTGCTATGAAGTTTAGTCTAAGAAAACATATCCAATAAATTCCTTTGAGGTTGGAACACATCGATCTAACATCTTTTGTTTAGGACTGGAGCTGACCTATTTCCTTCATGTGGAACTTCACAGTTTAAAGCTCTGTTGAATGTTGTTCCTAAACCTGAATGAAATGCAAATTTTTAAAGGGCATCTCTTTCAACAGGCCCTGATGTGTTGATATAGTTATTCAGGGCAAACCAAGAAGGTAAAAGTCTGCTTCATATGTCTTTGAATATGTTATCGGTAATTATAAACTATAGATAAACTTTATTAAGTTATACTTTTACCCTAAAATAAAATGTTAAATGACTGAATAAATATTTCAGTTCAATATACTACTGAAATAACGCTTGGAGAGAAGGAGTAAATCAATTACGAATTTAGTTGAGTAGGTGTGTCACAGATTATGAGTAAAAACAATTACATTCACTACATTAGATTGCAATATGTCAATAAGTAATTCTTCTCTCCTTGACTGGATCTTAAAATCCAGGAGTGATATATTCATTGGCAAAAAAATAAATCTAAAAGAAGTGAACATATAAAAGTTTTAAGGGGGCTTCCCTGGTGGCACAGTGGTTGAGAGTCTGCCTGCCAATGCAGGGGACACGGGTTCGAGCCCTGGTCTGGGAAGATCCCACATGCCGCGGAGCAACTGGGCTCATGAGCCACAACTACTGAGCCTGCGCTTCTGGAGCCTGTGCTCTGCGACAAGAGAGGCCATGATAGTGAGAGGCCCACGCACCACGATGAAGAGTGGCCCCGGCTCGCCGCAACTAGAGAAAGCCCTCACACAGAAACGAAGACCCAACACAGCCAAAAAAAATAAAAATAAATAAATAAATTAATTAATTAAAAAAAATATTTTAAGTAGCTGTGGTGATACCTGGAATAAGGCACTGAATATACCAGGTGAATTTAGGTGTTAGGGATGCAGAAGGTGGTAGGCAGCTGTTAAATAGTTCTTAATTTAAAACCCTTGCTCTGTTGGCTTAATGTCTCACTCTGCTAGGGAGACATTATGCCAATTGGGAGAACGTTGAATAAAGAGATTTGAAACTTGGTTTCTTGTCTCAAATCCACAATAAACCAATTTGAGAGACATAAATTATGGCCCTTATTAAGTCCATGCCTTAGTATTTCCATTTGCAAAATTAGGGTAATGCTCATTTTACATATTTCCTGAAAACTGAGAGCAAATAAAATAAGGTAAAAACAATTGACAGGATTTCTTATAAGAGTATAAGAAATTTGTATCATCATCATCATCGTCGTCACTTGCCAGTATTCCAAAATGTGTTAAAATTACCCTATCATTAGAATTTGGAAAATAGCCGATAATACCACTTGCATTTTTTGATGTATACGGTGGATGCAGGGGGGTATGTGTGCGTGTAGGTGTTAGAGGATGTAGTCAATACATTTGTCAAGCTATGTGGCTAACTCAAGCAGTTAGATTTTATACTCCCATGAAATCCACACAAGCTTCAGGTTTGTGTCAGCTTACCCTTTGGTCTCATACCCTCCATGTGCATGGTGTTTAGAATTCAGACTACCTCATGGAATGTCAAAGGACTTAGTCTACAAACATTGCCTTCAATGTTGGTAGTAACTCAACAGTTAAAACAAAGATCTCCTAGGGACTTGCCTTGCAGTCCTGTAGTTAAGACTCCGCACTTCACAGCAGGAGCCACAGGTTTGATCCCTGGTCAGGGAACTAAGATCCTGCATGCTGTGTTGCATGGCCAAAAAAACCAAAAAACAAAACAGAGTACTGTATTTATATCCATAATTTATCTTTTAAGCTTTTTTAAAATTCACATTCCACCTTCAGAGGCAATTCTCTAAGCCATTTTACACAAACGGAAGCAATACCGTATGTATAGAAAAGTAAGCACAGATGTCCTCAGGCATGCCAGTATCTCCAAACACTGTTCATTCCCTCTATGTGGATACACAGGTCACCTGTATTTGCAGGGAGAGAGTACAAGCAAATATTTCTTGATTCCACTAGATTTATACTTCTTAAATTCTTTCAACTAGAGAAATAAAGAAGCTTCCTAATAAATTTCTTTTCAGTGCAATGAACAAACTTTTGCCAAAACTTAATGTTTCTGGTTGTTAAAATAATTTGGGGCATGTATCTGATGAAGGCATTTGGAATTGTATCCCAAATTTTTCTGCCAATCCCTTTATAAAACGAGGTAATAAAAGGAAAAAGCTGATTCCTTTTTTTTGGTATAAATGATAAAACATGTTTTTTCAGATATTGTGGTGGGATTTTTTTTTTTTTCTGATTAGCAGTTAGACTTCAGAATCTTTTCAGGTTAATCTATTTCTTATATCTTTTCCTGGCTTCCATCACATCTGTTTGAGAACCCAGGGGATTTCTGTACTAAACCTGTGAACTGGAACAAAAGACCAAGGGTAAGGAGGTTACTCTTCCCTTGGTTTCTAGACAATATCATTTACTGGGTGTATTTCCTAATCACCTTTCCTCACTTTTTTTTTCAGTCTTATAACTCTTTTCCCCTTAAATTCTAATATCTGTTCTTTCTATCTCAGGTTTTTTTTTTTTTTTTTTTGGTATATCATAACTGTATTTCACAATCTGTCTCTGAACACGTGTCATGCGTTCTCCTGGACTGTCTCTATTCCCAATACTCCATTTCCTATTTCAAAAAAAACAGCCTCCTATGTGCAATGGGCTCCCATTTTTAAGCTTATATTTGGGCAAATGTTATAGGACTTTTGAGGTACTTAATTTATTCTCTAGGAAGTAGATTGAGGAGCATCACTGAGCTGCTCAGGCAATTATCAGGACATGATTTATCAAGTTATGCTAAATTTACACAGTTCACAAAATCTCCATTGGGGTCAGAAATTCACCCTTGGATGGTATGCTGCCAGAAGCATTACCCACTTTGTCCCACCACACTGCTCCCAGCTGAGACCCAAACGTCCCTGGCACTGAAACTGTATTAAAAGCACTGTGTGTGTCACAGGAACACATGTGGGACTCCAGAGCCCTGGTTACTTGGAGAGGAAGGCAGGAGAGGGGGTTAAAGAGAGGTCTGGGTCAGACCAGGAAGGCTTCAGAGGGTGTTGTCTAGATTTTTTAATTTTTTCCTGAAAATTTGGAGGGGTTGATGAAAAATTTTAAGCAAGAGGATCACATGATCAAATTTGTGTTTCATAAAAGTAACCATTCTAGCAATTTGGAAAACAGAATTATTGTGGTCAGTGGGGAGCTGCTTTCTAAGAAAAGTTGTCTGTGGGCTCACATGTGCAATATAACAAAATGCCTTGTTTGCATTATGATTATGATAGGAATTACATTGTATGTGTAGACTAAACTGGGGAAATGGAAGTCTTTATGATCTTGATTCTCCCAGTTCATGAACATGGTATATATTTCCATTTATCATGCTCTTCGTATAGCCTTCAATTATGTCTTATAATTCTCCACATAGAAGTTTTGCATATAGTTGTAATGTTTATATCTGAATACTGATAGTAATTACTGCTCTTAAGAATAGGACCTTTTAAATCATGTTTTATAATAAAGTATTACATATGCTATTGATTATTGTATATTGATTTTGAATCCAGAAATTGTATTAAAATCTATTTTACTTTGATGGTAAGTATCCCTGTAGATAATCATGTCATCTACTGTTTTGTTTCATTATTTACAACCCTTATTCCTTTGATTTATTTATTTAATTTTTAGTGTATTGCTCAGAACTTTGCAATAACGTATGAATGTTTGTGATTACTGGCATCCTTGTGTTAATTCTGAAACCAAGATAAATGCTTCTAATATTTGAACCATTAAGTAAACAGTGCCCTGGAAGTTTTGGGCAGATTCTGTTAGTTTAAGAAAGTTCCCTACTCTTTCCATCTTGCTAGGAAATTTACTCTAAATATGTTTAAATATTTTCCAAATATTTTTCACAAGGTACTGCAAACTTCTGTGTTGTTTCTTTCCTGATAATTGGTGAGTCACATTAATCTTTGAATATTAAACCATCCTCCTGGTAAAACATCCTTTTCTGGTATAAATCTTTCCTATCCTAGTATATAAAATATACATATTGTAGGATTCTGTTTAGCAATATTTTATTAATGATTTTTTCATTTATGTTTATAATAGAAATTGGCCTATAAAAAATTACCTTTTCTTTTACCTACTTCCCTTGTCTGGAGTTTATACCAACTTCATAACATGAGTTGGGGAGTATTCCTTGTTTTTCTATATTCTAGAAGAGTTCAACAAGATAGAAATGATCTGTTTCAAGAATGTCTGAGTGCTGATTACAATACTCATTCAGCCTGGTATTCCTAAACCTGTGTATGTTTGGGGTCGATTTTAAACTATTGATTCAGTTAGTCAAATGATCACTGGTTTATTAACATTTCCTATTTTTTCCTTAATTAAATTTTTTAAGTTATATTATGTGGGAAATCGCCCAATTGCATGTAAATTCTTAAAGTTACTCAGATTATACTCCTATTACAGTTCTTAATCTGTGCTATGTAACTTCTCATGTTCCTTTTACATTTCTAACATTGTGAGTTTGTATCTTTTTTTTTTTTTTCCCGGAGAAGTATTACCAGAGATATTTTTAATCGGTTTAGCCTTTTCAAAGAAATAGCTTTCAATATGGTTGATTCTCTCCATTGTATATTTGGGTTATTTTTCTTCATAATATTTATTGATTTCTCCTTCTGTCCTTATTATTTCATGTTGACTATTTTCTTAGATTTACTCTGCTGTTTCCTTTTAAGGCTTTGAATTAGATGTTTATTACTTCATTAATTTTCTCATTCTGCTTTTATAATGTGAGCATATATGCTTATAATACTCCCTCAAAAGCTGTTTCAACTCCAGTTTTCATTTTCATTCTGCCTAAGTTTTTAAATTCCCATCATTTATTTGAAATGTGTTTTAATTTCTACAAAATGTGGTAATTTACATTATCTTTTTGATATTAATGTCTAAATTTCTAATAAGTTGTCTGTGATCAAAGAGCATGATCTATATAATATTGAATGTTTGAAATTTCTTTTAGAGTCCAGGACATTACCAATTTTTGTAAATATTCAATGTATTTTTAAAATGAATATTTTTAGTCGTTGAATAATGACATCAATGTCTTTGATCAAATGTGTTGGTTCCATTGTTCAAACCCTCTTTATATTTAATAATTGTTTTAATCTGCTTGGTAAAAAATTATATGTATAAATTTCTCCTAGTTATCTCAAGTTTTGCTTTATATATTTGAGATTATTTTACTAGAGGCATACAAGTTTAGAAATATTATATTTTACTGATTATGCCTACATTTATTCATTTTCCACCAACACTTTCTTCACCTAACAAAGTCTTTTACCTGAAAGTTTATTTTGTCTGATATATATACTTTCTTAGTAGTTAGTCAGGCTAAATTATGTTATGGAAACAAAAATGCCCAAATTCTTAGTGACTTGACTCAATAAAATGTATCTGTCATTCATACAAGATCTGTCATGGGTGGGAAAATTATCCTAGTGGCTTGCTTCCAAGTGGAACCCAGACTGTTCCTTTTTGAGGCTCTATTATATCAGAATTTTTATGATGCTTGTAGCTAGAAAAGAGAGAGAGAGACTAAGCCAAGGATCAGGGATTTTAGGGGTCAAGCCTATGTCCCAAACTAGCTGTTGTATGCCCATGAAGAAGAAATGGGTTTGCTGAGCACCTAGCCAGACTCTGCCACAGTCTATCATTTTGTTAAACATATATATACTTATATATTTCATCTTCCTACACACAGCATTCATCCTTCCCCAGAGGTACTAACACCAAAGTGAGCCAGTCACTACATTTAGCAGATGTCCCAACCATATCATCCTATAATCTTTATTGGAATAGGAACGGGATCGCTACAGTAATTCTTCTTTTCTGAATGGGAAAAATGAAAGACGACAGACACTACCCAAAGTAATTCTGGGATTCCACTGAAAATAATGTGTGTGGGTCTCCTTCCTTGAAGGTGGGGAAGGTGGATTAGGCCATGATTCTGCTTTTCAGAAGACTTTCTGCTGCATTGTTCTCTAGGGTCCCCAGTCCTACCCACTAGGAAGCTGCCCCTTGTTCATCATTCTCTTTTGCCATATCAGAGTGGGCCCTCCCTTGAGGCTGTAGAAGCTTCAAAATTTCCTCCTATTTATGGATATTTGGAGGCATAGGGTTATTGTTTTGTTTTATAATTTTGAACAATCAAAAGCTTTTAGTTCTAGGCTTGTGGTTTCTTTGGTGATACATAGCTTATAAAACTTAGTGTGAGCTATTTATTAATGTAATCATATCTATTTTGTTGCGGTCAGGTCTATAGGTCAATAAACACACCTTAAGTTCTCTTAAGGCATAGCTCTCAAATAGGCTTTTTTTCTTTTATTTGGTTGCGTCGCGAGGGCTTCGCTCTGCTGTGTCGGGTCTTCGTTGCAGCTCTCGGGCCTCTCTCCCGTCACAGGCTTCTCTCTACTTGTGGGGTGTGGGCTCCAGGGCACGTGGGCTCTGTAGTTTGCGGAACACAGGCTCTGTAGTTGAGATGTGCAAACTCAGTAGTTGTGGCGCATGGGCTTAGTTGCCTTGCAGAATGTGGGATCTTAGTTCCCAGACCAGGGGTCGAACCTGCGTCGCCTGCATTGGAAGGCGGGTTCTTCACCACTAGACCACCAGGGGAGTCCCTCAAGTAGGCTTTAATGGTTTGCTTTTCTACTTCCATTTCTCCATCCTTTAACTCAATGACAAACACCTGGAGGCAGTCAGGAATAATAGTTTTGAAACCACACCCTAACAGGACCTTTACCCTGAGTCACTTTGTTCAGCTAAGTTGTTTTTATTTTTTAATGTTTCATTTGATTTTTCTATTTATTTATTTATTTATTTATTTATTTATTTATTTATTTTTATGCCTGCATTGGGTCTCTGTTGCTGTGAGCGGGGGCTACTCTTTGTTGCGGTGCACGGGCTTCTCATTGCAGTGGCTTCTCTTGTTGTGGAGCACAGGCTCTACGGAGTGCAGGCTTCAGTAGTTGTGGCTCACAGGCTCTAGAGCGCAGACTCAGTAGTTGTGGCACACAGGCCTAGCTGCTCCGCGACATGTGGGATCTTCCTGTACCAGGGATCGAACCCCTGTCCCCTGCATTGATGGGCGGACTCTTAACCACTGTGCCACCAGGGAACTCCCAGCTAAGAAATTTTAATCCGCTTTTTTTTTTTCCTCAATCCATTTTTTTAAATGATTCTATATCTTAGTGTTTGAGGTCTATAAACAGCCAGATTTTTAACAATAGAAGGCATCAAATTTCCAGAGTTTCTCTACTCTTTCTTCTTGCAAACTATTCAGTTCTTTCTCTAATGTCATCTTTTTCTTGTATTACACCAGCACTGTGTTCCTTGTACATAAATGCTCTGATTATTTATAATACCTCTCCTACAGCTACAGGGGATTAGATTCCAAATGACCACAGATGACACTTATACCAAACACTTTTCACTGTATTATGTGAGTAACCATCAATCCGGCTTCCAACATCCCTTTCATCCCTTTCCACTCCTTGACTGCTAAGCCAATGCCCACATTTGTAGAATTTCAAGATATCACTTTCTGTATTAAGGAATGTAGGCTAGGCTACACTGTAATGACAAAGTACCTCTAACTAAAAAGAAGAAAAGCATTCTTGTGCATGTCTGAGGAAGGGCAGATGGGTTTGGGGGGCAACTCTTTTCCAAGCAGTATCCTAGGGCTTGAAGTTCTTTCATCTTAAAACTCTGCCATCTCAGAATCCTTGCTTACAGTGACACAAAAATGGAAAGTGAGGAAGAGTGAGCCAAAAATCATGTTGGAGAATTCAGGGGCTCAGCTTGGAAGTGGTCTCTGTTACTTTTGTCCACACATCATCAGAAGAGCTGGCCCCAGTTTAACTTCAAATTAATTCCTAATAAAGGCAGTCATCCCTTGTACTCAGGAAGGGAAAACAAAATTGCTGAGTATTTAACCAGTCAAATACCAGCTCTTGTTTCTTTATATTTGCCTGCTATATCTTTTTCTATACTTTCACTCTCATTTTTTCTGAGTCCTTATATTTTAGGTATTTCTCTTGTAAATATTATATAATTAAATTTAATTTTAAAAACCTGATATGACAGTCTGTCATTTAAATAGAGGGTTTAGTCTATTTACATTTAACATGATTATTTCAATTTTTTTTCTATTTTCCTAAGACTTTCTCCTCTATATTCTTTGTTTCAGGTTTCTTACCTTTTAGATTAATTTTCCTTTATCCTTTTTCTTCTGATCTACCAATTTAGAAGCTATATATTCTTTCTCTATTTTTTAGTAATATCTCAATACTCTCACTGAAATGACTTCTTAAAATTTCCTAATTAAATATATCTGTTAAACTTTTAACTGTACAGTTTCAGTTTTCTTTTATCTTAAAACTCACAAATTAGTGGTTATTCTTATTTCTATTTTACCATAAAATCAGTGCTTCCTTAGATTTCTGTATATATTTGTCAGTTTTTTCTTTCTTTTTTTTTTTTTTCTTTGTTTTGCCTAGCATTCCTTCCTGCCTCTTAATCTTTCATTCTATTATCAGGTTTCTTCTTACTGAAGTACATTTTTTAGAGATTCCTTCTGTTTTGGCCTATTAATTGTATATTCTCAGTGTTTGTCTGAAAGTCTTCTATATCACTCTTTCCATTAAATGATAGCTTATACATAAATGACATAAATAATGATTAAAGTGTATAAAGGGTAAATGGACAAAGTAATGGTTAATACAGAAGAGCCTAGGTAAGCTTTGAAGTGTTACTTTAAGTATTTTTAAAAAGAAGTTACTTTAGAGCTTATATGAGTAAAATAATGGAATTACTGTTGAGTTTCCTTTTGTTAAGTGTAGTCCATCTAGAATGTGGAGTGAAAAGTTAAACTCAAATACATGCTTTGTTTCCTTTCTTAAGAGATTTTGAAAAAATATATCAAAATACAAAAGAACCTCAACCATGATTAGTATTTTCTATTTCTTCCATAAAATTCTTAATAAAGTTATTCTATTAATTTTCCCTTCACATGTCCTTCAGACATGAAGTTGTCAAATGGCACCAAGTTCTAGGATGAACATCAAACATTCAAGAATATAGTTTAGAATTAATGGCTTGAATGTTCTTTTAAAAATAGCTCTGATTATTTTTCTGTCTTTTGTATATTAGTTTTTCAAGATCTTTATACATTGTAATAGAAAGTATTATTTTTTCTTAACCCCCGAAACTGTATTTTTCTGATTTATAGAGCTTTCTTATTTAAGAAGCTCAAGGAATAGTCCAGCAGGCAAGAAAACTGACAAAGTCAATTTTTCAATGTTAGAAGAATTATTTCTCTTCAAAGATAGTCAAAGATATCTAGCCTTGAAGAAAAAAACTTGAGTCAGAATTATGCTAAACTGAAACTATCTAAATTTTGTATCAAATTGTTTTTTCTCAATTCAGAAACATTTTTCATGAGGTCATCCATCTTAAAGATAAACACTAAGTCAAGATGATTTATTATTTCATTACAAACTTCAATATTATGGAATATAAATTGATTTTGAGCAGACCAACAACCTAATAAAGTCAGAGATGATCTCCAAGTTGAAAGTCAGAGATGATCTCCAAGTTGATCACTAAGTATGTAAAAAATGTCTGGACTAAGAAAATTAGATAAACCTAAGGCCAAAGAGAATGTGAATGGTTTTATCTAGGTGATTTTTTGCCAGCCATTTCAGAAGGAAACTATATATAATATTAGTTCACAACTTAGCTTATATAAACACATATTTAATGTGACCTATATACCCCAATAGATACTGAGGGAATCAGTGTATTAATGATTATAAATATAACTCAGAAAAATATTAATTGCTATTGAAACTTCTCTGTTTAAGAAGACTGAAATATATGAAACACATTTATTGAAAAATTTCCTGTAAATTAATGAAATGTGTCACCAGTTTTTAAGGGTTAAACCTAAGTGTTCCAAAAATTAACTTATGTAGAGTTCCTCTCCCATGATGCCCCATCATAAATGAGACGTTACTATAAACTTTTTTTTCTTCTCAATTTTATTTGTCCAATGAACAAATTTTAATCTAAAATTTTTCTACCTTTGTGATAGTTTTGTAGTCATAAGAAAAAAAAGCAAAGTAAAAATATGAAGGTCATACCAGACACAGAAAAACCACTTTGTATGATTCCATTTATATAAATGAATACAAACTGACCTATGCTGTTATCCTACTGGTTATCCTTAGGGAGGGAGAGGGTTAGTAACTGGAAGGCAGCATGAGGTGTGCTGGTAATGGTTTGTTTCTTGGTAGTATCTTGGGTTTATTTGGTATGTGAAAATTTATAATATATGCACTTTTATAATATATGCACTTTTCTACATATATATCATGCTTTAATAAAAAAAAGTTTTTAAACATCTAGAAGTCAGAATTAGAGCCTTCCAAAAGCCAGCTGGTCTGTAGCTACATATAGGAGTGCAATGCTAAGTTAGTCCAATTCTCCAAGCTGCCTGAAATAAGAGTCCTAAGGGAGTTCCCATGAAAGCCAAGGCATATCTATAAAATGCCTTTTAATCTTGATTTTGCTGGATTAATACAGCAATGTTAAATTTTTTTAATCAGTCATGGAATGCACAAGTAGAAAGAAATAAAGTGTCAAATCTCAGTGCAAATAAGCTGGGGAAAAATGGCTTTGTTTAGAATTCTACTATTTGAATTAAAGAACATTGTCCTTTTTCTGTTGTTATAAAATAGCATTTTAATGAATGATTACTGAAGCTCAACAAGATCACATGCAAATAAATAACTCAATTAATGGTAGGATCCTAGGTCAAACTGGATCCTAGAATTCTTCCTTCATTCATTGTCCTAATCTGTTGGGCTTCCAGGCAGAATCAGCAAGCTTTCAGGTACAGTTATTTCACGTTGCCTTCCTTGTCATCAGTGACCTATTGGTAAGACAAACTTTGTCACTGTGCCTCCTGACAGAGAGAGAAGAAGAATATTACTGCTCAACGAATGAGGAGATCCAGTTTGGAGAGTGCTGTGAGCACAGAGAGCCCCCCACCATCCCTGTCATCAGTTCTGAAGAATAACCCACTATACGGTGATGAGAGTTTGGAGGATGGTATGGAAGAAAGAAAAAAGAATCCTTCATGGACCGTTGAGGAGTATGACAAGCATTCCCTGCACACAAACCTCTCTGGGCATCTGAAGGTACTCAAGGCAAAGAATCAACTCCTTTAATTGTTGAGGGAGATCAGTTAAATAATCCTAAAAGAAATGGGTACTGAGGTGAAAGGCAGTCTTCACTAGGCACAAAATTTCCAGATTTCAGGTCATTTTGGCCTCTGGCTTCACTTTCTCTCTCCTAGTCAGTAGTTATGTTTATTTATGTGTTTTGTGTTTTACAATTTCAGCAATTACCAGCATCTCTACAGTGTAGAGAGAAAGGAATGGTGTGACACAGAAGAAGGGTTTACCTGGAAGGTATCAGGTTTTGAAAGTTAATTTGCCAGATTAAGTATGTTTCCTCTAGTTTTGTGATCATCTATGTTCATGAATACTTAAGAATTCCTTATTCTACATTTATTCAAAAATATTAACTAAATGCTCTGTCTTAGGCACTGTGCAAGGCGGTTCTCATCAAAGATCATTTTATTTCAAGCCTACTCAGTGATTTAAGATTGCAAATTTACATTTTGGACATTTTCCTGTGTCTCAGTAACAAAACAAAACAAAAACATTTCAACACAGGAAAAGTATGCAATGAACTCATTCACCCAGCTTAAACCCAATTCAGGTTTTTCTTTTTTTTCCCCCTGGTGTCACCTATCAAATAGAGGGTCTAGGAATACCTGAAAAGCAGGGAGAGAGGCCCTCTGTTTTCTGAGTGGACTGGATTCCTACCCAGCCTTGGCTTACCTCTGCCCACCCTAGGGCCAGAAAGGTCTGACATTTTCCAAGTACTTCCTTTAACAATGTATGTCTGTTCTAAACCCCATACTTTAATCACCTACAGATTTTTCCTGCTAAAGGGGACAGCATTATGTCCCTCTAAAGTCCTACACTTTTTAAAATCTCAAGTGTGCACTCCTTGAAATAGTGTCCAAAGTCTTTGGAGTTTCTTAGTCTCCTAGTGGATTTAGTGTATCTCCTCCTTAATGTAGCCTCTTTTCCAGAGACGTTTCCATAACAGATGCTCCCCTCTAGCAACAATAATCTTGTGTTTTTTTATCAGGAATCTAAAGATCAATACCTGTAGGAAACAACCTTCTGCAACTAGGAAAAAGTGTATTGATTTATTTCACAAACATTTCTTGACTGTATGCTAGAGCCTCTATTCTTTTCTTTGTTGTTTACATGAATGATAAAGGGACTATGAAGATGAATATGACTCTCCTTGCCCTCAAAATTTCATCTAACTGAGCAAAGACAGAGGAAGAGGATAGTGGATAGAGGATAGGAAGAACAGTGGAAAGTGCTGTGCAGATTCAGAAGAGGACAGAGTCCCACTGGATTAAAAGAAGCCTTTATGAAAAAGTTAATTTATGCTGGACTTGAAGAATGTGTACAATTCCAGAAGACATAGGTTGTTTGTATGAGTGGAGAGGCCCTCTTCTGTCAGAAGTGGCAAGAAAAAAGGCACATATACAAGAGGGTGAGAGAGTTTGTCAGAACAATAGGTAGTCCAGTTTTGCTGGAGCTACAGTTTAAGTAATAGAATAATGGTGGGGGGTGGGGGGAAGGCTAACAAACAGACTCAAAAAAAACCAAAATTTCAAATGTAAGGCTAAAGAAACTGAACATTATCGGCACTGAGGGGTAATATTTTGTTGGACAATACCATGACATGCTTAGGAAGACTGAACGTGAATTGCTGGATGCATTGCTTTACGAAAGCCAGGGCCGGCCCCCTCCCCACCCATCCTCTATCTGTACACTCACCTCAGAGCAGAGGCCCGTCAGGTCAGAGGCTTGTATGCAGACCTCATGATGCTATTTTGAGAGATGCTTCTGGAAGTCATGGCTTTTGTTTTTATTAGGATCTCTTCTTGACCTCATCATTTCAACTTCTTTCATCACCGTCCCTACCGGTATCTCCTAATTAGCAGACAGAGCCCCCAACCTAATTTCTGAAACCTTTTCAACTACTTTACAGGCCATGAAAGTTCCATGTGCTTTTGGCCACTCCCATTTTTCTAAATTACTAACTTTATGAATAAGAAAGGAGAAAAGAAGCCCATATTTAGTTACAAAGTCAAGCTATAGGCAGAATGTAAGAAAGGATAGTCTCCATTATGGAAGTTCTTACTGAAGAATGAGGCATTAAACTTGCAGGCAAAGTGCAGGCCTCTGATTAGGACACAGACACAAATGAAGGATAAGAGTGAAGTAGGCAAGGATTTTTAAATCAGCTATCCTTTTGCACACGTCATCCAAATTTTATTTTAATGTTTTCGCTTTTCTAAGACTGGGAAGTTGAACCTAGTAGCAATGTGATGGAAGAGTTATATTGCCTTCACCAGAATCCACCCAGCTCCCCTTCCTCTTTTAGCAGTCTGAAGCTAGTTCATTACCCTTGTGTCCAGCCATGGAAACTGGCTGACTTTAAGTCCACTGAGCCTAGAGAGGCAGAGAGAGGGTGGGCAGCCGAGCTACAAGCCACTGCAATATTCCAAATGAGAAATAATAAGGCCTGAAGTGGGTTTATGAAAATAGAGATTCAGCATTCACCATAAATTTGTTGTATGTCTACCAGATGCCAGTTATAGACACTGAATCATTAGCACTGAAAAACAGCAGGAGAAAATAGGAGGGAAAAAATATATATGTGTGTGTGTATATATATGTTTTACGTGTATAGACAGTAGATTTTGCAGATGATTCATTGGACATAGGAGATGACATTGAGTAGAAGACAATTTCTCAGGGTTGAGTGGGAGACAAGGCCAGTGAAAGAATCAGAGACATGGGGCCTAGGAGGTGATGTGGGAAAGGATATACTGGGTCCTTTCTCCAGAAGGTCAAACAGTGCCAGAGTTTCTGCATGCCAACATGCTGTATTCCGCTACAAGGAAGACCAGAAGATTGAGAAGCATGGAAAAGACTCTTTACTCTTGGTCTTACTCCTCCTTCCATGGAAGTCAGCTTCTGGATTTACTGAAAAACTCAGCAAACATCTTTATCCCTATTATGCCAACAAAATCAAACCCCCAAGGCTCCGCTAAGGCAAGGAATTTTAATTTTATTTCAACTCACTAACCTGATTGACACACAGTATTTATGAGTTGTAAGAGACACGAAATTAGCGAAAAGATGACAGAAACGCTCTTGTGTTTCTGACCCTGCAATGTGAGCAATTTATTCAGTAAGCCGTGCAGACTTCCTAATGAATTCTCATGCAGACCTACAGGTGGAAGCTGAGGATTCCTGGTCAGCCAGGAGGCTGTAGCTACATGTTCCTACTATTCAAGGAAGCCTAGCCTCTCTTATTTGAGCAGTGACACTTAGGACAGTGTGAATATGGACGTAAAGTACCTATACGGTCTTGTTCTGCAATCTCATTGAGTTTGTAACACTGACTGATCCTATTCTTCGTGTAATTTTCTTTTAGGAAAGTCCTAATGACCTACGGTTTTGGTTGGGAGACATGTACACACCCGGTTTTGATACCTTACTGAAAAAGGAAGAAGAACAAGAGAAGCATTCAAAATATTGTCGTATAGGTCTGATTTTGCTCCTCATTGCCTGCGTCTTGGTTTCCATAGTAACTGTTAGCACTTTTTTCACCTAAAGAAACTGCCACAGACACAGTGACATTTCTTTAAAATCTTTCTAAATAAACATTTGCAGAAAAACTTGTTTACGGAGTGTGAATGTATTGTCGATGGTTCAGTCAAATATAATTGTCTCGTAGAATGCAAACGTTGTTTGAGATATGCTAACTTTCTCTACTTTGTCCTATGAAACCTTTGTAAGAATCCCAGCCTGAGCTTTGTCCTTTGAGAAGCAAGAATTCTGGGGATCGTAACCAATAAAAAGTTAATACAGACAACCAAACTTAAACACTTTGATAGCGAACAAAACAGCACCAACAACTGTCAGCAGCTTTGTCCTAATGCCTACACTATATTCACCTTTTTATTTCTATTTTTATTTCTTTTTTGATTATCATTTTTATTGGAGTATAATTGCTTTACAATGTTGTGTTAGTTTCTGCTGTACAATGAAGTGAATCAGCTGTATGGATACCTATGTCCCCTCCCTCTTAGACCTCCCTCCCCACCCCAATCCCACCCATCTAGGTCATCACAGAGCACCGAGCTGAGCTCCCTGTGTTATACAGCAGGTTTTTAAACACTGTTATCACCGTCCTGTCATCACTAGGAAAGTTGAGCAGATCATTTTTTGGCCAACTGCCAGGTATACAGGATACAAGCTTCTGGTCATGCTGCCTGTTGGGTTGGATTCATGCTGTTTTATCTTCCTTTATTCCTGTTTAAGCCAGAAAAAAAAGGGGTAGGGATATTCAAACATTTTTATTTTCCCGGTAATCCTTTATGCCTCAGTTTCATGTTGCAATTTTCATAGACCTAAACTTGGACAGGCCATAGTTATATAATTAATCACATTTAGATCCAGTTGTGCTTACTGATTGATCCAAATTGGCTAGTGTGACCCCTGGTGGCGGTCAGGGTATATCAACAGCCCTGGCCCTAAAAAATCAGAGGGAACGCTAAGAGAACAGAACTTGAATACTAACTGTGCCTTTTGCTAGAACTCTTGGACCCTGAGCAAGTCATTCTCTCTGAAAAAGGATAATATCACCTCCCCAGTAGGGCTTGCCTAAGGACTAAATAAGAGGCATAGATAAGAGTAATGCCTGGCTCCTAGTAAGTAGTTGCCTAGTTAACTGCAGTCTTTACCACTAACATGGTTTATCAGCACCTGAAGTCACCTTACTTTGCACGCAGATACCTGGGAACGTGGTTCTGGGCACAGAAGGAGAAAAGTCACCACCCTTCCCTTTCTCCTTGGACACCCTTCCCTAAGTCCCTCGTCCCCACTCCTTTCTCCTCATTCAAGACTCCTTGCTGCCCCCAGACTATCTCAGGCAGAAAAAAAAAAGGGACATTCTCCTCTTCCCATTAGTCAGGTTTTGCCCTTTTGGGGTTGCCATATCATTTTGTTGTTATTTCTCTTAAAAATACTTGAAATAAAGTACATTAAAATACAGCGTGACTGTACAGTAAAATCGTTGTGCACAAAAATTCTCTTAAGCATATTTCTTATTCCTCCTCTTCTTTATGATAGGTTCTAGTCACAGTTAGAACTGAATTAAGAAGCAGTGAAGGTCCTGGGGGCTTCCTGAGGGCAGGCACCCCCTCACTGCTTATGCCTCGTAGACAACAACTTGCTATTACTCTGTTTTCAAAGCTTGAGTGTCCAGTGTTTGCCTCTAAGGGATTCAAACGTGTTCAGATCTCTGCTCCACACGGAAATCATTTGTGCTACACCAGGTTACATCGGGCTGTCCAAGGCCACGTACAGGTAAGGCTCTCTAAAAGCACGAAGCAGAGGTAAGCATAGAAGTATGCAGCTGCCCACTTCATCTCATTACCCTTTTTTTCTGCCCAGTCAAGCGTTCCTCTGCTCCCTCTGGCCCTCCTGTACTCTCATCTACCATACTATCCAGTCATTTGTCTTTCAGCTTGGATGAGTTTACTACTTTGCTACTGCTCCCAAACCAGTCTTCATTTTCAGCCTTCAGTATAACTGAAGAATCAAAATATGTTATTGTCGCTCATCAGGTAAATGTTGTGCATCTACATGAGAGGGGAAGTCATAAGTAGAGAGAGTACATCCATGTGTGCACTAAAAATCATAACATGAGGGCAGTTCCAATTTCTCCTTCAGTATGGGTTTTGAAAATGGCTCAAGCAGAAAAGGCATAATAAGATCATGGAAAATACAGAGATGATGGCCCTAAATAGGCTTAAGTTCAAATATGGGCTTTTTGAAAAAGCTCCAATTCAAATTCAATGAACTAATGCTTTAAAAGCATTTAAATACAACCCCTGGCACATAGTAGGTGGTCATTAAATAATAACTATAATTATCTTCAAAGAAGTGACCATTTTAATCACTTCTTTTAAATTTTTTAAAATTAAGACTGGGAGCTATAAATTCTTAAATAATAATGGTTTCAAATAGTAATCTTTCCCAGGTTCTTTAGAACAAGCACTGCACCCCCAAAAAATCTGGGAGGCTTTTTGTTTTGTTTTGCTTTTGTGTATTAGGTTAGTGTGTGGGAGGTCTAGCAGCAACTAGAATTGTAATTTTCTAGAGAAAAAAAAATTCCAGCTGTGGATACTTTTTAAAGTGCTGCTCTCAGATTTAAAAGAATTATTATTTTTTTAATATATATAACCCATTAATGGCTATTCCAATTATATTCATGTTGCTGTCACCTAGTGGAGAGTTTGTGGTTGGAAGACAGAAGGGTGTGTGGCTGCTCTATTTATGCGGAGAGCACTCCTGCCATCTGGTGGTTTTGTTTACTGTGCCAGCCCTTAATCCATGAAAAAGCCTTTTACCAAAGGGACACTTTACAGGTGGAGGCCTAATTCTGCCTCTGTGGTTAGAATCAGTGTGATCAGATGGCCAAAAGCTCCTGTCTTCCCTCTTGCAACCACCAATTTTGATACCATCTCATCTTGCAAGAAAAGAGATATGACTGACCTGGAGTCATCCTGACATTTGAAGGCAGAAGGGTGATCTCAGAGATCACCCCGTTCCCAACCTCCTCAGATTGCTTAAGATGTTAGGAATATTAAATAATTTACGGCTTATTTCAGAGATAGTATGGCCTGAATTTCTGAATTTTTAGCTTTCCATATTGAGAGTGTCTTTATTTTTTAATTCCTCTTTTTCCTATACCTATTGTTTATTACCAGTTTTTAAATTCTCCTCTCATATAATTGAAAAGGTAATTTTATCATCTATGAGAAATAATTTTTAAAACTGTAATTAGATAGGTCTGTTAAATCTCAACCCCTCTGGATTTCTACTTACACAGTCACAGAGTCTGATGGACTGTGCTTTTTAGAGGAAAGATAACTTTTTTGGTTCCTTCCAAATAATCACTTAGTCCAGGCTCTTGCCCAACTTGAGATGAGAATATTCAACCAAAGTGAGCAACTTCAGAGACTGAACACAGCTTTCTGCCAGAGCAGTTGTTCTGCTCTCATTTTATGGACCCAGTGACTCATGTACCTGATCAAATTTCGCTCTGTGCAGACTGCTGGAAAAATTCAGGACCAAATTGGGGCCCTCTCTTCTTAAAAAGTATGAGGATTTCCTCGTGTGTTTTTCCTGTCCTGTCCTCATTCATGGCTCCATTTCATCGTCCATCCGTTGCCTCATCTTTCTCACTGCCTCAAATATATGGTATATCACAGTGCTCTATTTTGTAAATGCCTTAAACCTATTGAAAAGATGCAAAGCATATAGAGATGAGTACATAGAGAATTGTGTGTGTGTATTCTATATGTGTCCTATGTAAATCAAAACTAAATACAAAAGACTATCTCAAAAGAAGATTTTGAAATTAAAAATATCATCTTTTAAAGAAGGAAACTAGTTTTTTTAGTATAAAGTGTTTCCTGACTAGGTTTCTTTGGCCAGAAGAAATGAGATTCAAGACTCACAGTTTTACTTATTCTGTACTGCTATTTTCAAGTGCCTGACAAAAAGAAGAAAGTAAGAATTCTTCTTATGCCCATTAAGCCTGTTAGTTTTTCCCAATTAAGAAATGTGTTAAAATCTCTCACATTTGAATTAGCTTCAAGGTTGGTGAAACACTGTGTAGATAATTACCTGAATAATAAAACAATGGCTAGGCTATATTCAAAACTTTATCAGTCAGTATAAATGAAATAGCAGTTAACTAAAAGCTTCTTTCTAAAATTATATTATTTTAAAGGCCAGGAGGAGACCTTCAAGATGGCAGAGAAGTAAGATGTGGAGATCACCTTCCTCCCCACAAATACATCAGAAATACATCTACATGGGGAACAACCCCTACAGAACACCTACTGAACGCTGGCAGAAGAACTCACACTTCCCAAAAGGCAAGAAAGTCCCCATGTACCTGGGTAGGGCAAAAGAAAAAAGAATAAACAGACAAAAGGATAGGGACGGGACCTGCACCAGTGGGAGGGAGCTGTGAAGGAGGAAAGGTTTCCACACACTAGGAAGCCCCTTCACTGGCGGAGACGGGGTAGAGTAGGTGGAGGGTAAGCTTCAGAGCCACAGAGGAGAGCGCAGCAACAGGGGTGCAGAGGGCAAAACGGAGAGATCCCCGCACAGAGGATCAGTGCCGACCAGCACTCACCAGCCCAAGAGGCTTGTCTGCTCACCCACCGGGGTGGGCGGGGGCTGGGAGCCGAGGCTTGGGCTTCGGAGGTCAGATCCCAGGGAGAGGCGTGAACGCAGCCTGAAGAGGGCTAGTGCGCCACAGCTAGCCGGGAAGGAGTCCGAGAAAAAGTCTGGACCTGCCTAAGAGGCAAGAGACCATTATTTCAGGGTGCGTGAGGAGAGGGGATTCAGAGCACCGCCTAAACAAGCTCCAGAGATGGGCGCGAGCCGCGGGTATCAGCGCTGACACCGGAGACAGGTAGGAGACGCTAAGGCTGCTACAGCCGCCAAGAAGCCTGTGTGCAAGCACAGGTCACTATCCACACCTCCCCTCACAGGAGCCTGTGCAGCCTGCCACTGCCAAGGTCCTGAAATCCAGGGACAACTTCCCGGGGAGAACACACGACACCTCAGATTGTTGCAACATCACACTGGCCTCTGCCGCCACAGGCTCGCCCCGCGTTCTGTACCCCTCCCTCTCCTCCGGCCTGAGTGAGCCAGAGCCCCCACATTAGCTGCTCCTTTAACCCCGTCCTGTCTGAGCGAAGAACAGACGCCCTCAGGCGACCTACACGCAGAGGCGTGTCCAAATCCAAAGCTGAACCCTGGGAGCTGTGCAAACAAAGAAGAGAAAGGGAAATCTCTCCCAGCAGCCTCAGGAGCAATCAACCTGATGTACCCTGCATCTGTGGAATAACTGAATAGACAATGAATCATCCCAAAATTGAGGCTGTGGACTTTGGGAGCAACTGTAGACTTGGGGTTTGCTTTCTGCATCTAATTTGTTCCTGGTTTTTTGTTCATCATAGTTTAGTATTTAGAGTTTATTATCATTGGCAGATTTGTTTATTGATTTGGTTGCTCTCTTCCTTTTTATATATATATTTTTTTCCTTTTTCTCTTTTTGTGAGTGTGTATGTGTATGCTTCTTTGTGTGATTTTGTCTGTATAGCTTTCATTTTACCATTTGTCCTAGGGATCTGTCTGACCGATTTCTTTTACTATAGTTTTTAACACTTGTTATCATTGGTGGATTTGTTTTTTGGTTTGGTTGCTCTGTCCTTTCCTATTTTTTTCTTTTTTTATTACTTTTAATTTTTTTTTAATTTTTAATATTTTTTTATTTTAATAAATTTATTGTATTATTTTATTTTTTTCTTTCTTTCTCTCTTTTTGTCTCCCTTTTCTTCTGAGCCATGTGACTGACAGGGTCTTGGTACTCCGGCCAGGTGTTAGGGCTGTACCTCAGGTGGCAGAGCCAAGTTCAGGACATTGGTCCACCAGAGACCTCCCAGCTCCATGTAACATCAAACAGCGAAAGCTCTCCCAGGGATCTCAGTCTCAACACTAAGACCCAGATCCACTCAATGACCAGCAAGCTACAATGCTTGACACCCTATGCCAAACAGCTAGCAAGACAGGAACACAACCCCACCCATTAGTAGAGAGGCTGCCTAAAATCTTAATAAGGTCACAGAAACCCCAAAGCACACCACCGGATGCAGTCCTGCCCACAAGAAAGACAGGATCCAGCCTCATCCACCAGAACACAGGCACCAGTCCCCTCCACAAGGAAGCCTACACAACCCACTGAACCAAACTTAGCCACTGGGGGCAGACACCAAAAACAACGGGAACTACGAACCTGCAGCCTGCGAAAAGGAGACCCCAAACACAGTAAGTTAAGCAAAATGAGAAGACAGAGAAACACACAGCAGAAGACAGAGACAGACAGAGACCCCAAACACAGTAAGTTAAGCAAAATGAGAAGACAGAGAAACACACAGCAGAAGGAGCAAGGTAAAAACCCACCAGACCAAACATATGAAGAGGAAATAGGCAGTCTACCTGAAAAAGAATTCAGAATAATGATAGTACAGATGATCCAAAATCTTGGAAAGAGAATGGAGAAAATATAAGAGACGTTTAACAAGGACCTAGAAGAACTAAAGAGCAAACACACAATAATGAACAACACAATAAATGAAATTAAAAATTCTCTAGAAGGAATCAATAGCAGAATAACTGAGGCAGAAAAATGAATGTGACCTGGAATATAAAATAGTGGAAATAACTACCACAGAGCAGAATAAAGAAAAAAGAATGAAAAGAATTGAGGACAAGCTCAGAGACTCCTGGGACAACATTAAACATACCAACATTCAAATTATAGGGGTCGCAGAAGAAGAAGAGAGAAAGAAAGGGACTGAGAAAATATTTGAAGAGATTATAGTTGAAAACTTCCCTAATATGGGAAAGGAAATAGTCAATCAAGTCGAGGAAGTGCAGAGAGTCCCATAGAGGATAAATCCAAGGAGAAACATGCCAAGACACATATTAATCAAACAATCAAAAATTACATACAAAGAAAAAATATTAAAAGCAGCAAAGGAAAAACAACAAATAACACACAAGGGAATCCCCATAAGGTTAACAGCTGCTCTTTCAGCAGAAACTCTGCAAGCCAAGAGGGAGTGGCAGGACATATTTAAAGTGATGAAAGGGAAAAACCTACAACTAAGATTACTCTACCCTGCAAGGACCTCATTCAGATTCGACGGAGAAATTAAAACCTTTACAGACAAGCGAAAGCTAAGAGAATTCAAAACCACCAAACCAGTTTTACACAAATGCTAAAGGAACTTCTCTAGGCAGGAAACACAAGAGAAGGAATAGACCTACAATAACAAACCCAAAATAATTAAGAAAATGGTAATAGGAACATACATATTGATAATTACTTTAAATGTAAATGCATTAAATACTCCACCAGAAGACATAGCCTGGCTGAATGGATACAAAAACAAAGCCCATATATATGCTGTCTACAAGAGACCCACTTCAGACTGAGGGACACATACAGAGAGAAAGTGAGGGGATGGAAAAAGTTATTCCATGCAAAGGGAAATCAAAAGAAAGCTGGAATAGCAATACTCTGACAAAATAGACTTTAAAATAAAGACTATTGCAACAGACAAAGGAGGACACTACATAATGATCAAGAGATCAATTCAAGAAGAAGATATGAAAATTGTAAATATTTATGCTGCCAACATAGGAGCACCTCAATACATAAGGCAAATGCTAACAGCCATAAAAGCGGAAATCAACAGTAGCACAATAATAGCAGGGAACTTTAACACCCCACTTTTACCAATGGACAGATCATCCAAAATGAAAATAAATAAGGAAACACGAGCTTTAAATGATACATTAAACAAGATGGACTTAATTGATATTTGTAGGACATTCCATCCAAAAACAACAGAATACACTTTCTTCTCAAGTGCTCATGGAACATTCTTCAGGACAGATCATATCTTCGGTCACAAATCAAGTCTTGGTAAATTCAAGAAAATTGAAATCATATCAAGTATCTTTTCCAACCACAACGCTATGAGACTACATATCAATTACAGGAAAAAATCTGTAAAAAAATACAAACACATGGAGGCTAAACAATATACTACTTAATAACCAACAGATCACTGAAGAAATCAAAGAAGAAATCAAAAAATACCTAGAAACAAATGACAATGAAAACACAGTGACCCAAAACCTGTGGGATGCAGCAAAAGCAGTACTAAGAGGGACGTTTACAGCAATACCTCAAGAAACAAGAAAAATCTCAAATAAACAATCTAACCTTACACCTAAAGGAACTAGAGAAACAAGAACAAACAATATCCAAGGTTACTAGAAGGAAAGAAATCATAAAGCTCAGATCAGAAATAAATGAAATAGAAACAATGAAAACAATAACAAAGATCAATAAAACTAAAAGCTGGTTCTTTGAGAAGACACACAAAATTGATAAACCATTAGCCAGACTCATCGAGAAAAAAAGGGAGAAGACTCAAATCAATAGAAGTAGAAATGAAAAAGGAGAGGTAACAACTGACAATGCAGAAATACAAAGGATCATGAGGGAGTACTGCAAGCAAATATATGCCAATAAAATGGACAATCATGAAGAAATGAACAAATTCTTAGAAAAGCACAACCTTCACAGACTGAAACAGGAAAAAATAGAAAATATAAACAGACCAATCACAAGCACTGAAATTGAGACTGTGATTTAAAATCTTCCAACAAACAAAAGCCCAGGACCAGATGGCTTCACAGGAAAATTCGATAAAACATTTAGAGAAGAGCTAGCACCTATCCTTCTCAAACTCTTCCGAAATATAGCAGAGGTAGGAACACTCCCAAACTTATTCTATGACACCACCATCACCCTAATACCAAAAGCAGACAAAGATGTCACAAAGATAGAAAACGACAGGCCAATATCACTGATGAACATAGACGCAAAAATCCTCAACAAAATACTAGCAAACAGAATCCAACAGCACATTAAAAGGATCATACACCATGATCAAGTGGGGTTTATTCCAGAATGCAAGGATTCTTCAATATATGCAAATCAATGTGATACACCACAGTAAAAAGTTGAAGGAGAAAAACCATATGATCATCTCAATAGATGCAGAAAAAGCCTTTGACAAAATTCAACACCCATTTATGATAAAAACCCTCCAGAAAGTAGGCATAGAGGGAACTTACCTCAACATAATAAAGGCCATATATGACAAACCCACAGCCAACATTGTTCTCAATGGTGAAAAACTGAAAGCATTTCCTCTAAGATCAGGAACAAGATAAGGTTGCCCAATCTCACCACTATTATTCAACATAGTTTTGGAAGTTTTAGCCACAGCAATCAGAGAAGAAAAAGAAATAAAAGGAATCCAAATCGGAAAATGAGAAGTAAAACTGTCACTGTTTGCAGATGACATGATACTATACATAGAGAATCCTAAAGATGCTACCAGAAAACTACTAGAGCTAATCAATGAATTTGGTAAAGTAGCAGGATACAAAATTAATGCACAGAAATCTCTTGCATTCCTATACTCTAATGATGAAAAATCTGAAAGAGAAATTAAGGAAACACTCCCATTTACCATTGCAACAAAAAGAATCAGATACCTAGGAATAAACCTAACTAAGGAGACAAAAGACCTGTATGCAGAAAATTATAAGACACATTGAAAGAAATTAATGATGATACAAACAGATGGAGAGCTATAACGTGTTCTTGGATTGAAAGAAACAATACTGTGAAAATGACTATACTACCCAAAGCAATCTACAGATTCAATGCAATCCCTATCAAACTACCACTGGCATTTTTCACAGAACTAGAACAAAAAATTTCACAATTTGTATGGAAACACAAAAGACCCCGAATAGCCAAGGCAATCTTCAGAAAGAAAAATGGAGCTGGAAGAATCAGGCTCCCAGATCAGACTGTACTACAAAGCTACAGTAATGAAGACAGTAAGGTACTGGCACAAAAACAGCAATATAGATCAATGGAACAGGATCAAAAGCCCATAGATAAACCCACGCACATATGGTCACCTTATCTTTGATAAAGGAGGCAAGAATATACAGTGGAGAAAAGACAGCCTTTTCAATAAGTGGTGCTGGGAAAACTGGACAGCCACATGTAGAAAATGAAATCAGAACACTCCCTAACACCATACACAAAAATAAGCTCAAAATGGATTCAAGACCTAAATGTAAAGCCAGACACTATAAATCTCTTTGAGGAAAACATAGGCAGAACACTCCATGACATAATTCACAGCAAATCCTTTTTGACCCACCTCCTAGAAAAATGGAAATAAAAACAAAAATAAACAAATGGGACCTAATGAAACTTCAAAGCTTTTGCACAGCAAAGGACACCATAAACAAGACGAAAAGACAACCCTCAAAATGGGAGATAGTATTTGCAGCAAACGAAGAAACTGACAAAGGATTGATCTCCAAAATATTCAAGCAGTTCATGCAGCTCAATTTCAAAAAAACGAAAAACCCAATCCAAAAATGGGCAGAAGACCTAAATAGACATTTCTCCAAAGAACATATACAGATTGCCAGCAAACACAGGAAAGGATGCTCAACATCACAGTAATCATTAGAGAAATGCAAATCAAAACCACAATGAGGTATCACCTCACACCAGTCAGAATGGCCATCATCAAAAAATCTACAAACAAATACTGGAGAGGCGGTGGAGAAAAGGGAACCCGCTTGCACTCTTGGTGGGAATGTAAATTGATACAGCTGCTATGGAGAACAGTATGGAGGTTCCTTAAAAAACTAAAAATAGAACTACTATACGACCCATCAATCCTACTACTGGGCATATACCCTGAGAAAGCTATAATTCAAAAAGAGTCATGTACCACAGTGTTCATTGCAGCTCTATTTACAATAGGCAGAACATGGGAGCAACCTAAGTGTCCATTGACAGATAAATGGATAAAGAAGATGTGGCACATATATACAATGGAATATTACTCAGCCATAAAAAAAAACAAAATTGAGTTATTGTAGTGAGGTGGATGGACCTAGAGACTGTCATACAGAGTGAAGTAAGTCAGAAAGAGAAAAACAAATACTGTATGCTAACACATATGTATGGAATCCAAAGGGGGGAAAAATGGTTCTGAAGAACCTAGGGGCAGGACAGGAATAAAGATGCAGATGTAGAGAATGGACGTGAGGACATGGAGGGGGGAAGGGTAAGCTGGGACAAAGTTAGAGAGTGTTATGGACATATATTCACTACCAAATGTAAAATAGCTAGCTAGTGGGAAGCAGCCACAAAGCAAAGGGAGATCAGCTCGGTGCTTTGTGACCACCTAGAGGGGTAGGATAGGGAGGGTGGGAAGGAGACGCAAGAGGGAGGAGATATGGGGATATATGTATATGTATAGCTGATTCACTTTGTTATAAAGCAGAAACTAACACACCATTGTAAAGCAATTATACTTCAATAAAGATGTTAGAAAAAAAAAGGCCAAAACATTTAGAATCAACACTTTAGAGTTTAAAGAATAATTTTACTGTTCTTGCTGCCATTGTTTTGCCATTTTTTAATAAAATAGTCACAAATGTTTTTCATGAATTCTGAACATAGTAAAAACTTTTTTAATTTTACTTATTGTCATCAACACATAGATGTAGAAATTTTAGAGCCATATTTTTTAGTTATTCAGAAAGATTCTCAATGGATGTCCACGGATAGCAGTCTCTGCTCCTACCCTGAACCTTTCCTCCTAGCCTTCACTTGCGCTTATATAAATCAACAGATATAGGCTTCCGGGAAGATGGCGCAAGAGTAAGACGTGGAGATCACCTTCCTCCCCACAGATACACCAGAAATACATCTACACATGAAACAACTCCTACAGAACACCTACTGAACGCTGGCAGAAGACCTCAGACCTCCCAAAAGGCAAGAAACCCCCCACGTACCTGGGTAGGGCAAAAGAAAAAAGAATAAACAGACACAAAAGGATAGGGACGGGACCTGCACCAGTGGGAGGGAGCTGTGAAGGAGGAAAGGTTTCCACACACTAGGAAACCCCTTCGCGGGCGGAGACTGTGGGTGGTGGAGGGGGAAAGCTTCGGGGCCGCGGAGGACAGCACAGCGCAGTAACGGGTGCGGAGGGCAAAGCGGGGAGATTCCCGCACAGAGTGTCAGGGCCGACCGGCACTCACCAGCCCGAGACGCTTGTCTGCTCACCCGCCGGGGCGAGCGGGCGGGGTTGAGAGTTGAGGCTCGGGCTTCGGTTGGAGCGCCAGGAGAGGACTGGGGTTGGCGGCGTGAACACAGCCTGCAGGGGGTTAGTGCACCACGGCTAGCTGGGAGGGAGTCCGGGGAAAAGTCTGGACCTGCAAGAGACTTTTTCTTCCCTCTTTATTTCCTGGTGCGTGAGGAGAGGGGATTAAGAGTGCTGATTAAAGGAGCTCCAGAGACGGGCGCGAGCCGCGACTAAAAGCGCGGACCCCAGAGACAGGCATGAGACGCTAAGGCTGCTGCTGCCGCCACCAAGAAGCCTGTGTGCGAGCACAGGTCACTATCCACACCCCCCTTCCGGGGAGCCTGTGCAGCCCGCCACTGCCAGGGTCCCGGGATCCAGGAACAACTTCCCCGGGAGAATGCACGGTGCACCTCAGGCTGGTGCAACGTCATGTAGACCTCTGCCGCCGCAGGCTCGCCCCGCACACCGTGCCCCTCCCTCCTCCCCCCCCCCCCCCCCCCCGGGCCTCAGTGAGCCAGAGGCCCCGAAGCAGCTGCTCCTTTAACCCAGCCCTGTCTAAGCGAAGAACAGATGCCCTCCGGCAACCTACACGTAGAGGCGAGGCCAAATCCAAAGCTGAGCCCCTAGGAGCTATGAGAACAAAGAAGAGAAAGGGAAATCTCTCCCAGCAGCCACAGAAGCAGCGGATTAAAGCTCCATAATCAACTTGATGTACCCTGCAGCTGTGGAATACATGAATAGACAACGAATCATCCCAAATTAAGGAGGTGGACTTTGAGAGCAACATTTATGATTTTTTCCCCTTTTCCTCCTTTTGTGAGTGTGTATGTGTATGCTTCTGTGTGAGATTTTGTCTGTATAGCTTTGCTTCCACCATTTGTCCTAGGGTTCTATCCTTCCTTTTTTTTAAAATTTTTTAAATAATTATTTTTTATTTTAATACTTTATTTTATTTTACTTTATCTTCTTTCTTTCTTTCTTTCCTTCCTTCCCTCCTGCCTTCCTTCCTTCCTCCCTCCCTCCCTCCATCCCTCCCTCCCTTCTTTCTTTCTTTTTTTTCTACTTCTACTAATTCTTTCTTTCTACTTTTTCTCCCTTTTATTCTGAGCCATGTGGATGAAAGGCTCTTGATGCTGTAGCCAGGAGTCAGTGCTGTGCCTCTGAGGTGGGAGAGCCAACTTCAGGACACTGGTCCACAAGAGACCTCCGAGCTCCACATAATATCAAATGGCAGAAATCTCCCAGAGATCTCCATCTCAACACCAGCACCCAGCTTCACTCAACAACCAGCAAGCTACAGTGCTGGACACCCTATGCCAAACAACTACCAAGACAGGAACACAAACCCCCCCCCATTAGCAGAGAGGCTGCCTAAAATCATAATAAGTCCACAGACACCCCAAAACACACCACCAGACGTGGACCTGCCCACCAGAGAGACAAGATCCAGCTTCATCCACCAGAACACAGGCACTAGTCCCCTTCACCAGGAAGCCTACACAACCCACTGAACCAACCTTAGCCACTGGGGACAGACACCAAAAACAGCAGGAACTACGAACCTGCAGCCTGCAAAAAGAAGACCCCAAACACAGTAAGATAAGCAAAATGAGAAGACAGAAAAACACACAGCAGATGAAGGAGCAAAATAAAAACCCACCAGACCTAACAAATGAAGAGAAAATAGGCAGTCTACCTGAAAAAGAATTCAGAATAATGATAGTAAAGATGATTCAAAATCTTGGAAATAGAATGGACAAAATGCAAGAAACATTTAACAAGGACCTAGAAGAACTAAAGATGAAACAAACAATGATGAACAACAAAATAAATGAAATTAAAAGTACTCTAGATGGGATCAATAGCAGAATAACTGAGGCAGAAGAACGGATAAGTGACCTGGAAGATAAAAGAGTGGAAATAACTACTGCAGAGCAGAATAAAGAAAAAAGATGAAAAGAACTGAGGACAGTCTCAGAGATCTCTGGGGCAACATTAAACGCACCAACATTAGAATTATAGGGATCCCAGAAGAAGAAGAGAAAAAGAAAGGGACTGAGACAATATTTGAAGAGATTATAGTTGAAAACTTCCCTAATATGGAAAAGGAAATAGTTAATCAAGTCCAGTAAGCACAGAGAGTCCCATACAGGATAAATCCAAGGAGAAATAAGCCAAGACACATATGAATCAAACTGTCAAAAATTAAATACAAAGAAAACATATTAAAAGCAGCAAGGGAAAAACAACAAATAACACACAAGGAAATCCCCATAAGGTTAACGGCTGATCTTTCAGCAGAAACTCTGCAAGACAGAAGGGATTTGGCAGGACATATTTAAAGTGATGAAGGAGAAAAACCTGCAACCAAGATTACTCTACCCAGCAAGGATCTCATTCAGATTTGATGGAGAAATTAAAACCTTTACAGACAAGCAAAAGCTGAGAGAGTTCAGCACCACCTAACCAGCTTTACAACAACTGCTAAAGGAACTTCTCTAGGCAAGAAACACAAGAGAAGGAAAAGACCTACAATAACGAACCCAAAACAGTTAAGAAAATGGGAATAGGAACATACATATCGATAATTACCTTAAATGTAAATGGACTAAATGCTCCCACCAAAAGACACAGATTGGCTGAATGGATACAAAAACAAGACGCATATATTTGCTGTCTACAAGAGACCCACTTCAGACCTAGAGACGCATACAGACTGACAGTGAGGGGATGGAAAAAGATATTCCATGCAAATGGAAAACAAAAGAAATCTGGAGTAGCAATTCCCATATCAGACAAAATAGACTTTAAAATAAAGACTATTAGAAGAGACAAAGAAGGACACTACATAGTGATCAAGCGATCGATCCAAGAAGAAGATATAACAATTGTAAATATTTATGCACCCAACATAGGAGCACCTCAATATATAAGGCAAATACTAACAGCATGAAAGGGGAAATCGACAGTAACACATTCATAGTAGGGAACTTTAACACCCCACTTTCACCAATGGACAGATCATCCAAAATGAAAATAAATAAGGAAACAGAAGCTTTAAATGATACATTAAACAAGATGTACTTAATTGATATTTATAGGAAATTCCATCCAAAAACAACAGAATACACATTTTTCTCAAGTGCTCATGCAACATTCTCCGGGATAGATCATATCTTGGGTCACAAGTCAAGCCTTGGTAAATTTAAGAAAATTGAAATTGTTTCAAGTATCTTTTCTGACCACAACGCTATGAGACTAGATATCAATTACAGGAAAAGATCTGTAAAAAATACAAACACATGGAGGCTAAACAATACACTACTTAATAACGAAGTGATCAACGAAAAACGGAGCTGGAGGAATCAGGCTCCCTGACTTCAGACTATACTACAAAGCTACAGTAATCAAGACAGTATGGTACTGGCACAAAAACAGAAAGATAGATCAATGGAACAGGATAGAAAGCTCAGAGATAAACCCACACACGTATGGTCACCTTATCTTTGATAAAGGAGGCAGGAATGTACAGTGGAGAAAGGACAGCCTCTTCAGTAAGTGGTGCTGGGAAAACTGGACAGGTACATATAAAAGTATGAGATTAGATCACTCCCTAACACCATACACAAAAATAAGCTCAAAATGGATTAAAGACCTAAATGGAAGGCCAGAAAGTATCAAACTCTTAGAGGAAAACATAGGCAGAACACTCTATGACATAAACCACAGCAAGATCCTTTTTGACCCACCTATTAGAGCAATGGAAATAAAAACAAAAATAAACAAATGGGACCTAATGAAACTTAACACCTTTTGCACAGCAAAGGAAACCATAAACAAGACCAAAAGACAACCCTCAGAATGGGAGAAAATATTTGCAAATGAAGCAACTGGCAAAGGATTAATCTCCAAAATTTATAAGCAGCTCATGCAGCTCAATAACAAAAAACAAACAACCCAATCCAAAAATGGGCAGAAGACCTAAATAGACATTTCTCCAAAGAAGATATACAGACTGCCAACAAACACATGAAAGAATGTTCAACATCATTAATCATTAGAGAAATGCAAATCAAAACTACAATGAGATATCATCTCACACCAGTCAGAATGGCCATCATCAAAATATCTAGAAACAATAAATGCTGGAGAGGGTGTGGAGAAAAGGGAACCCTCCTGCACTGTTGTTGGGAATGTAAATTGATACAGCCACTGTGGAGCACAGTATGGAGGTTCCTTAAAAAACTACAAATAGAACTACCATATGACCCAGCAATCCCACTACTGGGCATATACCCTGAGAAAACCATAATTCAAGAAGAGTCATGTACCAAAATGTTCATTGCAGCTCTATTTACAGTAACCCGGAGTTGGAAACAACCTAAGTGTCCATCATCGGATGAATGGATAAAGAAGATTTGGCACATATATACAATGGAATATTACTCAGCCATAAAAAGAAACGAAATTGAGTTATTTGTAGTGAGGTGGATGGACCTAGAGTCTGTCATACGGAGTGGAAGTAAGTCAGAAAGAGAAAGACAAATACTGTATGCTAACATATATATATGGAATTTAAGAAGAAAAAAATGTCATGAAGAACCTAGGGGTAAGACAGGAATAAAGACACAGACCTACTAGAGAATGGGCTTGGGGATATGGGGAGCAGGGAGGGTAAGCTGTGACAAAGCGAGAGAGAGGCATGGACATATATACACTACCAAACGTAAGGTAGATAGCTAGTGGGAAGCATAGCACATAGGGAGATCCCGCATAGCACAGGGAGATCAGCTCGGTGCTTTGTGACCGCCTGGAGTGGTGGGATAGGGAGGGTGGGAGGGTGGGAGGGAGGGAGATGCAAGAGGGAAGAGATATAGGAATATATGTATATGTATAACTGATTCACTTTGTTATAAAGCAGAAACTAACACACCATTGTAAAGCAATTATACTCCAATAAATATGTAAAAAAATCAACAGTTATAATCATACACTCTATATTTCAAAACCCTTCTGCTTCCACAATCTCATTTATCTCAATGATAATTTTGTAAGATTAGTATAAAACCTGTATTTTATAAGAGTAGAGGTTGAGACTCAGGGCCATCAAGAGACTTGTCAGAATAAAAAGTGAAGTGAGAGCTCAGATCTTTTTTTTTTTTTTGCCGCTCCGCGGCATGTGGGATCCTCCCGAACCGGGGCACGAACCCATGTCCGCTGCATCGGCAGGCGGACTCTCAACCACTGCACCACCAGGGAAACCCTGAGAGCTCAGATCTTTTAAACCTAGTTTGTTTGTTCTTTCCGCTCTAGTTTTTATTTTTTCTAGTTTTTATAGTTTTCATTTTTCACTCTAATCGGAGCTTGGTATATTCCAGCTGTTGTCAAAAACAGAAGTTTACTCTTCTCTCCTCCACCCCACAGCCATATGTATAGTCACGTTCTTTTCCAGCCCCCGTCTCCAAAAGTGAATACAGAAAATGCACAATTTAAGTAAGTGCAAACACAGTTGTGCCCAGAAGCCCTGTAAACCTGAATGCCATAAGGTTGCATGATTTTGTCAACTTAGATTCACAAGGCTTCTTTGTAAGATAAAAAGTAAACCCTGCATCTCATGATTAAGAATTCTCATGGATTAATGACTCTTTATTAGCAAGTAATGCTGATAGAATGTCTTTTCCCTATCACAGTGTTCCAGAGTACAGCATCTAACTTCTCCAGCCTTGCCTTGGATCATCCCTAAATTAGATGCCAGCCTCAGGATGCCCCAACTCCTCTAGAGGAGCTGACATCAAACCCACTCTGAGGAGAACATAACCCCCTGCAACCCTTCGGGTCCACATCAGCATCAGAGACATTACTGGGATGAATCCCTCAAACACCTGCTCTCCAGGTAAGGCGCCTTCCAGGTAAGACAACAAGGCACAATTTGGCAATAGCATTTGCTCACGCACTTTCCCCATCTTTATGCCTTTTGAAGCTCACCTTTTACATTTTATGCTGACCAAACACTCTCTGAGTTGTTAACCATGGAGAAATAGAAGAAAGGATTTGAATTTCCCTGTATCTTGGCATTAACCTCTCACCACCAGATGGCAGGTGAGCACCGGGATGTGAAACTACTGCTGGCACAATTTGAGGCCAATTGTTCTTTGGTGTCAAAACAGAAATCCAGACAAGCGAGTAGAGAACTTCCAAAGAATAGGAGTGCTTAACTGTGCTGATTCAGCCCTCGAGTGGAAAGTGTGAGGCTTGCCAAGTCTGCTGAGTGTGCATCAGCTCAGGGAAGTGACAGTTATTGGTGTCCCATACTGCGAAGGCTTCAGACCCAGCGGTTCAAGCAGCGCACACGGAACTCATTAACCAAGTCCTCCGCGGTGTCTTTACTCAAGCTGTGGTTCATGCTTGTTAAGAAATGCAGAATCCCAGGACAGCTATACCAGAATCTTCGTGTTTAACAGGCTCTCTGGGTGATTGTTTTCCATCTTAAGTTTGAGAAAAGAACTTGAAGGGTGCAGGCTCCTCAGCAAATGCTTTCAAAGCTAGGGCTCGGGGTGGGGAGGCTCATGAGGATCCTGGGTGGCACTGGGAATTGCAGAACACTCACTCCAGACCCCCTCGAAGGTAAGATCTACTCGATAGCATTTCCCTCTGGAACAAGAAGGCAGATGTAGAGCTATGAGTCATCTCTGCCCTGGCACCTTCCCCCGCCTTTTCACTTTCCTCAGGAATACAAACTTCATGAGCTATTTAACCCTTAAGATATTTTAAAACTGATCATGATTCAATAGGTACTTTATGATTAAAACATTGAGCTGAAATTAGTACTGCATTTTAAATGGGCTCTTAGGAACATGTTTTGTGATTGAAGATATCCTGAGAAAGCCTCGGCCATCAGGGATAATGCAGTACCGATGTCCTGTGCATCAGCAGGATTTTTGTGTGAGTCAGAGGTTAGCACTCCAGCCACATACTAGCTCTGAAGCTGGTTTCTGGGCTACAAAGTCAATCTGTCTGACCCCAGATATGAGTAAAAGGTTTAACTTCTACAGTCACCAACTTGAGTGAGAAGAAAAGTAATTCCTGATCTGCCTCCAGAAAAATACTGTTGGGGTAAATTCACTTTAAAATTAGTCATTTATCAGGATTACTAATTCAATCAAGTCCAAATTTTAACTCTAATTCTAATTTTATTTTACTATCTAAATTATCTAATTTAAATCTAATTGTAATTATGGAAAGGGGTGCAAGTCTAAGAAGGACAAGTCCATTCAGATAATCGAGCACATACCCATGGCAGGGAGGGAGAGATACCTTCCCCTTTTGTTGTTCTGTAGCACCTGTGCTATGGCATGCTGGCTCCTGCAGGTAACACTGTAGTCACCTGTACAGTGGGTGGGAGTCAGCTCCCTCCTAAAGGTCCACACACCTCCCTCTAATGTGTATCTCCTCAATCTACACCTTTTGCTTGGCCAGATGGCCTCTGGAGAGGGTCAGCAACTCACCCTCCAAGCTTAGTCCTCCTAGAGCTTGAATTTTTAGTATTATTCCAAGGCAGGAAGACAATCAGTTTGATCTCTTATACCCATTTTGAGTCTGTCTTGTTTTGTGATAAGAGCAGCATCTTAAAATGATATAATGTAGACTATGGCTCCTCAATCTCTGTGGAAGTCTTCTTCACATCTGTCAATGCAGTTTGAGATACACATGAAGACAGGAGATGGCAAGGGATAACCTGGGGAAGGAGATAAGAATGAGTATTAATATTTGATTATTCCTTCCCATTTCATCTTGCCACGTATGCTTGTGCCCACGGAGGGTGAATCATGAGATCACCTTAAGTTCATTTATTTCAACACAGTTCCTCTCAGAACCTGTCCACAAGGAAGTGGTTAATGTTACCACCTTCCCCCAGACAGTAAGTAAGAGATTTCTGGAATTCCCCTGTAGTGGTAGAAACCTTGTGGGAAACACTGAGTAAAATGTATTTGACAAGCAGCAAAAGCATAGCCATAGAGCAAAGATCAGCTGTAGCCAAGTGTTGGGTGATTTGAATGCATGACTAAAAAGGGGCAGGCTGAAGGAGTTTTTCAGGGTGATGGAATATTAATTCTGGTGATGAATACACAGCTCTATAAATGTGCTGAAACTTATAAAACCATGCACCAAAAATTTATCTCTTGCAATTTACCCTGACCCCTCTCTTTCTTGCACTGGCAAAGCCTCTCTTTCTACTGGATGATACCTATCAACAGATAAAAATGTTAAAGTATCCCCCATCTTTTAAAACCAGTCAAAAACAACAACAAAAAGTAACTTCATCACCCTATATTTCCTTTCATCTATTGCCTCATTTTTCTCTACAATAAATTTGGAAAGAACTTCAAAAGAATTACATTTGAAAGAATTGTCAAAATCATGGTTTCAACCTTCTCTCCTCTTATTCTCTCTTGAACCCACTCTGCTCATACTTTCGTTTCCATGAATCTGCTAAACATTAGAAATTTCCCTTGCCAAGGTGTTGCCAAACCCAAAGGCCAGTTTCAATCCTCAGCTACTCAGTTTGTTAAGAGCATTTGCCTGGCGGATCCTCCTAGAAATATTTCCAAAATTTGGCTTCCAGATTATTTACTCTCATGATGCTGACGTCTCCTTTTCGTTTGCGTTTGCTGGATCCTCTTCAGTTTCTCATCCTCTAAATGTAGAGTGCCCCTGGGCTCTGTTCTCACATCTTCTCATCTCCCCTCATTTCTGTGGTAATCTCATTCAACACCATGATTTTAAATCCCATCACTTACAATTCCACATACTCCAATGCCTGAGCTACCCTCTCAACTCCAAACTTGTGTATACAACTATCTACTCAATCTCACCAGTCAGATGTCTAATTGCCAATTCAACTTTACCATAAACTCTTGGATTCTTAACAATAACCTCTTAAATGTTCTCTCTGCTTTCCTGCTTGCCCGATCGCAGTCTCATTTCAGCATAATATCTAGAGAGGTCTTCGTAAAACATAACTCAATCATGTCACTCTTCTGCTTAAAACTTTTCAATGGTTTTCTGTTGTTATGAACTCAATGTTTGTGTCCCCCTGAAAAATCCATATGTTGAAATCCTAACCCCCAATGTAACAGTATTAGGAGGTGAGGCCTCTGGGAGGTGATTAGGTGATGAGGGAGGAACCCTCATGAATGGAATTAGTGCTCTTAAAAAAGAGACCTCAGAGAGCTCTCTTACCCTCTCTGCCATGTGAGAATACAATGAAAATGGCATCTGCCACCTAAAAGGGGGCTGTCATCAGAACCCAACAATGCTGGCACCCTGATCTCAAATTTCCAGCCTCCAGAACTCTAAAAACTAAATCTTTGTAGTTTATAAGCCATCCAGTCTATGATATTCTGTCAGAGCAGCCTGAACTGCCTAAGCCACTTGTTCAGAGTAAAAGCTAAAATCCATGCAAAAGTTCCACAGGCTCTGGCTCCAACAATCTCTCTGACCTCATCTCCCTTTTTCTCATTAGACTCAGGTCACACTGTATTCATAGGTATTCCTCGAAAACACCAAGTATGTTCCCAGCCCAGGGCTGCCACATTTACTTTCTTTCATTTACTTTCTTTCACCAGAAAAGCTCTTCTCTTAGATGACCTCATGGCTGGCCCAGAGAATTTCAATTCTCTGCTCCAGGTCCTTTTCTTTAGAAAAGGACCATTTATCTAACCATTTATCTAAGGTAGTCTACCTTCCCCCATCCTACTCCATGTGTCCCTCTCCCCTTCCCCAAATGAATTTTCTCCATAGAACCTATCACTCCCAAACATATTATTTGTTTGTTTATTGGCTGTCATTCTACCCATTTCTCCCTCATTCCCACATGCCACCACCACTAGAATGAAGGAACCATAGGAGCAAAGAATTTTATTCACTGCAGTAGCCCCAGTGCTCAATTAACTGACTAATTACATAACATTGACACTAAAGTAGAAGGTTCAAGAAGATTGAAAACTGGTGGCCGTATATGTGTTTTTAATATTTTAAAAATACACAGCTATAATTAAAATGTTGACAAAGTTATCAACATATAAACATTAGGATTTCACATCAATATTTGGTTTTATAGCATCTATTGAAAAATTAGAAATTGCCAATCTTAGGTGATACTTGGTACATTCTAGGCATTGTTGTTATTGCTTTACAGCTGTTCCAAAGAATGACTGCATTTAATCATAAACCATCTCACTGATGAGTTACTGTAGCTGAAACACAGAAGGATAAGAACTTTTCTAGTCTTCTATCTAGTTACCTGGGAGCTAGGATTCAAACTATTCCAACTCAGATAAGTGCACCTTCACAGATCCTGCCTATATCCTCTCTGAAGGCAGCATTCCTGAAAGGCTATACACACAGTTGGAGCAAGCATTCCATTACTTTGCCGTCTCCAACCAATTCTCTCCTTTACATCACCTGCTTTAGCCCTGTATCCATTCACCAGAGTTTATAATCCTTATCAGATGAAATAATCAAATGTGAATCAACAATCATTTGAATGTCCATTTACATACAGTCACTAAGGCAGGTCCTAAATATGATAAAATGTGAGTAAAATACAATTCTTGTTTTTACAGGGCTTATAATTTTTTTTTTACTGAGCACACATACATAGAATATAACATATATGGTAAAAAGCACTCATGAAAAAAGGAATAAAATGATATGCTGCAATAAAGTTCAATATAATGAAAATTTTATTATCACTAACTAGTCATGAGGCAGGAATTTCATTTTTCACAGCTATATTCAAAGCATCTACATGATACCTGGTACATTATAGGTGCTCAATACATACTTTTGAAATATGTGAATATTATACAAGAAGTCATATCTCCTTCCTAATTCAGTTTAACTACCAATTTCTCTTTTTAGCATTAACTACCCCCCATTTCATATGTTTAATGGGAAAGCACTATTAAAGATAAACTGAGGGAAATTTTTAAATTTAAGGGTATATTTGAGCAAAAATTTATTTTTTTAATTTATTTTTTGAAGTATAGTTGATTTATAATGTGCTAATTTCTACTGTACAGCAAAGTGATCCACTTATACATATATATGCATTCTTTTTCACGTTCTTTTCCATTGTGGTTTATCACAGAATATTGAATATAGTTCCTTGTGCTATACAGTAGGAACTTGTTGTTTATCCATTCTCTATATAAATAGTATACAAGCAAAAATTTATTTGAATCGGGTAGTGCCAAAGCAGAAGTGATTCGCACCTCTCTGCCATTGGAAGCCCCAGGAAGGACTTTCAGAGAAAGTCTAGAAGCAAATAAAGGAAATGATTACATTGAACACAGTTTAAAGACTTGTTGGCTGTCTGTGATTTGTTGTCCTTAGCATTCTGATTTTGTAGCCTTGAGGCATTTGCAGGCTGAGATTTTGGTTTGCTGTCATAGGGCCACCATGACATAGAACCACCTCCATCTAATGGCCTCCTTGTTTAATTAATTTGCCGGCACAGAGACTTAAGTATGAGAAACAATACGTGAACACAAGTAAACTACAGTAGCAGTTCAAAAGAAAAAGGGTTCATACCTGCTTGTGGGGGATCTGAGATTTCGTGGAAGAAATGATCTTTGAAATAGGTCCAAAAGAACTGGTAAAATGTTAGCAGGCAGAGGTAAATAGAAGGAACTTCCAGGCCCATAAAAGTGAGTCAGGACAAGCTATTTGTACTATATGCCATGGAGTTTGGCAGCAGCTCAGGGAGTTGAGCGGGTGGATGTTGATTATCTTTTGACATTTACTTGGCTTAAGAAAACAACTGAAAATAGATCTGTGCTATAAAAATTTAATAACTAAAGCAAAAGTAAACTTCTGGCTTTGATTTATTTACAGGGTGATCTTTGGCAGTTTCCTGAGCTCTCAGTCTCATGTGACCAGATAGTTTGGTCAAATTTATCTCTTTCCACCCAAAATCAATCCGCAAAGATACTGGGTTAAGGATCAGGAGCCTAAGCATTCACCCTCAGTCAGTTACCACTGGTGTGTGACCTTGGGCAAGTCACTCACTTAGCCTGAACTTCTTCATCCATTAAAAAATCACGAGTCATTTTATGCCTTCCTCACAACAGCGGGATGATCAAATGAGTGAACATACAACAAGAATTCCTTGAAGCAATCAAGTGCTCTGCCAAAGAAAGACGGCTCTATTCCATCTTTCTCTGTTGTCCCCAGCCCGCCTCAGCAGCATAATAGTGGCATGTATGAAAACACATAAGGATATGATGGTATAGAATTGTATTTTATTACTCACCATTTTCCGTTGTTAACACGTTCAGTGATTGCTGGTCAAGGCATATATATGTTCCTGGTCTAGCTGGAATCCAAGTGACATTGTGCCTTTGTATTCATCTGCTCTTGCAAGGGGGTATCATTTTCTATTCGGTGAGAAGGCCTTTAACTAGGGTAAAATGATCAAAGCCAAATATGACATTGACATTTATGGAACCACTCTATGCCTAAGAGTAAATGTAGCTTAAGTGTTATGACATAAGCAAGGCTTCGAATATTTAGCAAACTATGATAGAAAAAGACATTTTGTGCCCCCAAGGAAAAGAGAATTATTATGAAAGGAATATGATAACAGCAACAAAATCACAGCAGGTTCCATCCACAGAAGGAAAAAACTGAACGACAAATGCAGTGTAGCCCATAGTTGGTCTAAGCAGTGGGATAACACTTACGATAGTGAGCAATCTGAAGATGATCTGGAAATTTAACAGGTCAAAATTCCAAGTTATAGAAGAACTGTCTGAGCACTGAATTAACTCATGGCATCGTAAACCTCTTTTCTCTTTCTGATGGCCTCTCTGAGTTTCCATACCCTAATTAGACCAGATGAAATGAGATTAACTGAGGGTTGTATCTAGTTCTGGCCCTTAGAAAAACCCATAAAATAAGGTAAAGCTTTTTTTTTCCCCCATTTTTTTGGATAATTACTTCCCTCACTCAAAACCCATTGTGAAATACCTTTCCTTGCCCTTGCTGCTTTTTAGACATTTACTTCCTTTCTTTTCTCTTTTCTCCCCTCCCCACTTCTCCATCCATCTTATATCATGTGTAGTCACTTACACACAAGGTAACCCCTCTGCCATACCACATATTCCACTGCCATCTCAAATCCACTCTAGGTATCAAAGTTTACCTGCAGAGGGCTCTAATTCCTCTGGAATTTTCCTTCTACTCATGCAATAACATCATAAATTTATTGATGTGCCGTTCATCCCAAGAAATATATTTATATTTTAGCTGAGCCTTCTGAAAACATAAATTTTATACAGTGGCACTCCAAGTAGTGAGAATTGAATTATAGAAAACAAACAAAAAGAGAATTTTGCAACAAGCCTTGCAAAAGTGTTCCTGAGAGCCACAGCTACTTAAGGCTAAACTGAATATCTGATGAAACCCATTTTAAGTATTATATAAAGATATGGATAGGTTAAAAGAATGGAAAAAGCTGCACCATGCAAACACTAATCACAAGATAGCTGGTGTAGGAATATAATACAAAGCAAAATAGACTTCAGAAAAAGGATTGGGGGATAAAGAGGGACATTATATAATGATGGAGGGTTCGCTTAAAAAAAAATAACATTCTGAAATATGTATGTACCTAATAACAAGTCTTCAAAGCACATGAAGCAAAAATAATAGAACCTAAAGGAGAAACCAGTTTATCCACAACTGTTGTGGAAGACTTCCAGACTCCTCTCTCAGGAATTGACAGAACAATAAGATAATAAATCAGTAAAGACTTGGTGGTGCTTTGAAGTGTGTCAGTTTGGCTAGACTGAAATACATTTCCTATAATTTCCTTTTTCTGTATATTTCTAGTCTGGCTAACTCAAAAGAAACACTCTCATGCAGGATTAGAAAGATGGAAGTAAAAAATCATCCATTTTGCAGCTCACATATTATGGCTTATCTGCTGGCTTATCTTATTGGAAAGGACAGTAATCAAGATCCACCTTTCCCTGATCCCCCTTCAATTTCTCTAATTCCTGAGCATGTCACATTCTATGATGAAGGCCAATAGCAATAGCTTCTTTTGCAAGACATCCATGGCATCATGGTAGACATAGCAAGAACTGACATGTGTTTCTTGTTTGTGGGTCATAGCTTGTCATTGCTCTTCTCTACATTATATCCATCTTTCTCTCCTGACTGCCTGACCTTCAGACTTCAGCTCCAGCATCAGAGGCAAAGACAGTAGTCTTACAGACACTAACAAGATCCCATAATTGTATAGGTCAAATTCTTGTAGCAAATCTTTTAATCTATCTATATCTGTATCCACATATCTCTATTTCTACATATCTGCATCTACATCTATATTTATATCTACATCTCCTAATGGTTCTTCTTCTCTGATTGAAGGCTTACTAGTACAGAATTTGATACCAAGAGAGACTCCAGAGGAGCAGAATCTTTAGGATTAGCTCTCTGAAATGATTTTGAGTTTCCTGGACTGGATCCTCTGATCTGATTAGACTCATAAGCATTAATGACCTCATTTCTAGGGGTAAAAAGGACATGTCATCCATGACATGTAGTTGTACAACAGTTAGTCAAATCGTCACCTATAAATAACTGTAATCAAGTGCCTATAGAATCCAAGGCTCTGGGTGACCTAGTAATTGCTGCCATAGAATGTTTTAGTGAAAGTAAGGAGTATAGTGGAGTTGGTTGGTGGTTTTGCTGCAGAAATGGGGGAAAGCAAGTCATGAGCTCAGGGCTTTAAATTTCAAGCTAAAGGTCTGCATAAGGGAACTAAAAGCTTTAATAACAGTCCTGGAGGAAATTCTTATCTCTTACAGCCACAGGGAAGATATTTCTGAAAATCAAATCCAATTTCTGATCTGGGGGTGGTCGAATTGCAAAGGCAAATCGAATTCCCAATTCTATAGAATCTCTGTTGTTAAAATTAGAGCACTCGTATAGCTGCAGTAGAATCTGAAAAATTGGAAAGGGGTCATATAGGCAGATTCTAATGAAGCTCAACCCTCTAAACCCCCCAATTCTGCCAAGCCTCTTTTGCTTGTAGGAGCAGCCTGTTAACCTCTGCCTCAGCAGGTTAGTCTCCCCTTGTCTGAAGAACCTGCTTTCCCTGAGGTAGCTATCTTGCAAGGTACTACTGATGCTGCCCAGGACCTGCTCCCACCACTGCTCTTGCTTCTAGACCTGTAACTAAACTCGAGATCCAGTAGGGTCCAGGGGGTAAAATACCAGGTATGACCTGTGAGGACATTTGATATGCACAGAATAATGACTTCCCAGAAAGCTGGTAAGTATGTGTAGGAATGGAGTTTATGAGTGTAGGGCCAAGGTGGAAGCAATATAAAATTGGATCAGCATGAGTTTATTGAAAGAGCTTACTAATCAGATTTTCTGTAGTCAAAACTGAAGGGCTGAAAATGGTTCTAACAGTTTTCTTGGTTAGTTGTCCAAAATGTGAACCCACAGGTGGCCTATGCTAACTTAAGTGGAAATGCCAGATTTTTGGTGTACTATAGAGTAAGTTATCCAAAGGTTTAGGGACGTGGAACTATTTCAAGTGAATTTAGTGATTGTTTAACATACACATTCCTTGCTTGTTATATGCCAAGTTTTATTTATAGCTATTAGTTTGATCTTATTATTGTATTACTCAACTTTGATATTGGTGATAATAATTTGTCTCTTTCACCTGTTTCTGAGAAGCATATGCTAGAATTCTCTGACCACAATCGTTAATTAGTCTCTTTCTGATTCTGTCAGTTTGCTTTTTTAAGAGAATAATTCTCTAATGATAAAAAAAATTATACACTTCTTTCTTTAAGTTTGTAACTTGGTGTTTTCCTTTAAACTCTCCCCAAATAAAATTCTCTTCACAAAGGAACATTAATAAGTAATGGTGAGTTTATTAAAGTTAACACAGGTCACATGGAAAGGGATTGTATTTCACAGTGTATAGCATTCATTTCAAAAATTTCCACTGTATTTGCCCCCTTCCAAGTTTCCCTTCTTGGTCTCACATCCATCAAGTGTTTTCCTTCCCCTTTCCTCCCTCTGGCTCTATAATGCTTGCCTCAATCCTGTGTTACCCCAGTCAACTCCACTCACCACCACTAAAACCACGACCAATCTCTCTCTTGGTTTATTATGGACAGCAGTTTAACCTTATCCCATATTCCTGCTCCAAATCATATGACTTAACCCACTATTTCATATAAATTAAACATATCCAAGACCATTTTGATGAGGAGAGACGTGTTGATTATGCTCAGAAAATGAAAGATTTTCCAGCACCTAGACCCCATCTTCCTTAGGAGGCAATTGAGCTTACACATTTAATAGTGTAATATATTTCAATTCAAAATAAGTAGAGACACAAAGAGGAGAGAGACAAAATTGCCCTTTTTCTGATTAGCTAAAGACTCATGAGTAACAACCTGAAATAACAGACTTGATCTATGCCTTTATTCCAGGTTTTAATCAATTTCCATGTTTCAGCATCTCTTTTGGGTAGCCACACCAACAACTGCCAGCCTGATCCATCATTTATTCCAATTCTGATCCAAAATCATGACAAGAGAAAATGCTAAACTTTCTTGGAAAATCAATGAATTTTAATGTTTCTTTTATCACATTGAGTGATTTGTCTGTTGATAATGCTTCATCTCCACACACATCTCCTCACAGAAAAATATCCCATTTTAATGTAAATTACATAATTTTTTTAGATGGTAAGACATCAGTCTGAGGTCAAGATTAGTGGTTACAATTGCCTAAGACCATAAAACTCATGAGGGCACAAATATGTGACTTTAATATATCATTCATCTTTACTTATATTTCAAGTTTATACATCTCTTTTGATATCATAAAATAGAAACTTAGTCAATCCTACGTCACTTCAGGCATAAAGTCAGTTCTGGAATTTCTCCCATTTTTTTTCTCTCTCTGGCAATCATCTAAATTCTGGAGAGCTCATAGCAAGTGAATTACCTGGTCTGTGGTAATTGGCTCTGTCCACTGTGGTATCTGCTGAGATTCCCTCACCGAGGCTGGTTTGCATGACTGGTATCTTCCTTCTGTTGGTTTTCCTATATAAGATGTCAGTTCAGTCATTGGTACTTGCACTCCCCAGCCTCTACGTCATGGTTGAGTGATGTCTTCAGGTCTGCCATCCCTCTCTCACATAATCCTGTACCTTCTTGTGACAAAAGAAAGAATTATTCTAAGTCATTCTGGATCTTTAAAAACTTCTGTAGCCATCTGAGGCCTATTCTGACTCTAAAAATCCATGCAGCCAATTCTATTCTACTTCTCCAATATCTGGAGAAGTAGAATAGAATTGGCTGCATGGTTGTCCCATGGCTGCAATTGCTTTTCAAATGGGAAGCAAGACACTGTGCCCTCTACACTTGAATCTGTAAACTTAGCTGTTTACATAAGCACACGCACCCCTACCCCTTGAAGAACTGGTCCTGAGTGAGTCAGGTGCAAGCCCACAAGAGCATCTAAATCTCTAGAAAGCCCTTTCTCTTAATCTATTGTTTGTTAGAGTATTTTAAAAGTCTAGTGTGCAGCAATTACTGATCGTACTCTCTTGTTCTGTTGCACTTCCCACCACAATCCCCCGCAGTTTAGCTCCTGTCTAAAATTAAAGGACAGGGACAAAAAAATATGTTCAGAACCAAAAAGCACATCAATTTATATCACTGCAAATAAAAACTCTGTTTGTAGTCATGGCTTTTCTACTAATCCACCGTAGGGCACTATGTGAATTATTTAACCTGAGTATTAGTTTCCTCCTTTGTAGATTAAAGGGGTTGAACTAGGTGATTTTTAGAGTCCTTCCCAGCACTAACATTGAATGAGCACATGTTTACAGACTACAAACACATTCGAAGTCCAGAGTTGACAAATTGCATCTGCAATCAATCCCACACAACTTGAAAAGGATGACATGATATAATCCATATTAAAGTGTTTTGAAAAGTTAAATGTACCGTATATGTAGACCTTGGTGTACAGCAATTTAATGTCCAGCAATTTTCTACTACAGCCTTCAGCCAGTTAAATCTGTGTTATCAATATACCACCCTCATTGCCAGCAGAGAGCACTAAGTGAACATTAATCTGCCATTCTCCTTCTTAATGTACTCCAGAGACTAGATCCAGCATCATCTAACCTCTCAGTGTCCTATACCCCTCTACCATGACTTCTCCACAGAGCCAGGCAAGTGAAGCAGAGAAAACAGAAGAGGCTTTGGACCAATGATGATTATCCCTAAGTGTAAGGATAATGGTTTTTATTCATTTTATTATTGTTGTGATTTTCATGATTTGCACACTCTTTTAAGCCATTTCAAATGAGATGATACTAAAAGATATTTGGGGTAATAGCAGCAGTGCCTCCCAAACATCTGCTTTGAAGACTTCTACTCTGTCATTGCTCATGATTATGACTTAGTAAGAGAGAGCTTGGACTTTGGAGTTGAACAAACTAGAACTAAATCTATGCTTGACTCATGGCTTTTGTAGACTTGGCTGTGTTGCTTAGCATCTTTGAGCCTAAATCGTTTCTTCTTTTAAACTGTTAACAAGTTTTTTAAAAAAATTACCCAATAGAGAAGTTGTGAAGATTAGTGTTAAAAAATGTACCAAATGTAGAGAGCTTGACACATTTTGGATTCTTGGTACTTGATCAACGATAACTTGGTGCTGGGGCTGCCACTGAATGTGGGAGGCCCTGCGCAAATATTGTGTATGAGGCCTTTGCCTATATAAAAATTTTGATTTAAAACAATTATTACAAAATTTATTGAAACATGCGATGTTTATTGTTTTGTTGGTGAATATTTAGAGTAATGAGAAGGGAAAAGGAAGTTACATATATGTCTGTTGTCCAGTCAGCGCACCTGAAGTTTCTTCATGGTGCCTAGACACCAAATCTTCCTGTTCAGGTCCAAGAACAACTTCTTCTGACCTTTATAGTTACATGCACCATCCTGTCTAATTTCATATCTCCCACTGAGAGAAAAGAGGTAGCAACACTGATAAGAAACTAGGAATCTGGAAAGCTCTAGCTTTCTCATTAGCTCTCTGAAATTATGTTTTGCATCAGTTGTTCCTGAGCACTTTTAAATGATCTTATTACACTATTTCTTTTCTCTCTCTCTCTCTCTCTCTCTCTCTCTCTCACTGGGTATGTATTGGTAGAAATTGTTGGTTTTTCAAAACAATTGTCTAAGCATTTCCAAATCTTTAGTGTCCAAGAAAGGTGTTTTTTTAATTAAAAAAAACAGTGTTTCCTAAAGAATATGTTAAAAATAACTTAACATTGAGCTCTGTGATCCTTCAGTGTGGTTTTAGAAATTATCTTATGAGGTCATTCTCCTGAGATGGAAAATTAACACTGCTTGATAATAAACCATTGACCATGACCATTTTTATTCCCCGCCTCCAAAATCAGTCATCTACTAGGAAGAAGGAAAGAATATGAGAAAAATTTGTTAGGAATAGAAAAAAGAAAGTTCTTTATATGAGTAAACAGACTAAATTAAAAATGTAGAATCTCAGTCTATTTTGAAATACTGTATACTCTTCATGCACACTCAGGTGTATGAAACAATTAATATTTCAGTTTACCTAGGTCAAAATTTCTATCATCAATACTCTGTTAACAATAAGAAATCCCATGTTAAGAAAAAAAAGAAACATACTAAGCATTTTATCTTAAGTTTTTGGCACAAACTTACTGCCTGGCTGACACCTTCTCTGTCCTTTGTCTTTACCTGAGTAGGATGTTAACTTCTAGTAACTGCCCATCCCCACGTTACCATGGAAAAGCAGTGTACAGCACAAGTCTCTCTCACTGCTTGCAACCTTAGCAATAGATATAATTGGCCCAGAATTTACCTTATAGGGAATTTGATGGCAGGTTTTACTTTTTTTAATTAAATTATACAGGATGAACATGACAGGATGGATAACTAAAATATTTTCTTTTAGATGGATGAAATAAATTTTTTCATTAGCCTCAAGTATACCAGGCAGTTAGCTTGGTGCTCAGGTGAGCCCAGAACAGAACACTAGCCTCTGTCCTCTTAGAACTTATAGCCTAAATTAAAAAATGAAAGTAAAACACACACACACACACACACACACACACACACACACACACACTACGTAAAAATTCATGACTCCAGTAGTGTCCTAAGTATTGTGGGAGTTCAGAGAGATGAAGGAAAGAGAGAACTAGCTCATTTTACATTCAGAAAAAGACAACAGCAAAAGAAGACATGAGTTTTCTTTTTCATTTTTTAGATTATCAGCCAAAGAGTAAACATGCTTCTTTTTCCATCATTTCAGTATACTTCGTGTAATTTCCCACTTTTTTGTAAAGAATTAAGATTCACAGAATACCTGAAATCTGCATTTTCAAAAAGTTTAATAACTTAAATATTCTGATGAGAATAAAATATAAAACAGTGAAATATATTTTCCATTAATCTTCTTTTGTTATTGATAAATAAAACTTTTTAAATTATTGAGATAAATATGCCTTTCAGGCAGAAACACATCCTTTTCTCATGTATTTCTTTTTATTAGTTAATATATGTTATGTCCAGTCTAGGGCTTCCAAAATATATTTGGTAATATAAATGTGTAATGAACCAAATAATACTTTATTAGGCACAATACACAAGGCTGTAATAAAGAAAACATTTTGCTCTAATTGTCTTTATCATCTCTGGCCAGGAGGACAATATTTTTGAGCTCTTCATATTGCTAAATTTTCTTTTTTAATGTGATGCTATTGGTACATAGAAAAAGATAGAACTTAAAGAAAAACAAATCCCAGAGAGGGAATGGAAATTAATGAGTTAGAGAATAGAAAAACCAGAATGCCTAATTAAGAAATCAAAATGCTGTTTTTGGGAAAACATTAGCAAAATAGCTAAAAATAACAAACAAAATATATAACTTGATCAAGGAAAAAAGGAAAAAGCACAAATATACAAAATAAAAAGTGACAACAAGGAAATAGCCTTTGAAAAAAGAAATTAAAAAAAAATCTTAAGATACTATTTTGCAGATGTCTATGCAAATATATTTGAAAATCCAGACCAAATGGATTATTTCCCAAGGAAATACAGGTTGTAAAAATTAATCTTATTAGAGTTAAGAAGCTTATATAGACCATTTTCCATAGAAGAATTGGAGAAAGTTATTAAGGAGCTACCCCACATAAAGCACCAGGCCCAGATGGTTTCACAGGTGAATTCTACCAAATCTTCACCATCACATAGAAGGAAGGCTCACTGTACAGGTCCCTCCTGTCCTTTATTAGTGCTATTAATATACACTGACATGTATTTGGGACATGTATTTCTTAGAGAAACTCAGGAAATATCACACATTCAATCTGCTACAACATGGGAAATTAATTTTTCTGAAATGCTACAGTTTACTTGTTTAAAGTTCACTATTTGCTAATGTTATTCTTTCTTTTTCCTAAGAAAAAGAGAGAGAGAAAAATTATTAATTTTATAAGTGTGAAGTGATTTGGGGTCTAAATAGGAGAATCTGACTAAGGATTTCAGCTTCAGAAATAACACCAAGACATCCAGGGTTCATATTACTTCCTATTCTTCAAAGCCTATAGGCATAATGTTATCAAAGTGTAAACTTCACACTGCAAAGGTCTGTGATATAAGGTCATTATGAATTTCAGTCCAAACTAGATTGTAGTATTTGTCAGAAGAGGAAATGAATCAGTGTCTGGATGGTGAGGGTACACTGCAATACTGCTAGGTTAAAGCAAAATGCTCATGCTATTCATAAAAATTAAAAAACATATTCAGCCGACATAATTCCTTACCATGTGCTAGGCATTGCATTAATTTGCCTCAGTAAGAAAACCACAACTGAAATACAAACATCAATTCAAGTCATCACCTGATTAGGTTTATAATAACCCTTTGTCATTCTCCAAGACTTTTCAGTGTTTTTAACTCCCCATCTGTGGAATTTAATGATATTGTGATCAGAATATAGATACTAATCTTGCAGTTCCTGCAGTGAAATGATTTTACTTTGAATTTGCTAATTTGGAAGGAAAGAAGAGACTGAAGGATTTACTTCATGGGTATGGGATCCTTTCCATTGTTCAAGATATGTATTCAGCTATATAATAAGAGACTTGGAAAATAACCATAAATAATATTGAAGATCCCTTTGAGGCTACCAGGAAGCAAACCTAGCACAGACATACTTTTACACCAATTAATACCCATTATAACTATTGGGCTGAACTGGAATCCTGGACCTCCAGAAATTAATGTCAGTTCTCAGCCAGTATCTTACAGCCCTTCCTTATTCAAGAGTTCCTTTAGGAAACAGTTGAATGAAGGTAGACACATGTATTATCACAGTGTCTCTCTGTCAAGAGTTTAGGTAATACTCCATGGTATTGCTTTCTCAGCCTCCATTTTGTTTGGCCAAATGGCCTGCAGTGACCTTAAACTGACACTAGCCCCTTCAAGCAGGCACAAGCCCTAGATAGTAGCCCACAGAGTCACAGGCTACTGTAAGTTCCTGATATGATTCCTCCTACAGCCCTTGTGATCAATATTCTCTCTTGCTTCTCAGTGCCTTCCTCTTGTGTGCCCCTTAGGTAAGACCCCACAGTGGAGCTTACCAAATCCCTCCTCTTACAGATTGAATTGACAAATCTGCCCTGAGCTGGAGAACACCAAACCACTCCACCCACAGACCCTAATAAAGACATGTGCCCCAGGTCCTGCCTCTCTCTGTCTGCACTCTGCCTTGACCTCCCCATTTGCCCCCCCAGGTGTGTCGTGTACTTCCTTCAGGACCTGTGACTAATAATCTTCTCTACTTCAATGTCCCTTGTGGTCCATTGTTGAAGTTCAGGCTCTCACCATTTGTCACCCTGTGCTCCACTTAAGTATAATTTTGACAAATTCATAACACTCTCCCTAATGGTACCTGACCCCTTCTTTATCCAAAGTGCTCTGAGTCGTGATCTGACTCAGGCATGAGACCTAGTTAGAGGTTGGGACTTTCTACTGTTGTGACTCAGATCAGGCATCTGTTCATCAGATTTGGAATTTGGAGTTTTTACAATTTAAGTAAGACCTAGTTGACTTTCTAATCAATTTTGGTAGACCTCTATAATTATTTAACCATCCTAGAGAATTCTGAGTGTCCAATCAGCCCCTGAGACGTTAACTCTTCCTACACTTCTGCTCCATTTTCTGCTATGTAGGTTCTGCTCACCAGGTTCCTCCCATTTTTACTAAAATCATAGAATCCAGTTTTGTCCCATTCAATGGCCGTTTCCACTAGAATTCCTGGCCTAGAATGAACAGCCAGTAAAGTTGTTTTAAAGATTCTAGTGCTCTCCCATCAATCTATTCTTCATCACAAGTGTGAAGGAAAAGTTTGGGAGCCTTAGAGTGAGGTAGGGTTTTTTGAAAGCATGGGATATACAATCTAGCATTTTTGTCTCCCAAATTCTTTCAAGTCTATCTTCCAAATTACACCAAGATTTTTCTACTCCTATTATGCCATTTAAGGTCTTTGTTCATTCAGTCTAAGTTGTACTAAAGAACCTAGAAAATGTTTAGATCTAAATGGAGCTATCATGTTGGGTACAGAAAAGATTTAGCCCAATTGAAAATTGTGTTTAACCATCCTGGGTTAAGCACTCAAAATATCCATTTCCCCAGACACTTTAAATTCACGAATTCTTGCAAACATTTTTACTCTGATTTTTCATTGTATCACCTAAGCAATATTGAGATTGTTAAAATCCTGCTTACTGAGAACCAATAAGGCACTAGTGGAAGTTCCAGCTTTCTCTTTCAAAGGAGACACATCATACTCATCCAAGAGAGGAGCAATGAAAATTACTTCAGATGGATTCATTAGTTCAGAGTTCTCAAAGCTTTCAAAATCCTCTCAGATTTTATTGATTTCAGTTATAAAAATCTCACTCTTATTTGATCAAGGCTCTAACTTTCACTTAAAAGACTTGGCAAGGTTATTCATCCAAAGGCTGCTGTAACTCAGCAACTCAAAAAAATCAATCTCCCAGTTTAATTTTCAGTGATCTCTGACCAACTGCTACAATCAATAAGGTATGTTTTTTAGCACTATCACAGGAAGGCTAATAGTTTTATCTTATATCTTAAGTGATCATTTCACAATGTGAGCTAGTTTTTCTGGCTTTAACTTACCCAATACCATCAGGATCAAATATTTCACCCCACTGTCTGGCATCCCTTAGCCCCTTTAAATTAGCCTTTTGGACTAACTTCCAATGCCAGAGAGTTTCATCATCAGTGGGCACATGACTCCCGGTGAGTAGACTTGATTAGTACTCTTGTAAAGATAGACCATGAGCAGTTAACTTCTCATCCAGGAGTCTTCCTATATTACTCCATCTCCTCAAAAAGTTAAATCCAGGTAACTCAAATTTTTTTGACGGTCTATTGCCTAGAACACAATTTTTGTATCTAATTTTGTCAGATTTCTTTGGTTGCAGTCGACAGATACTAATTATGCTTAACTTAAGGGGGGAAAAAGAATATATCAGAAGAAAACTGTGTAGCTCACAAAATCAAAGGAAAAGTTGAAAACCTAAATCTTAGAAAAGACCAAAATCAGAAGTTTCAGGTGTTTTATTTTATTTTTTTAAGTGTTTTTTTTAAAATTTTTTACACTGTGATTTTGTTTGATTGATTGATTGACTGATTTATTAACATCTTTTTTGGAGTATAATTGCTTTACAATGTGTGTTAGTTTCTGCTGTATAACAAAGTGAATCAGCTATATGTATACATATATCACCATATCTCCTCCCTCTTGCATCTCCCTCCCATCTTCCCTATCCCACCCCTCTAGGTGGTCACAAAGCACGGAGTTGATCTCCTTGTGCTATGTGGCTGCTTTCACTAGCTATCTATTTTACATTTTGGAGTGTATATATGTAAACTCCACTCTCTCACTTCATCCCAGCTTACCCTCCCTGTTCCCAGTGTCCTCAGGTCCATTCTCTATGTCTATCTTTATTCCTGTCCTGCCCCTAGGCTCATCAGAACGATTTTTTTTTTTTTTTAGATTTCATATACATGTGTTAGCATATGGCATTTCTTTTTCTCTTTCTGACTTACTTCACTCTGTATGACAGACACTAGATCCATCCACCTCACTACAATAACTCAATTTCATTTCCTTTTATGGCTGAGTAATATTCCATTGTATATATGTGCCACATCTTTATCCATTCATCTGTCAATGGACACTTAGGTTGCTTCCATGTCCTGGTTATTGTAAATAGTGCTTCAAAGAATATTGTGGTACATGACTCTTTTTGAATTATGGTTTTCTCAGGGTATATGCCCAATAGTGGGATTACTGGGTTGCATGGTAGTTCTATTTTTAGTTTTTTAATGAACCTCCATACAGTTCTCCATAGTGGCTGTATCATTTTACGTTCCCACCAACAGAGCAAGAAGTTTCCCTTTTCACCACACCCTCTCCAGCACTGATTGTTTGCAGATTTTTTGATGATGGCCATTCTGACCAATGTGAGGTGGACCTCACTGTAGTTTTGATTTGCATTTCTCTAGTGATTAGTGATATTGAGCATCTTTTCATGTGTTTGTTGGCAATCTGTATATCTTCTTTGGAGAAATGTCTATTTAGGTCTTCTGCCCATTTTTGGATTGGGTTGTTTGTTTCCTTGATATTGAGCTGCATGAGCTGCCTGTATATTTTAGAGATTAATCCTTTGTCAGTTGCTTCATTTGCAAATATTTTCTCCCACTCTAAGGGATGTCTTTTCGTCTTGCTTATAGTTTCCTTTACTGTGCAAAAGCTTTTAAGTTTCATTAGGTCCCATTTTTTATTTTTGTTTTTATTTCCACTTCTCTAGGAGGGGGGTCAAAAAGTATCTTGCTGTAATTTATGTCATACAGTGTTCTGCCTATGTTTTCCTCTAAGAGTTTTATAGTGTCTGGCCTTACATTTAGGTCTGTGATCCATTTTGAGTTTATTTTTGAGTATAGTGTTAAGGAGTGTTCTAATTTCATTCTTTTACGTGTAGCTGTCCAGTTTTCCCAGCACCACTTATTGAAGAGGCTGTTTTTCCTCCATTGTATATTCTTGCCTCCTTTATCAAAGATATGGTGACTGGGCTTCCCTGGTGGCGCCGTGGTTGAGAGTCCACCTGCCAATGCAGGGGATGTGGGTTCGTGCCCCGGTCCGGGAGGATCCCATGTGCCGCGGAGCGGCTAGGCCCGTGAGCCATGGCCACTGGGCCTGCATGTTGGAGCCTGTGCTCTGCAGCAGGAGAGGCCACAACAGTGAGAGGCCCACGTACCACAAAAAAAAAAAAAAGATACGGTGAACGTATGTGTGTGGGTTTATCTCTGGGTTTTCTATTCTGTTCCATTGAACTATATTGCTGTTTTTGTGCCAGTACCATACTGTCTTGATTACTGTAGCTTTGCAGTATAGTCTGAAGTCAGGAAGCCTGATTCCTCTAGCTCTGTTTTTCATTCAAATGATTGGTTTGGCTATTTGAGGTCTTTGTCTTTCCAAACAAATTGTGAAATTTTTTGTTCCAGTTCTGTGAAAAAATGCCATTGGTAGTTTCATAGAGATTGCATTGAATCTGTAGATTGCTTTGGGTAGTACAGTCATTTTCACAATGTTGATTCTTCCAATCCAAGAACATGGTATATCTCTCCATCTCTTTGTATCATCTTTGATTTCTTTCATCAGCATCTTATAGTTTTCTGCATACAGGTCTTCTGTCTCCTTAGGTAGATTTATTCCTAGGTATTTTATAATTTTTGTTGCAGTGGTAAATGAGAGTGTTTCCTTAATTTTTCTTTCAGATTTTTCATCATTAGTGTATAGGAATGCAAGAGATTTCTGTGCATTAATTTTGTATCCTGGTACTTTACCTAATTCATTGATTAGCTCTAGTAGATTTCTGGTAGCATTTTTAGGATTCTCTATGTATAGTCCCATGTCATCTGCAAACATGACAGCTTTACTTCTTCTTTTCTTATTTGGATTACTTTTATTTCTTTTCTTCTGTGATTGCTGTGGCTAAAACTCCAAAACTATGCTGAATAATAGTGGTGAGAGTAGGCAAGCTTCTCTTTTTCCTGATCTTAGTGAAAATGGTTTCAGTTTTCCACCACTGAGAATGATGTTGGCTGTGGGTTTGTCATACATGGCCTTTATTATTTTGAGGCAAGTTCCCTCTATGCCTACTTTCTGGAGGGTTTTTATCATAAATGGGTGTTGAATTTTGTCCAAAGCTTTTTCTGCATCTATTGAGATGATCATATGGTTTTTCCCCTTCAATTTGTTAATATGGTTTATCACATTGATTTATTTGTGTATACTGAAGAATCCTTGCATTCCTGGGATAAACCCCATTTGATCATGTTGTATGATCCTTTTAATGTGCTGTTGGATTCTGTTTGCTAGTATTTTGTTGAGGATTTTTGCGTCTATGTTTATCAGTGATATTGGCCTGTAGTTTTCTTCCTTTGTGACATCTTTGTCTGCATTTGGTATCAGGGTGATGGTGGCTTCATAGAATGAGTTTGGGAGAGTTCCTCCCTCTGCTATATTTTGGAAGAGTTTGAGAAGGATAGGTGTTAGCTCTTCTCTAAATGTTTGATAGAATTAGCCTGTGAATCTATGTGGTCCTGGTTTTGTTTGTTGGAAGATTTTTAATCACAGTCTCAATTTCAGTGTGATTGGCCTGTTTATATTTTCTATTTCTTCCTGGTTCAGTCTCGGAAGGTTGTGCTTTTCTAAGAATTTGTCCATTTCTTCGTGGTTGTCCCCTTTATTGGCATATAGTTGCTTGCAGTAATCTCTCCTGATCCTTTGTATTTCTGCAGTGTCAGTTGTTACCTCTCCTTTTTCATTTCTACTTCTATTGATTTGAGTCTTCTCCCTTTTTTCCTTGATGAGTCTGGCTAATGGTTTATCAATTTTGTTTATCTTCTCAAAGAACCAGCTTTTAGTTTTATTGAGCTTCGGTATTTTTTCCTCCATTTCCTTTACATTTATTTCTGATCTGAGCTTTATGATTTCTTTCCTTCTGCTAACTTTGGGGTTTTTTTGTTCTTCTTTCTCTAGTTCCTTTAGGTGTAAGGTTAGATTGTTTATTTGAGATGTTTCTTGTTTCTTGAGGTAGGATTTTATTGCTCTAAACTTTCTTGTTAGAACTGCTTTTGCTGCATCCCATAGGTGTTGGGTCGTCTGGTTTTCATTGTCATTTGTTTCTAGGTATATTTTGATTTCCTTTTTGTTTTCCCTCTTTTTCTTCTTCAGTGATCTCTTGGTAATTTAGTAGTGTATTGTTTAGCCTCCATCTGTTTGCATTTTTTACAGTTTCTTTTTCCTGTAATTGATATTGAGTCTCATAGCGTTGTGGTCAGAAAAGTTACTTGATACAATTTCAATTTTCTTAAATTTAGCAAGGTTTGATTTGTGACCCAAGATATGATCTATCCTGGAGAATGTTCCATGAGCACTTGAGAAGAAAGCGTATTCTGTTGTTTTTGGATGGAATGTCCTATAAATATCAATGAAGTCCATCTTGTTTATTGTGTCATTTAAAGCTTGTGTTTCCTTATTTATTTTCATTTTGGATAATCTGTCCATTGGTAAAAGTGGGGTGTTAAAGTCCCCTACTATGATTTTGTTACTGTCGATTTCCCCTTTTATGGCTGTTAGCATTTGACTTATGTATTGAGGTGCTCCTATTTTAGGTGCATAACTATTTACAATTGTTACATCTTCTTCTTGAATTGATCCCTTGGTCATTATGTAGTGTCCTACTTTGTCTCTTGTAATAGTCTTTACTTTGAAGTCTATTTTATCTGATATGAGAATTGCTACTCCAGCTTTCTTTTGATTTTCATTTGCATGGAATATATTTTTCCATCCCCACACTTTCAGTATATATGTCCCTAGATATGAAGTGGGTCTCTTGTAGACAGCATATATATAGGTCTTGTTTTTGTATCAGTTCAGCCAGTCTATGTCTTCTGGTGGGATAATTTAATCCATTTACATTTAAAGTAAGAAGCGATATGTATATTCCTATTACCATTTTCTTAATTGTTTTGGGTTTGTTATTGTAGGTCTTTTCCTTCCCTTGTGTTTCCTGCCTAGAGAAGTTCCTTTAGCATTTGTGGTAAAGCTGGTTTGGTGGTGCTGAATTCTCTTAGCTTTTGCTTATCTGAAAAGCTTTTGACTTCTCCATCAAATCTGAATGAGATCCTTGCTGGGTAGAGTAATCTTGGTTGCAGGTTTTTCTCCTTCATCACTTTAAATATGTCCTGCCACTCCCTTCCGGCTTGTAGAGTTCCTGTGGAAAGGTCATCTGTTAACCTTATGGGGATTCCCTTGTGTGTTATTTGTTGCTTTTCCCTTGCTGCTTTTAATATTTTTTCTTTGTATTTAATTTTTGAAAGTTTGATTAATCTTTGTCTTGGCATGTTTCTCCTTGGATTTATCCTGTATGGGACTCTCTGTGCTGCCTGGACTTGATTGACTATTTCCTTTCCCATATTAGGGAAGTTTTCAACTATAATCTCTTCAAATATTTTCTCAGTCACTTTCCTTTTCTCTTCTTCTTCTGGGACCCCTATAATTCGAATGTTGTTGCATTTAATGTTGTCCCAAAGGTCTGTGAGACTGTCCTCAATTATTTTCTTTTTTTTCTTTTTTTTTTTTTTTTTTTTGCCATATGCGGGCCTCTCACTGTTGTGGCCCCTCCCGCCGCGGGGCACAGGCTCCGGACGCGCAGGCTCAGTGGCCATGGCTCACGGGCCCAGCCGCTCCGCGGCATGTGGGATCTTCCCAGACTGGACACGATCCCATGTCCCCTGCATCGGCAGGTGGACTCTCAACCACTACATCACCAGGGAAGCCCTCTTTTTTTGTTTGTTTGTTTATTCTCCTCTGCAGTAGTTATTTCCACTATTTTATCTTCCAGGTCACTTATCCTTTCTTCTTCCTCAGTTATTCTGCTATTGATTCCTTCTAGAGAATTTTTAATTTCATTTACTGTGTTGTTCATCATTGTTTGTTTGCTCTTTACTTCTTCTAGGTCCTTGTTAAACGTTTCTTGTATTTTCTCCATTCTATTTCCAAGATTTTGGATCATCTTTACTATCATTACTCTGAAATCTTTTTCAGGTAGACTGCCTATTTCCTCTTCATTTGTTTGGTCTGGTGGTTTTACTTTGCTTCTTCATCTGTTGCGTATTTATCTGTCTTCTCCTTTGGTTAACTTACTGTGTTTGCGGTCTCCTTTTTTCAGGCTGTGGGTTTGTAGTTCCCGTTGTTTTTGGTGTCTGCCCCTAGTGGCTAAGGTTGGTTCAGTGGGTTTTGTCACCTTCCTGGCAGAGGGGACTAGTGCCTGTGTTCTGGTGTATAAGGCTGGATCTTGTCTTTCTGGTGGGTAGGACCGTGTCCCGTGGTGTGTTTTGGGATGTCTGTGAACTTATTATGATCTTAGGCAGCCTCTCTGCTAATGCATTGGGTGGTGCTCCTATCTTGCTAGTTGTTTGACATGGGGTGTCCAGCACTGTAGCTTGCTGGTCATTGAGTCGAGCTGTGTCTTAGCATTGAGACAGAGATCTCTGGGAGAGCTCTCACTGATTGATATCACATGGGGTCAGGAAGTCTCTGGTGGTCAAATGTCCTGATCTCGACTCTCTCACCTCCAAGGCTCAGGCCTGACACCTGGTCAGAGCACCACAACCCTGTCAGCCACATGGCTCAGAAGAAAAGGAGAAAAAAAAAAGAAAAAAAGAAAATAAAGTTATTAAAATCAAAAAGAAATTATTAAAATAAATTAATAAAAAAAGAAGAGAGCAAGCAAACCAATAAACAAATCCAACAATGATAACAAGCACTAAAAACTATATTGAGATAAACATAAAAATCAGAAACTAGTCAGTTGCATACAGCAAACCCCAGGTCTACAGTTACTCCCAAAGTCCACTGCCTCAATTTTGGGATGATTCATTGCCTATTCAGGTATTCCACAGATTCACGGTACATCAAGTTGATTGTGGAGATTTAATCTACTGCTCCTGAGGCTGCATGGAGAATTTTCCCTTTCTCTTCTTTGTTCGCACAGCTCCTGGGCTTTGTCTTTGGATGTGGCCCCACCTCTGCATGTAGGTTGCCCTCTGGCATCTGTTCTTCACCCAGACAGGAGAGAATTAAAGGAGTAGCTGGTTAGGGGGCTCTGGCTCACTTAGGCTGTGGGGAGGGAGGGGTATGGAATGCGGGGCGAGCCTGTGGTGGCAGAGGTCAGTGTGACATTGCAACAGCCTGAGGAGCACTGTGTGTTTTCCCGGAGAAGTTGTTCCTGGATCACGGGACTCTAGCAGTGATGGGCTGCATAGGCTCTGGGAGGGTAAGTGTGGATAGTGACCTGTGCTTGCACACAGACTTCTTGGTGGCTGCAGCAGCAGCCTTAGCATCTCATGCCCGTCTCTGGTGTCCACTCTGATAGCTGCGGCTCACGCCCATCTCTGGAGCTCGTTTAGGCGGTACTCTGAATCCCCTCTTCTCGCGCACCCCAGAACAATGGTCTCTTGACTCTTAGGCAGTTCCAGACATTTTCCTGGACTCCCTCCTGCCTAGCTGTGGTGTACTAGCCCCCTTCCGGCTGTGTTCACACAGCCAACCCCCATCCTCTCCCTGGGATCTGACCTCCGAAGCCCGTGCCTCAGCTCCCAGCCCCCACCCACCCCAGCAGGTGAGTAGAGAAGCCTCTCAGGCTGGTGAGTGCTGGTTGGCACTGATCCTCTGTGCGGGAATCTCTCCACTTTGCCCTCTGCACCCCTGTTGCTGCGCTCTCCTCCGTAGCTCTGAAGCTTCCCCGCTCCACCACCCCCTGTCTCCACCAGTGAAGGGACTTCCTGGTGCGTGGAAATTTTTTCTCCTTCACAGCTCCCTCCCAGAGGTGTAGGTCCCATCCCTATTCTTTTGCCTCTGATTTTTCTTTTTTCTTTTGCCCTACCCAAGTACATGGGGAGTTTCTTGCCTTTGGGAAAGTCTGAGTTCTTCTGCCAGTGTTCAGTAGGTGTTCTGTAGTTGTTGTTCCACATGTATGTATTTTTGATGTATTTGTGGGGAGGAAGGTGATCTCCACGTCTTACTCCTCTGCCATCTTGAAGGTCCTCTCCCAGTTTCAGGTATGTTAACAGCAGGGTTTTTCAGATTTATTATAGGACATTGTAATCAGACAACTGCCGTCCAATTTCCTTCCACATCTGAGTGTTTCTATGTAACAACTGAATTCCAAGGATAGAGAGTCTGATTGGTAGCATGGATGGATCTACCTCTGTGTTGGTGGGGAGTGGACTGGGTCTCATAATTTCTCCAAAGTTAAACAGATTAGGAAAAGAGTAATCTTCAGTCTACTTCCCAAAGAAGGAATGGACTACAGACATAAATACATACATAAATAAAGACATAAAAGACTGTCCACTACACATGAAAAATGAGCAAGAATTCTTATTGATTTGCATGATAATTCTGGGGAAAAAATTAGATTACTCAATTGATGGTAAGCACTCCTTGTTCATCTTCATACCTCAGCTGCCACAGTAACAGCTTTGTGTAAATTATTTTCTATGCATAGATTCTACACACTCTTGTATCTGAAACTGGCCTCTCACTTACCCTAGCTGAGCTCAAGGGATTTGCAGATAGAAACATTGGGCAAATGATGGAGCAGGCTGGTCATCAAGATTTCATAGTTGTCTTACCACTTACCACATCACTTCAAACTCCACTAAAGGTATCAGACCTTCTGAATTTCTACTTAGATGATCTCTTAACTGTGCATATCCAGGTATAAATTACAAATTATGAGACAACAATTAGATTCTAGCTAATGGTTTACTTCTATCACCAACTCCTCATGCTTTTTTTTAAACACAAGAATTTGATTTTTCTGCCATGGTAACTTTGTTTGGGGGTGTTTTTCCTACAGGGAAAAAAGATGGCATTGACCACTGAAACTCCATCATGGTTTTCAACTTTGAAAACATTTCTCTCATGCAGGACCACAGCTTGCCCATGTGACACATTGTTGCAAATTAGAAAGATGATGCCCTTCAGCTATGGAATTAGAAAAGCCACTCTGAGCAACAACAACCACTCCGGTATATAACTTGGCAAACAGAGCAAGAACAGAACTTCAGCTGCCCCTTGCCTCATGGCCTGGATCTTTGTACAATGCATAACTGGATTTGCCATTTGTGGTGGCTCTGCTCCCGGGGTAATTTAGACAAACTGGAACAAATGCAAACCTTTCCTTTGGAGTCATCTTGTTGGAAGCGTCAGGAAAAAGGACCACAGAAAATCCTGAATTGGAGTTGTCCAGTGTTTCTACATTCGTGAGATTACTGAAGAAAACTGCACCATCTTACTGGTTGAACGATTTTTGTCATTGTGGTACCCAACTCCTGAGATGCTGCTATTTCCTTAGCATTTAATGTGATACATCATGTGTAAGATGCTGGGTCCTTGTTGAATACAGTGAAAATTGATGCTTACCCCTTTTTCAGAAAGGTAACTTCCTGGAAGGCCCCCATTCTTCCTGTACTTTATCCTCATTTCTTGTTCTTGACTCCTCTTGCTACTGTCCACAATGTGTCTTGACCCCTTACCTCAAATTAGTGCAGGCTCTTGTGTCTTGATAGCTATCCTGGCTGTGGCATTGTCCCTCCATCTCAGCAATGCCTTCATAGACATCATTAAGTAATGATCCTTCCATTTCAGCATGGTCCTCAAGACCCTCTCATATGTATATGTTACCCCCAATCTGGCTTGGCCAGACTGACAGTTTTCTTTTTGGCTTATTTTCCTTCCTTACCCAATTTGGGCCCAGGCTCACTCATTTCACTGTACTTTTATCAACACTAGGTATTCATTTTGATACTCTGTCACAGCTACCAAGCTGAAATGATTAATGTGGGTCAACCCAGCTATTTAGAACTTTTTACCAGTGGTTCTGAAATGTGATCTGAGGACCCCTGGAGGTCCCTGAAACCATTTCAGGGGTTCAGCGAGGTAAAAAACACCCATATGTCAGGATCTCCTAGCAAGTTGGGTGAAAGTAGGACTAGTATTAGTGAGGCTAGAATTAGTAGTAGAGTGTCTAGGATGTCTTTGATTGTGTCATAGGGGTGGAATGGGATTTTGTCTGTGTCAGATGGGATTCCTGTGGGGTTGTTGGATCCTGCTTCATGAAGGAATAGTAGGTGGACAGCTACTAGTGCTGTAATGATGAAGGGAAGAATGAAATGAAAAGCGAAGAATCATGTGAGTGTTGCTTTGTCTACAGAAAAGCTGCCTCAGATCCATTTGACAAGAGTGGTGCCGATGTATGGGATTGCTGAGAGTAGGTTTGTAATAATTGTTGCTCCTCAGAATGATATTTATCCTCATGGTAGTGCATAGCCTATGAATGCAGTGGCTATGACTGTAAGCAGTAGAATAATTCCAACATTTCATGTTTCTTGAAAGGCATAGGATCTATAATATAGGCCACCTCCTACGTGAATGTAAAGACAGATAAAGAACGTGGAAGCTCCGTTTGCATGCATGTATCAAATGATTCACCCGTAGTTAATGTCTCGACAGATGTGTGCTACTGATGAGAAGGCAGTTGTTGTGTCTGGTGTGTAGTGTATTGCTAGGAATAGGCCTGTTAGGATTTGTAGGATCAGACAGATGCCTAGTAAAGAGCCAAGTTCCATCATGATGAGATGTTTGATGGGGTTGGGAGGTCAATAAATGTATTGTTGATGATTTTTACTAGAGGGTGAGTTTTTCGGATGTTGGTCATTGATGTTCCTATAGTTGAATGACAGTGATGATTTTTCATGTCACTGGTCATGGTTGGAACCCATGTGAGAATAATGAAGACATGTATTTATTTTAAGTGTTATTTTTGTGATCAGCTTTGTGGGGGTTTCTTCAAAACCTTCGCCTATTTATGGGGGCTTTGGGTTGATTGTGAGTGGTGGTATTGGGTGCGGGATCGTGCTGAACTTTGGTGGTTCTATTTTAGGTTTGATAGTGTTTTTGATTTACTTAGGGGGAATGTTAGTTGCGTTTGTTTATACAACTGCTATGGCTACTGAGCAGTATCCTGAGGTTTGGGTTTCTAGTAAGGTTGTTTTGGGGGCATTTCTTTCAGGGTTGATAATAGAGTTTTTAATAGTATTTTAAAGGATGAGGAGGTGGAAGTTGTGTTTGAGTTCAGTGGGTTGGGAGACTGAGTTATTTAGGATACTGGTGATTCTAGTTTTTGTAGTGAGGAGGCTATAGGGGTTGCGGCATTATATAGTTATGGTACTTGGTTGGTGATTGTTACTGGCTGGTTGCTGTTTATTGGTGGTGTGGTTACTGTGGAGATTACTCGTGGTAATTAAATAAAAGCATGCTAAGGGTGAGAGGAATGAGGAATGATAGGAAGTATAGCTTCATAAGGCCTCTTGGGCTTGAGATTAGTGTGGAGAGTTTTAGCTGATAAGGGATGTGGTTTTTGGTAGAATGTTTTCTAGTCAAATTAGGTCTAAAAGAGAGGATGCTGATTTTTGGCTTATTAATAGGTTTAGGTAAGGAGCTAGATGGTGCTTGATGGGGAAATATCCTAGGAGACTAGAGAATTTAACGGAATTTGAGGGGTAGACTTATTTTAGGTTTTGTGTGTTGAGGTTAATTTCGAGTGCTAATACAAAGCCTAGGGTAGTTCCTGTAAGGGCAGTTAGTTTTAGGTATAAAGGTGTAGTTATTAGGGGCACTGTTCCTGGGGGGATATTGTTGGAAATAATGAACTCGGCAAAGACACTTCCAATCAGTAGGCGTTTGATGGAGTTAATTAAAAGGGCATTGTTTTCATTGATGGGGGTTGGGGGGAGAAGCGGGGTTTTCCTAGTAGTGCAAAGAGGATGATGCGGGTGCTATAGACAGCTATGAGGGAAGTGGCAATTAGGGTTATTAACAGGACTTAGGCGTTGGTATAAGATGTGCTGGAGGCTTCAGTGATTAAGTCTTTAGAATAGAAACCGGTGAGGAAGTGCATTCCTCTCAATGCTAGACGCCAGATAACAAGGGCTGTTGTGGTGAAGGGTAAAGCCTTGAATAGGCCTCCTATGTTTTGAATATCTTATTCGTTGTTCAAGCTGTGGATAATGGATCTGGAGCATATGAATAGTATGGCCTTAAAAAAAGCATGTGTGCAGATGTATAAGAATGCTAGATAGCATTGGCTGATGCCTATCATTACCATTATTAGGCCTCATTGGCTTGAGGTGGAGAAAGCGATGATTGTTTTAATATCATTTTGGGTGAGAGCCCATATAGCTGTGAATAGGGTGGTGAGGGCTCCTAAGCATAATGCTATTGTTTGAATAAGTTTTTTGTTTTCTGTTAGGGGATAAAATCAGATAAGTAGGAAGACCCCTGCTACAACTATTGTGCTTGAGTGGAGTAGGGCTGACTCAGGGGTGGGGCCCTTCATTGCTGACGGGGGTCAGAGGTGAAGTCCAAATTGAGCTGATTTTCCGGCTGTGGCTAGTACAAGTCCTGTAAGGGGGAGGTTTGAGGAATTTAGGTCGAGTATAAAAATTGGTTGCAGGTCTCATGTGTTTGTGTTGAACAGAAACCATGCTATGGATATGACGAACCTGATAACTCCAATGCGGTTGGTTATATAAGATTGCTTGGAGGGCAGCTGTGTTTGCCTCTGCTTGTCCATATCACCGTGAAAATGAGCAAAAAGGATATAATTCCAGCCCCTTCTCACCCAATGAAAAGTTGGAAGAGGTTGTTGGTAGTAACAAGAATTAACATGGTGATGAGGAAGAGCAGTAGGTACTTGAAGAATTGGTTAATGTAAGAATCTAACTGTAGGTACCATATTGAGAACTCCATAATGGATCATGTAACAAATAATGCTACTGGTACGAATATTATTCAGAAATAATCTATTTTGAAGCTAAGTGTTAATTTAAGGGTTTGAATAGTGATTCCATGTCAGTCTGAGATGATCATTTCTTGGCCTGTGTGGAGGAATGTTATTGTTGGAACTAGGCTGGTAATAAAAGCACATGAGACAGTATTTTTTACATATGATGGCTATGTATCACTTTTGTAGAAATTTGTGTTCATTATTATAATTGGGATGATTCGTATCAGTAGTGTGAGCAGGGCAAAAGAGGAAAATAAGCTTATTACTTTTATTTGGAGTTGCACCAATTTTTTGGCTCCTAAGACCAATGGATAACTACTATCCTTTAAAAGTCTGCAAAAGCCATACTGTTAAGCATGAGGGCATGAATTAGCAGTTCTTGCAATACTTTCTTGGTAACTAAGAAGTCTTAAGTCTTCTGTTACTAGATTCACAATCTAGTGGGTTTTTGTAAACTATATTTACAATACAAGAGGCCCAGGATGATTCTGCCGTTTAGTGACAGTAGTAGGAGGGGTAGAATGTGGAGGACCATAAGGGTAGTTTCTCACATGAAGGAGGGTGTAATATTACTGATATGGTGTATGTATTTACCGCGTTGTGTTGAGATTAATAAGTATGTAGAGTATAGGGCTGTAATTACAATGTTAGTTCCTATTAAGATAATGGTGAGATTTAATCATGAGAAGGTTGATATAACTACGAACAGTTCTCCAATTAGACTGATAGTTGGGGGCAGGGCTGAATGTGTCAGGTTTGCCAGTAGTCATCAAGTGGCTATTACGGGAAGGGGGGTTTGTAGGCCTCGGGCTAGAATTATAGTTCGGCTATGGACTCGCTCGTAGTTTGAGTTTGCCAGGCAGAATAATATAGATGATGTGAGGCAATGGGCGACTATTAAAGAGGTAGCTCCTATGTAACTTCAAGGGTTTGGATGAGGGTAGCTGCAATACCAAGTGTTATGTGGTTGACGGAAGAGTATGCGATAAGTGATTTTAGGTCTGTTTGGCGTAGACAGATTGAACTGGTTATGATTATCCCTCATAAAGAGAGCGTAAGAAAAGGGTAGGCTATGAATTCTGTCAGGGGCTGGAGTATCGCTGTAATTCATAGTATGCCGTAGCCCCTGAGTTTTAGTAATACGGCTGCAAGGACTATAGAGCCTGTGATGGGAGTTTCTGTGTGTGCTTTGGGTAGTCAAAGGCGGAGGTCATAGAGGGGTATTTTTACTATAAAGGCTATTATGCAGGCTAGTCATATAAAGACATTGGATCAGGAGTTGGGTAATACTTGGGCTCAATATTGAAGTACTAGGAAATTCAGAGAGCCCGTGGTGTTTTGGATCTACACTAATGCCACTAGCAGTGGGAGTGATCCAACTAGTGTGTAGAATAAAAAATAGAGTCCTGCATTGAGGCGTTCTGTTTGGTTGCCTCATCAAGTTATAATAGGTGTAGGAACTAGTGTGGCCTCGAATGTAATGTAAAACAGAATTAGTTCTGTGGCGGTAAAAGTTACGATTAAAAATGTTTGGAGTATGATTAGTATAGGGATGTATAGGTTTTTCAGGTCAGTGATTCTTTGAGTAGGTGAGATTCACTGGCTAATAATATCAGAGGTAGGAGTCATGTTGTCAGTAGTGGTGCAGATAGAGAGTTGGAAAAGAATGTTAATGAGAAATTAAGGCTATTATCGAACTGATTAAGAAGAAGCAGGCTTGTGAGACTAATTAGCAAGCTATGGGTTGTGGTGTTAATTCAAATTATGTTGTTTTCTGATAATCAAGTCAGGGTTATTAGTATAATCGTGGGGATAATAAATTTTAGCATTGGAGGAGGTTAAGGTTTTGTACGTAGTCGGTGTCATATGTATTATTTATATGTCATTTGCCTTTTTAATTCTCACTTACTCTTAGTTATACAAAGAAGTTTCCAGCTCGAATACAGAAGCAGATATGAGACTCCACCTGTCTTGTGTTTGGTCATACATTATAGACAGTTGCAAAAATTTAAAACAACGCTACTCTTCTCACTAAGCCTTTTGCTTTCCACACATAGTTATTTTTCATTAAAATGTTATATAGGTTAATGTGTAATAAGTTTATTATGTTTTGATAAGTGAATAATTTTTAAAGTTTTCAAAGGCTATGTGACAAAAATGTATAGCAATAAGGCACAGTAAGGAAATCTCTGTGGAGGCTTAATAGTTGTTCATACTGAGACCAAAAGTTTGGAAATCACTGTTCTAAAACATGAGATCACTTATGAACATTGTGGGAGGGTGATGTGCCAGGGTGCTTCTAAATCCAGATATCATGCCCACAGCAGCTGGAGAGTGAGTGTGGCTTTCAGGACATAGATATGAAGATACATTGGAGCTTTGAGAATCTTTGGTGTGTAAATCATCATTTAAGCAGTAGGTATGGTTGAAATGTCCCAGGATATGTACAGAGTGAGAGGAGAATGAGGACGAACTCCCAAGAAGTGGCAACCTGGAAAGACAGACATAAAAAGAAGAGTTTGCAAAGAAGGACCAAATGAAATGTCTAAAGATAAAGAAAGGAAGTGAGGAGAGTGGTGTCACAGAAATCAAGTGGCAAGCGTTTCAGCAAGAACAGAGTGGTCAGCGGTGTTAAATTCTGCTCAGGGGTGGAGAAAGAGAGGGCCCTGGTGACCCTGGTGAGAGATGTTTCAGTGACCAAGAGGGTAAGAGGTTGACAGAATTCACATGTAAACAGTTTTAGATAAAGTAGAAGATGAAAAATTTGAGACAGCAGCTCTCACAAGAATTCGGTTAAAAGGGAAAAAGAGAGGTGATGTAACTGGAGTTGGGCAGGGGGGACAGAGGATGGGTGAGGCTTTTGTAACAGGGAATGTTAATATCTAGCTCACAAAGTAGCTTTGTAATAGTGGCGGGGCGGGTACACAGCCGCTAACGGGAGACCCTTAGCGCGGAGGTTAGAGACCCCACTCCGGCCACAGCCAGGCTGTGGTCCCCGGGGCAGAGAGCACTGTGAGAGGCAGATCTCCGCCTTCTGCCTGGGGTCCTCCAGGCCCTTCCGCCTTGGGCTGGTGCGTGAGCTTGGGGGCCGGGTGCAGGCTGAGGGCTGTGTCCCACAGGGCTCCAGAGCCCTCGCCGCGGCTGCCCACTGACCCGGCGCAGGCCTTGAAGCGGCAGTGAGCCTCTCCCCCATCACCGCCTCCGAGACCTAATGGCCGCGGCAGTCTCCATGGGTCGCAGTCCTCGGGACCCGGCCCCGTTTGGGCGGCCTGAGGAGCCTGAGGGCCGGCTGGGTCCCGGGCACCTGGGTCCCGAGCACCTGGCTCCCTCAGTGATGACGGCTGGGTGGGGTCTGGGGACCTGGTCCTGGGGGTGGGAGGACCCAGGCTGGGTACTGGACGAACACTCCCGGGCAGGGTAATGGACCAGCCCAGGGACCCCCTCCTCTTAGCCAGAGTCTGGACCTGGAGCCTTGGGACCTTGCCCCTTCGTGTCAGAACAGAGAATAACATTTGTTTGGTGGAGATTTACAGGAACATTGTGACCTGAACTCAAGAAAAACAAAATGGATCTGACACCCAGAAGTTTGCAACAACTAACCACGCCCCTCCCTTACCTTTCCTATAAAAGGGCTTTGCTGAAAGCTTTGGGGGAGTTTGGGTTTTTAAGGCCTGAGCCACCTTGCATGGCCCTGTCATAAACCTTTCTCTGCTCCAAACTCTGACGTTTTGTTGTTGTTTGGCCTCACTGTGCCTCGGGCACACGGACTTGAGTTAGGTAACAGCTTAATATTCCATTTATGTGGTTATCTTCATGTGTCTGTCTTTCTTGTCTAATTACAGGTACCTTGAGTTAAATGGTCTCTTTAACAGCCCTCTCTATATTCTCAATATCTGCTACTTATCTGACAAAGATCTTCACAGGAAGACCTATATATATTTGTTTAAATTAATTACTTACCTTTCTTACTCTTTCTTAGCATAAAGCAGGCTTATAGTTCTTAATAAACAATGGAAATAAAGAACTATCATCGCATTTGAAGGAAGCCTTAAAATGCTTATGTTAATAAGGCCATACAGCTAATTGATATCATCTAGACAAGAGATTAACATATAAAAATTCTAAGAAATACAGAAAAATACAAATCATTTTTAACTCTCAGAAAAATGTGCATTCCTTGTTCCTCCCTGAAGAGGGGATGTGTATTAACTATATCTATTTCAAGCCAGTGGCAGCAGGGAAGGCAGAGGAGAGTCACCAACTGTGGAAGCTCTGAGAAAGGAATTGAGTTTTGACTGATGGAAAGATATACTCAATTCATCTCTGTACATCTAGTAAGTGGAACTTTGAAATCCTAAATACACACTAAGGTTATTAACAGTGACCTTTTAAAGATCTATGAAGTATTAGTGAAGTGAAATCATTACAGAAAATCAAGTGTTCAGAAGAAAATGAGCCTAATTAAAAGGGATGGTGATTAAAATTTATATGTCCGATTCATAATTCTTCTATTATTTTTGTGAGATTACTCTAACATCTGTGTATTAAAAATTCCATTACGAACACAAAACACACAGGAGCCTCTGTAGGCTCAAAAATAAAATTACGGGGGACATGTGTGTGCAGATTCACTTAGTTGTGCAACAGAAACTAACACGGTATTGTGAAGCAATTATACTCCAATAAAGATCTATTAAAAAAATAATAAAATAAAATAAAATAAAAATGCACAGCCGAGAAATCAGCAGCATGCTAATGACATTTGTTTTATTCATTAGTGAGATGGATAATTGGTGAAGTGAATATTCTCTGCCGTAATCTTTCATTAAAGAAAGATTTTTCTTCTGAACTAGCAGTTTGTTTTAGAACAGAGCCAACGACAGCCTCTCAAAATACATGAGGCTATGGTATCTAGCTCTAACTAATGATGGAAAACAGTCAGGACTAGTAAAACCTTAACTCTTTCAGTATGTGGGTAGAAAATAGAGTAGGGGCTAAACTTCAACCCAGTTTGTGGGACATCTATTACATTCTTCATCCCCCATCAGTTTTCTATGCCCTTCCTCTTCAGGGGGAAATGTCTGCAGTATGATCATCACCTCTCCAGTGTGGAAATCAGAAGTAAATTGTCAGCCTCCGTTGCAGATAGGATGAAGGTACATGATCAGAACACCGCAGTCAGACACACCTGCTGGGCCTTCCAGTCAGACATGAGTAACGGGAGCAACTAGATGCAGGAGGTGGGAGCAGGGAGAGCATTAGCTTCCCAGTTGTTGCAAGACTGGGTTCCTGCCGCAGAAGTACAGTCAGCACTGGCCGCAGTGCCAGTCACGTTGAACTTGTGGTATTTGGCACCCAACAGAGGCAGTGAGTACAGTTTCCTCAATAGTCTGGTTCTGTGTCACGATTTGGAGTATTACTGCTAGAAGCTCACTTTTGAGTCTATTCTTTTTTTTTTCTCAAAGTATCCCAGTGAATCTATTAACCACCTGATATTCTCAAATACATCACTTTTCTGATTAAACTAGCCAGAACAGATTGCACTGTTTACAACCAAGTGTTCTGACAGATACATCACGTAGCTCATAAATTGAAGGGGTGAGGGCAAATCAAGCTCTAAATGCTTCTTTGAGCTCTTTAAACCTTTACTGGAAGAATTTATGTGAAGTCAATATATTGGATGTTTCTACTCTAAAAGGTAGTGAAACTGAACAGCCAAGTACAAGGAGGGGTGCATGGTCGCCAGGGCTTTGGGTTTCCGTCTTGATACCACCATCACCAGCTCCGGATAAGTAACCTAACCACGTTGATTCTCAGTTGTACCACTTATGATAGATGACAGTAATACCTAACGATTGTTAGGATTAAATGGGATAATCTTTATAAAGTATTAGGGCAATGCTGCATACCAACTGACAAAGAGCTTTTATTAGCTATTGCTAATGCCTTATAATATTGGTGAATTTTCAGTTACAGAGAATCTAATCCACTCAAGCTACTTTAAGCAGAAAAGGATTCATTTTAGAGGATTAAATCACTTCCAGAATGTTTGGGAAGGCTGAAGAAATGGAGACTAGGGTAAGCTTCTAGAAAAGCCCCCAAAACTACCCACAGAATAGGCTAACAAGGAAGCTGCTATCTGAGTCCTGACCTGTCAAGTGTAGGAGCAGGAAGCCTTCTCATAACTAGGCAGCCTTTGCTAACACTGCTAGCTCCACCACCTGTGCTATGCTTGGGACTCTACCTGCTGAATCAGGAAATCACTATTCAATTTCCATCAAACTAAAACTAGGATTAGCTTGGCCCATTTTTTAACCTTATATAAACAAAACTGTAAATTATATACTCATCTGTGTCAGCTATTCACCATCATGTATGTGAGATCCATGCATGCCATTCTGTGTAGCAACAGTACAAAATTTCATTGCTGTGTAGCAGGAGGAGGTAGGCAGAATAATGGCCCCCAAAGATGTCAACAATCCTAATACCTAGAACCTGTAAATGTTGCAATACTCGGCAAAGGAGAATTGATTTGCATATGGAATTGAGGTTGCTAATCAGCTGACCTTAATATAGGGAGAGTATTCTGGACTATCCAGGTGAACTCAAGGTAGTCGAGAGAGTTCTTAAAAGTAGAAGAGGCAGAGAGAGTGATCTGAGAAGGACTGGGCTGGCTTTTCTCCTTTTAAGATGAAGGAGATGGTCCAGGATAAAGTATGAAATGTAACAATTAAAAGTGGATGTCGTCTAGAAGCTGGAAAAGACAAGTAAACGGATTTTCCCTTAGAGCTTCCAGAAAGGAATACAGCCCTGCCAACACCTCGATTTCAGCTCATGGATCCCATGCCGGACTTCTGATCTGCGAAACTGTATGGTAATAACTTTGTGTTGCTTTCAACCACTAAGTTTGTGTTAGTTTGTAACAGTTTGTAGTGATCTGTAGTTTTATAGAAAACTAATACACAGGGTTCCTCAACCTCAGCACTACAAACATTTTGGACTAGATAATTCTTTGCGGTGGGAGCTTCCCTGTATAAAGCAGGATGTTTAGCAGTGTTCTGGATTCTACCCACTAAATGCCATTAGCACTCCTGCCAGATGTGACAACTAAAATGTCTTCCAGATAGTGCCAAATGTCCCTGGGGACCAAAATCACTGCCAGTTGAGAATTTACACTGTATAGTATTTTATTTCAGAAATACACCACAATTTATTTAGACAATCTATTATTTGAAGATGCTTGGATTGTTTCCAAAATTATTGTTGCTAATAATGCTTCTATGACTATCCGTGCATGTGTTTTGGTTAATATATGTGCAGCTTACTGTTAGATATGTACGGAAAAATAGAATCACTTGGTCAAACAGTATGACTTCTGTAACTAATTTGCAATTCTACAGGCAAAGGAAAACTTATAGGAAAGTTTCTGTAGCATCCCATTCTTGCTAATATTTAGTATAGCCTGCACTTTTCATTTTCTAGCCATTCGAGTGAGTGTGTACAGCATCTTCTTGTAATTTAAATTTGCATTTCCATGATAGCTAATAAATAACACATTTTTACAATATGGGTATTCCCACTCTGATAGTCTTGTCTATGTCTGATCAAGTCTCCAATCCTACTGTTTTTGCATTGTCTCTCTCTTCTTAGTTTGCAGGGGTTATTTTTAAATTCAGATACATGATCTTTGTTGGATATGTACGTATGTGGACTGGGTGATTGATCCTAATTATCTCAGTGCAGTACAGCTGTTATTTAGTGGGGTTGCAATTAAGTCTGGAATCCAGGTGAAACTCTGTAGTGCCTCTTAGGTGGGCATTTACCCTAATTTTTTGTATCCTCCACACTGTGAGAGTCCTTAAAAGTCTATTCTCCTTTGCAGTGGCTTTCCAATGTGGTCTGTTAGTCTCTATCTCTGTGCAAATGACTTGAGGAGACACCTCTTCAAGGGCAGGGCTCTCATCTCCCTGCCTCTCTTTTCTTCAGGATCTTTGTTGTCCCAAATCTAGTTTTTTGTCTCTCTGGAACTATGCAGTTGCCAAAAGCCCTGCTGGTGTCTCTACTTCTTTTTTTTAATTATTTTTTTATTTTATTTATTTTTTTATACAGCAGGTTCTTATTAGCTATTCATTTTATACATATTAGTGTATATATGTCAATCCCAATCTCCCAATTCATCACACCACCACCACCTCCCCGCCCCTCTGCCACCTTCCCCCCTTGGTGTCCATACGTTTGTTTTGTACATCTGTGTCTCAAATTCTGCCCTGCAAACTGGTTCATCTGTACCATTTTTCTAGGTTCCACATATATGCATTAATATATGATATTTGTTTTTTTCTTTCTGACTGACTTCACTCTGTATGACAGTCTCTAGATCCATCCACGTCTCTACAAGTGACTCTATCATTCCCTTATATGGCTGAGTAATATTCCATTGTATATATGTACCACATCTTCTTTATCCATTCATCTGTCGATGGGCATTCAGGTTGCTTCCATGACCTGGCTATTGTAAATAGTGCTGCAGTGAACACTGGGGTGCATGTGTCTTTTGGAATTATGATTTTCTCTGGGTATATGCCTAATAGTGGGATTGCTGGGTCATATGGTAATTCTATTTTTAGCTATTTAAGGAACCTCCATACTGTTCTCCATAGTGGCTGTATCAATTTACATTCCCACCAACAGTGCAAAAGAGTTCCCTTTTCTGCACACCCTCTCCAACATTTGTTATTTGTAGATTTTCTGATGATGCCCATTCTAACTGGTGTGAGGTGATACCTCATTGTAGTTTTTATTTGCATTTCTCTAATAATTAGTGATGTTGAGCAGCTTTTCATGTGCTTCTTGGCCATCTGTATGTCTTCTTTTGAGAAATGTCTATTTAGGTCTTCTGCCCATTTTTGGATTGAGTTGTTTGTCTTTTTCATATTGAGCTGCATGAGCTGTTTATATATTTTGGAGATTAATCCTTTGTCCATTGATTCCTTTGAAAATATTTTTTCCCATTCTGAGGGTTGTCTTTTCATCTTGTTTGCAGTTTCCTTTGCTTTGCAAAAGCTTTTAAATTTCATTAGGTCCCATGTGTTTATTTTTGTTTTTATTTCCATTACTCTAGGAGGTGGATCTAAAAAGATCTTGTTATGATTTATGTCAAAGAGTGTTCTTCCTATGTTTTCCTCTAAGAGTTTTATAGTGTCTAGTCTTACATTTAGGTCTTCAATCCATTTTGAGTTTATTTTTGTGTATGGTGTTAGGGAGTGTGCTAATTTCATTCTTTTACATGTAGCTGTCCAGTTTTCCCATCACCACTTATTGAAAAGACTGTCTTTTCTCCATTGTATATCCTTGCCTCCTTTGTCATAGATTAGTTGACCACAGGTGTGTGGGTTTATCTCTGGGCTTTCTATCCTTTTCCATTGATCTGTATTTCTGTTTTTGTGCCGGTACCATATTGTCTTGATTTGTAGTTTTGTAGTATAGTCTGAAGTCAGGGAGTCTGATTCCTCCAGCTCCATTTTGTTCCCTCAAGACTGCTTTTGCTATTTGGGGTCTTTTGTGTCTCCATACAAATTTTAAGATTTTTTTGTTCTAGTTCCGTAAAAAATGCCATTGGTAATTTGATAGGGATTGCATTGAATCTGTAGATTGCTTTGGGTAGTATAGTCATTTTCACAATATTGATTCTTCCTGTCCAAGAACATGGTATATCTCTCCATCTGTTAGTATCATCTTTAATTTCTTTCATCAGTGTCTTATAGTTTTCTGCATACAGGTCTTTTGTCTCCCTAGGTAGGTTTATTCCTAGGTATTTTATTCTTTTTGTTGCAGTGATAAATGGGAGTGTTTCCTTAATTTCTCTTTCAGATTTTTCATCATTAGTGTATAGGAATGCAAGAGATTTCTGTGCATTAATTTTGTATCCTGCAACTTTATCAAATTTATTGATTAGCTCTAGTAGTTTTCTGGTGGCATCTTTAGGATTCTCTATGTATAGTATCATGTCATCTGCAAACAGTGACAGTTTTACTTCTTCTTTTCCAATTTGTATTCCTGTTATTTCTTTTTCTTCTCTGATTGCTGTGGCTAGGACTTCCAAAACTATGTTGAATAATAGTGGTGAGAGTGGACATCCTTGCCCTTCTGGCTTGTAGAGTTTCTGCTGAGACATCAGCTGTTAACCTTATGGGAGTTCCCTTGTATGTTATTTGTCATTTTTCCCTTGCTGTTTTCAATAATTTTTATTTTTCTTTAATTTTTGCCAATTTGATTACTATGTGTCTTGGTTTGTTTTTCCCTTGGGTATCCTGTGTGGGACTCTGCACTTCCTGGACTTAGGTGGCTATTTCTTTTCCCCGTGTTAGGGAAGTTTTCGACTATAATCTCTTCATATATTTTCTTTGGGTCTTTTCTCTCTTTCCTCCTGGAACCCCTATAATGTGAATGTTGTTGCATTTAATGTTGTCCAGAGGTCTCTCAGGCTGTCTTCATTTCTCTTCATTCCTTTTTCTTTATTCTGTTCCACAGCAATGAATTCCACCATTCTGTCTTCCAGGTCACTTATCCATTCTTCTGTCTCAGTTATTCTGCTATTGATTCCTTCTAGTGTATTTTCAGTTCAGTTATTGAATTGTTCATCTCTGTTCTTTAATTCTTCTTGTTCTTTTTAACATTTCTTGCATCTTCTCGATCTTTGCCTCCTTCTTTTTCCAGGTCCTGGACATCTTCACTATCATTAATTCTGAATCTTTTTCTGGAAGACTAAACTAAACAACTAAACAACTAAACCAAACTTTTTCTGGAAGACTAAACTTCATTTAGTTGTTTTCTGGGGTTTTGTCTTGTTCCTTCATCTGGTACATAGCCCTCAGCCTTTTCATCTTGTCTGTCTTTCTGTGAATGTTGTTTTTGTTCCACAGGCTGCAGGACTGTAGTTCTTCTTGCTTCTGCTGTCTGCCCTCTGGTGGATGAGGCTATCTAAGAGGCTTGTGCAAGTTTCCTGATGGGAGGGACTGGTGGTGGGTAGAGTTTGCTGTTGCTATGGTGGGTAGAGCTCAGTAAAACTTTAATCCGCTTGTCTGCTGATGGGGGAGGGGGCTGTGTTCCCTCCCTGTTGGTTGTTTGGCCTGAGGCCACCCAACACTGGGGCTTACCCAGGGTCTTTGGCTGGGCTAATGGTGGACTCTGGGAGGGTTCACACTAAGGAGTACTTCCCAGAACTTCTGCTGCCAGTGTCCTTGTCCTCACAGTAAGATATAGCCACCCCCCACCTCTTCAGGAGACCCTCCAACACTAGCAGGTAGGTCTGGGTCAGTCTCCTGTGGGGTCACTGCTCCTTCCCCTGGGTCCCGATGCACACACTACTTTGTGTGTGCCCTCCAAGAGTGGAGTCTCTGTTTCCCCCAGTCCTGTCGAATTCCTGCAATCAAATCCCACTAGACTTCAAAGTATGATTCTCTAGGAATTCCTCCTCCTGTTGCCGGACCCCCAGGTTGGGAAGCCTGACGAGGGGCTCAGAACCTTCACTCCAGTGGGTGGACTTCTGTAGTATAAGTGTTCTCCAGTCTGTGAGTCACCCACCCAGCAGTTATGGGATTTGATTTTATTGTGATTGCGCCCCTCCTACTGTCTCATTGTGGCTTCTTCTTTGTCTTTGGATGTAAGGTATCTTTTCTGGCGAGTTCCAGTGTCTTCCTGTTGATGATTGTTCAGCAGTTAGTTGTGATTCTGGTGCTCTCGCAAGAGGGAGTGAAAGCACGTCCTTCTACTCCGCCATCTTGAACCAGTCCTCAGTGTCTCTACTTCTTGTCTGTAGGTCTCCACCTAGTTTCCCTCCCTTCCCCACCCCCAATATGTCACAGCAAAGAATTGTCAAATACCTTGAGTGGAAAGCAGAGTTCAGCCCACCTATCCACACTTCTCTTCACTTTATGATCTTGTTTCCCATCGTCTGGTTGCCTGGGAGCACTCCTATACCTTCAAACAGATGATTTTGTATTTTAGAGCAATTTAGTAATTGGCTTTCTAAGTATTCTCCACAGGATAAATGGTCTGTTAAATTCCATCATAGCTGGAAGCAGAAGTGCCCCAGTGAAGTTGTAAGGCCTGAGATCTCACATTCATTTATATCCATCCTCAATTCCCTCCCCCTCATTCAATATCATTGTTCTACACTGTAATTTAACATCCCACAATATTCAACCCTGTTGCTGATTTTCGGCTGCACCAGCCCTTGTAGCCAGCAATAAGAGATTGTTTCAGGAAAATCATAGAAGCTCTCTCACTATGACTTGTGCTGAGAATTTATAATTATAATGCTGTTATTTTTGTTCTTCTCCAGTACAGTTAGAAGCAGGGAGCCTTCCACCACACCCAGGGTTTGTATTTTTAGCTCTCACTCAAATGGTTCAGTGCAATAGTTACTAGGTCTAAGAAAGGTTCAGCTTCATTTCTCATCAAATGACCACAGATAAAAATTGTTTTGCCATGGTCAATCATGGACCACTTTCTTCCCATTTCGTGTTCATACAAATTCTTTCCAGGTAAGATAACCCAGATTTCC